>NC_135742.1:33717500-34049166 GCF_041903045.1 Epinephelus lanceolatus
CCAAAGCGCCTAAAGAATGAGAAGAGTCACCTTATTTGTTAACGGGACATCTAAAAATGGCAAGGTTGGTACTAACCCTGTGGGAGTGTTTAGTTCAGGACCTGGGCCGCAGAATGACTGGCTTTTTCCACTGAACATATTTGTTGTTTTATTAAAGCTATTGTAACCGACGCTAATGTTACACTGTATCCACTAACTGCGTATTATCAATTATATTCATATAAAGTCAAAGTAAATGTTAGTCTTTGTGACATTTTTACCACATTTAAGATAAATGTTACTGTTAGCTTAACCTAACTGTGACTCATTAATCTTGTATTAGGCAGCAGTGACCCATTTCTCTCCAGACTTTAATCCCTACACTGTTTTTTTTTTTTTTTTTTACATATTTCTCTTTAGGTTGTAGCAGTTTACGGGACCTTGTCCGACTTACTATCCGTAGCAAGCAATAAGTTAGGAATCAAAGCTGCCTCTTTGTACAATGGAAAGGGTGGTCTCATAGATGACATTGCCCTTATAAGGTAAGCTCACACCATAACAATAAATATGTAGCTGAGCGTTTTAGCATGCCAGCTTAATCTGTGACTTGTATGTGTTTGTCAACAGAGATGACGACGTGTTGTACGTGTCAGAAGGCGATCCGTTTATTGGTGAGTGCTTTGATGTCTGCTGCAGGGGTGTCATCCGCTGTCACTGAAAGTGTGAACATGCTCTCAGAGACTTCCTGTTTTTACTTCACAGATCCCCAACATGAAGCCAAGGTTGCATCTGATAAGCTTGGAGCACACACTGATTGGCTGACCCTTAATATCGGTGGTCGCCCCTTTACCACCACCAGGTATCTGAGATCTTAAAGGGTAACTTAGGCATTTCTCAACCAGAACTATTTTCCGTGTTTTCATGTCTTAGTTACTGATCTGAACAACAGTTATTTAAATTGGCCCAGTATTGAGAGAGTGAGGGCTGCAACTGCATAACGCCTGCAAAGTAACCAGATGGGGCAATTGTACAGTGTCACTGTGCTTCCATTAAAAGTAGTTATTTTTGACTTAGACCAGCTCAGATCGTTATTATAAATGTCTGAAGTGTTTCTTTACCTTTTGCTTGATCCCGTCTGTTTGTTATTGTAACTTGTTGAAGGAGATGTCTCATTTTGAAATCTCACAAGACAAGAATTGTTGCATGACGACAACACTGAAAACTGGACATTGGAAGTCTTTTGAATAAAACTAGCTACGTTTTCTGTTCTCCACACAACACATTGTTCCCTCTTGCTTGCATTTTCAGCATTGTGCTCCTGAAACAAGTCATGATAGTCACAAGAGAGTCACAGAGATAACGAGTTTTAATGGATATACAGCGACAACTGTGCAGCTCCCGGCTGTAGCCAGAAACTGGACCAGTTTCAAAAATGGTTGGTCACATAAGTTACTTAGAAATGAAAACATGGGAACAAGGTTCAGGTTGAAAAATGCCAGAGTTACCCACGTTTTCATCAATAATAAACACATTACAAATCAGTTAAGATGCTACATCACAGTGTATGTTTGTTTTACTCTGTTACAGTTAGACTTGCACCGATTACAATTTTTCGGGCTGATACCAATTTCCAATTTGCAGAGTTTTTGGATGGCCGATTCCGATTTAATTTTTTTCCAACCAGTTTACAGCACACAAGATATTGCAATATTTTCTATCTTTTTTTATATCAGAAAATTTTAACCAAGATACAACCAGCTTTTCAATAATCATCTCAAATAACCAAACAAAAACAGTGACACAGGTTAAGAAACATTTTCCTTTTTGCTCAAATATAACTTCAGGTACAGTATTAAAATAAATAAGTAAAAAAGGCATACATAAATAAAAACATAGATAAATGAAATAATTCTTGGTGTATAGCATTTGTGGGTTATTTCTTGAACAGACAAAAAAGTAAAAATATCTTCTGTGGAAAATTCACACAGGTCTTCACCAGTGGTGTAGTGGTAATTGATGAGGTGGGTGTAGGCTACTACTAGGTAGATAGGTAGGTTACTGATGAGGAAGTGGGCATACTCTCCTATATATTACTATGGCTTTTTAGGTGATAGGTGAGTATACTGTAACTGGATAGAAAAAGAAGTGGATATACCCTGTATACCTGAGTATACCCTCCACTACACCACTGTTCTTCAGGATGTGCTTGCCAGTAAGCACGCGGACACGCGCCTCGTCAGTCGGCCGATCACGTGAAAACCGGCCTGATTCCGAGTACTGCTGATAAATCGGTGCAAGTCTAGTTACAGTTTCATTGTCATTCATTGTCTTGTTTACTGAATGTGTTTTGTGTTCAGGAGCACCTTGGTCAGCAAGGAGCCAGAGAGTATGCTTGCTCACATGTTTCGAGGGAATGGTAAGTTGTCGCTACTCGCTACAGATTGTCAGTAAGAATTTTGTTTTTGTTACTTATTTATTTTGTAACTTATTTAATGTGTTTTGTCAACCTCTGTGTTTGCTCCAGATGTGTGGGGGAACAAGCGGGACGAGCATGGGGCTTACCTAATTGACCGTAGCCCTGAATACTTTGAGCCTATTCTAAACTACCTGAGACATGGTCAACTCATAATCAATGAAGGCATAAATATACGAGGTAAACTTTCTGACAACCCCCTAAATGATGGAGTCTACCTGGATCACCCTGAAGAGGGTCGTTAAATCAAATTTTCTGATATAATTTGCGCTAAATGTCTTCCAGGTGTCCTCGAGGAGGCCCGGTTCTTTGGAATTGAGCAGCTTGCTGAACAGCTGGAAGCAGCAATCAAGGTAATATGAAGTGTGGCAGGTAAATAATTTTAATTTACAATAGCGATTACTCCCTTGAATGCAGCGTGACTCACCACATGCTTACTTTCAAAACAGAACTCACAGCCACCTGAGGACCACTCTCCCATCTCTCGCAAGGAGTTTGTTCGTTTTCTTTTGGCGACACCCACCAAGTCAGAGCTCCGTTGTCAGGTATAGCTAAATAAAAACGTTGTCATCCACCTCATAATTTCACCATATTAAGTTAGTATGTGACACCATTACTCTCACTGTCTCTAGGGTCTTAATTTCAGTGGTGCGGATCTGTCTCGACTTGATTTGCGCTACATCAATTTTAAGATGGCTAATCTAAGCCGCTGCAATCTGACACATGCCAACCTGTGCTGTTCCAATCTGGAGCGGGCTGATCTTTCTGGAGCCAACCTGGATGTAAGTTCTTAAAAACTCTTATCTTGTGGGCACTAAATGATCCATGCGTACAGACAGTATCAGCTGACTCACAGTAAGTGCAGAATGTTCTAAATAAATCTCACTGTGGGGAAGCAAAGATTTCCTACTTCTGTCTAAGCTGTGTGTCATTGCTGTGTTTTCTGAATTGTCGTCCCTCCTGCCAGTCCAACAGTGGACTTGGCTTTAAGTTTTTGTCCACTTCACACTTGCTGCCCCCTCAGCTGTGTGGAGGAAGGTCCCTTCTGTTCTTAAACATGTTTGCCAGTGTCACACACTTTCTCCCACATTCACCTCATTAAGAGAACAATTAGCAGACTGTTTTTCCGCAGCCTGGTCACTTCTTACATACATTTATTGTACAGTGTAACTCAGTATGAACTTACAAGATCATTGTGAATGCTTTTGATCTTTGTGTTGTCTTTTGAAGGGTGCTAACTTACAAGGGGTGAAGATGCTTTGTTCCAATGCTGAGGGAGCTTCTCTCAAAGGATGCGATTTTGAAGATCCATCTGGACTGAAGGCCAACCTGGAAGGTAATCCATCACAACTTTTAGTCAAAGCAGAGACAGTTTCACATTCAGAGTCACGTTTTAATCTAGACTGTATAAAATAATGGACGCAGCCACCGTGCGTCACCTATTGTTGTGTGGACTTCAGTTTGGACTCTGGAGTTTGGCATTTTGGATGGCACATCTTGAATTTTTTGAACCAGAAGTGACCGTATTTGAACGAGAGGGCTGAGATAACGTCAATGCTAGCTGCTATCTTGGTTAGCACAGTGCATTTATATCTGTGGTTAACTGTGATAATGCTAATACTTATCCCACTAGCAAAATGAAACATACTTACAACCATTTAAAAAAAATGAACTAACTGGAAAAACGTCTTAGAGGGTCTTTTTGTACAACCAGACACTGAACAGGAGTTTTTAGACGACCAAAAAGTTACAAGAGCTTCTTTGTTCATGACATACATTGGTGTGCTGATGAAGAGCAGGCAACTGGAGGCAAAGACTACCAACACTGCACAAAAGCCTATAATTCGGAGTTAACGTCTTTTATAAGCAATCAAATTGAGGAAAAATAAAGGTCAACTCAAGTCCGGAAAATAGTAGGACATAAAGGGGAGAAGTAGAAACAAAGTCACTGAGGAACAGGTGCAGATTTGGGCAAATCAATCAAGTTGTTGGGAAAAAAAAATCACTTTTCTTCATCTACAATGTATCAAATCCAACATGTGTTTCAGTTTTTTTGGTAATTCCTGCTGCCTGCAGGTTCATCCAACCAAGTCACACACGAACTGATTTTATCACTTCCTGCCCTCCATCTGAATTTTGCGTGTCATATTAGTCATGTGATTGCAAACAAGCTATTAACTTATATGAAGCCATGCTACATTAGCTAACCAATATTGTTGCTGTGGTAGCGGCTTGTCAGCGGACAGCACCCACTTCAGGTGTCCCTTAATTATGCAGAACTTTAAGCCTTGATGACATTTAAACAGGTTAGTTATTTAAACGTATTTCTGTTGGATAGTTGTCACAAATGGGGAAATCAGCTGTAGAGACCAAAACTGTTTTTGCACAAGGCTTTAAAGATGTTAATCTCTGCTGTAAAGTCTGGCATGTTAACATGGGTGTCTATTGGGAATAACTGGCTATTGAAGCCAGCCTCAGGTGGCCATCAGAGAAACTGCAGGGTTTTTTTATGCACTTCTGCTTCGGCTTCATTTTTCAAGCCCCGGAGGTTGCTGCTTGGTTTTAACCAAATGTTTTTATAATCAGGTGCTAACCTCAAAGGAGTTGACATGGAAGGAAGCCAAATGACCGGCATCAACCTGCGTGTGGCCACTCTGAAAAACGCTAAGCTGAAGAACTGTAACCTGCGGGGAGCCACTTTAGCAGGGACTGATCTTGAGGTGAGCGAGGGCCATCAGGAGGGATTATCTCTAAAAACACTCATGCTGACTCAGCCTCTCTGCGGGCCGAAAAGGATGAAACATAACCTTTCTGTAAATAAAAAAGCAGTTAATACAACAGGCACAATGATTTCAATCTTTTATCTTTCTTGAAATTGAATGTTTTTTCTGCCTCAGGTTGTCTGAGTCTGATTTTGCAAGTAAATAAAAGTGTTCCAAACTGGGATTTATTTGTCAGAATTTAAGATAAGAAAGTTTTTGGGTGGATTTGCCTTGTGCTCAAAGGAGAGGACTAGCTTTTTGAACCTATAAAGTGCATGTGATAATTAATTTAAGTATCAAATGAGGATTTATTTACCTAAACAAACCTTTAGAATCTTACAAAAAGTAACAGGATTGAGCCAGAGCACTAGAGCTGAAATGATTAGTGATAAACAAGTAATCAGCAGTGACTTTGATAATTGATTTTAAGTCATGTTGTTAAGCAAAAGTGCCAAAAAGTCATTGGTTCCAGTTTTCCAAATGTGCATATTTGCTGTTTTCTCACTCTTAAATGACTGCAAAGTGAGCACTTTACAGTTCTCCAGTTTCACCTGACCCATTTAATCCTCTAGTCTCACTATTTTGTCTCTGCCACCTTTTTGCAGAATTGCGACCTGTCCGGCTGCGATCTTCAAGAAGCTAACCTGAGAGGGTCCAATGTGAAAGGAGCCATTTTTGAAGAGATGCTGACCCCTCTGCACATGTCACAGAGTGTCAGATAACTCGGCCCACGCAGCTGGCTTCTATATTGCTCTTTCCCTCCAGCCTCTCTTACAGTATACTCTCTCTTTACCTGGCTGCAGCACAGGTAATTGTATGCACATCCCTGGCATTCCACCTATATTATGTTAGCTTTAAATATCTTGCACTAGAATTTATTCAGGGTTGTCTCTGTATGTTTGTACGGTAGGAAGTTTTTAAATGTTCCGCTGCATATATCACCAAAACAAAAATAATGTTCCTTGTGTATGTAGATGTGTCTGGATGCAATCCCATGACTATACTCATGTAATGTAACTACATAATTTATATTCACTTCATATTACTTGACATGCTAATGGGAGTCAAAGTCAGATGATGTGTGTGCAGTCAAGTTCAGAGCGCTGAGCTTCACTGAATGCTGCTGTAGCAGAAATAGGTGTCACTTACCAATAACTGTCGTTATATATTCCTCTTTAAGTATGTAACTTAATTTTGCTGGATTCAACATTTTCTAAAGGAAGCAATGCAAGCCAAAGCCATAATGATAGCACAGTCTTAAAGGCTAAAAGTGCTGTTAGTGCACCATTGAACTATGCGCCAGGCTAGTTTGAAACACAGCTTGGGTATGCAATACATGATTTACAGCTGTGAGGTTCCTCCTTTCCTACTCTTAACTATTGTGTTCTTAAAAAGCTTTCCCTTGTTTTGCGCTCCTTGAATCTACCTCTTTTTATTTAATCCTGTGTGCGAGTGATCCACAACTGCATGCATTTGACTGTGGCACTTCTTATTGTAATGTTTATGTATGACATTCGTTATTCTTCAGTTTCCCATTATGAGAAAAGATGGCGTGCTTTAACAGAAGGCCGTTTACACACGTTCATGTTGTCAAAGTGGGTCTGCCTGGAAATGTGCGCCATGCATTGATGTATATCACGTAATCATGCTTTGAACTTATTTGCACAAGTATATGTTAACCTGTAACATGTTATACCGTTTCACCAAAAAAATGTTTGGTGCTTGTAATCATATGTAAAGCAAATCCAGTGTTACAAAAACGTAAAAAAAAAAAGCGTTATTAGAGTAGACAGGTGTTGTCAGCTGTTTTGTCAAGGATCACACGTCAGTTCACTACAGGATGGTGTTTGTTTGCATGTTTGAAGACCTATACTCGTCTTTGACTGGTGAAGTTTCTCTAGCTGTAGCTCAAAGCTGCTCCGATGCAATACTATTCACTCAGTTCAATAGTAGGTACCCAGCCTGTGAGAATGAATGATGAAGGCAATCATGTTGTGTAATCAATGGAAGAGCTATGGTTATTTATTTTAATACATCTCACTGAATGCAATATGGGGCAATGGTTGGTTTGTGTTTGAGACAGGGAGCGGTGTAGGTCTCCCTATCTATGATTATTGCACTCGACCGTGGAAATATATTTCCACGAATGACTGTTATAAATAAACTGCAATGAAGAAGAACAAAATCTTGTGTCGTGTGATTTTTAATCATTTGTTGTGTCAGTTTTGAATGAACAAGGTTTTTGTACATTAAAAATATGTCATAAAAGTCCCAGACAGGAAACAGCTGAAAATGGTTGCTCTATGTAACTTGTTCTTTTTGTGGAGGGGCAAAAATCACACGCCAAGTGTAATCTTGTGAACAGCTCCGGAGGTTGCCAGTAAGTGTTGCTTAATCCCACTTTGTGACCCCCTGTAGTGAAGTGTTGGGCTAGGAAGGGAAGAGGTTTATATAAACCCTGGAAAATAGTGCAGCAGCAGGATTTACAAAGGACAGCAGACAAGAACAAATCAGAGACGCTTGCCTGCCTCCTGCACAGAAGGTAAGAAATTCAGTGATGGGCTTATTACTGTAAATCTGAAAGGTGAGTCTCAGGGCTAAGAGCTATGACAGCAACATGCTTATATTTTCTCTCAGAATGGCTGCAAAATTGTTGGCACTGTGTCTGCTGCTTGTGGGAGCAGTGTTGCCACAGGGCTGCTGTCAGCACTGGTCATATGGACTGAGCCCAGGAGGGAAGAGGGATCTGGACAGCCTCTCAGACACACCAGGCAATGTAAGGGATTGTTCTTTACTTATCAGAGGAGGGGAGTGTTTGGATGTGATGTTTTTTTGTTTGTTTTTTTAAACCTTGACCTTACCCAAAGCCTCTCGAAATGGGGGGAAATGCATGACCCTGCCTGTTTGCATCAGCACTACAGCAGCAACGCTGTCTATGTGAACACCCCAAGTGTGTGAGCCACAGCAGTTCAGGGAGGTAGCAGTGATGCGCTGCTCCCACAGGCAGTGTGGCCTGGGTGTTCTGTGTGCGACACACAGCTGGAAAATTAAAAAAGCAGCTAGCAGCAGTTAGCAGCTAACTCAAAGAAAAAGGAAAGTGTTTGACAATGTCCTCATATTGGGAAAACAATCAGGTCCAGGAGCTCCTTACCCTCCGAGTAGAGGAAGAGATCAGTTGCCATTAAATAGGGATGGTAAATGAATATTATTGCCATGTTATGCCATTGTTATTGTTTATAAACACAGCTGGTGCATATGTAATATGAAAAAGAAGAAGGACAAGAAGATAGACATTATTAAAAAAAAACATAAGTCACTTCCTAGTACCTCACCGCATTTGGCAATGTTTTTTTTTGTTTGTTTTGTTTTGTCTTGAACAGATTCTTGAGGGGTTTCCACACGTGGACACACCCTGCGGTGTTTTTGGTTGTGTGGAGGAATCACCTTTTGCCAAGATTTACAGAACCAAAGGATTTCTTGTAAGTTTAATGTATTTGTAATACTGTGCTGTGTTTAGCTTTTTTTCTGTTGATGAATCATCATAATCATCATTTGCCAATTCGTGGCTCCCATAAATCTTTAATTTATTCTCACCGGTTTCATGTTTTGCTCTCTTTTAGGACAGTGTCACCGACCGGGGAAATGGACACAGACCATATAAAAAATAAGGATTATTTGAGACTACAATAAATATTATATTAGCATGTCACAGTTGTTGTTGTTATTGCTTGCGTGATTTACACTGAAATTAAAAATACAATTTACAGGCTCTTTTACTTTGCTAAATATCTCTGTGCTATTTTGAAAGATAGTTTTGGTAAACCGCTCAAAGGTGCTGAGTGTTCTTATGCTATTACCATTGATGTTGTGTGGTATATTTCATGTATTTAATGCTAAAAACTCAGTCCTGTTACCTTCAGTCCTGTAACTTACATGAACCATCTTCAATTCAGAAACTTATTGAATAAATAAAAAAGATGGCCTGAATTGACCAGTACACATTTTAAGTAGTTAAACTTGTGTGTTATTTGATACAGTTCTGAAAAAAATATATAAAAGTAAGTTTATTTTGACAAGTTACAAAATGCAATTGCTGCACCAATTTGGCGGAACATTTTTCCTTTAGTAAAAGTTTAAACCAGGTCATTTTTGCCCAGAAACACCATATAGAGGTGAACTGATCAGAGGCTCAGAGCTCAGCCACCAGATGGCACTAGAAACCAACATGAAACTGCATCCTTGAAGTTTCTGCTCCCTCCTTGCCATAGAATTTAGAGCCCGTCTGACTGATAAAATAATGTGCCATAAAATCCATATGTAGACAATCTATCCGACTGCTGCTGAGATTTTATTTACAGTGTTGTCCATAAGGCTGGATCAGATCCTGTCGATACTTTTTTGTAATTTAATGCACTTTATTGTGTTTGTTCACCATGAGGACATGTGTCTGAAGCCAATTTATTGTATTGTAATAGCTCATTGCTTGCTTGGCTTGTTTTACGCACACTCCACAATCTCCTTTGGATTATAAAAGGGCTTGTTCACAGTTGGATGAGCAACATGAAAATGATTCGACCAGGCGACACTTGTGTGTGCGTGTGTGTTTGCCGATAGGGTAAGGAATTTAAACAAACTGAATAACAAATCAAAGTTCATTCATCATTGAGATTTGACAGTGATACAACAGCCTGTAATATCCTGCTGACCAGTGTATGGAGAGGTCATGCTCTTATCT
Source organism: Epinephelus lanceolatus (assembly GCF_041903045.1). Classification (NCBI taxonomy): domain Eukaryota; kingdom Metazoa; phylum Chordata; class Actinopteri; order Perciformes; family Serranidae; genus Epinephelus; species Epinephelus lanceolatus. Next base: position 33,727,450 of record NC_135742.1, read on the forward strand.
CCAGTGGAAAGTGTTTTTTTTTTTCAAAGTAGTTTAATCTGTCGGTCACTCCGCTGTCACTCAGCAAACACACATGACAGAAAATCACTTCCGCTGGTTTGATAATATTGATGAGATCGCTGCTACTTTGATTGAGCATACAACCGACACCATATGGGTCAAGTATTGTCCTTTATTGAAAGTGATTTGATAAGGGATTAATACTATATATGAAAGACAACAGCAGAGCAGGACAAAAAATATTTACTTATGATCAGTGCCATTGTGGACAATGACTCATGTTTGCCCTCCATTTTGATATCACAGACATCATTTCAGAAACATTACTTGCAGCAAGGAACCTTATTTACATTTTTATAAAGTGTAAACATCGAATCAGCCTTTACTTGGGTGTATGTTTGAATGACTAAATAGGCCTACCAGGCACAGGCCCAGGGGCCCAAAGTGTCAGCCCCCCCCCCCCCCCCCCCCCCCCCCCCCCTCCCCCCCCCTCCGGCCCTCATCTGCAAAATGTCACTCAAATTACTGGAACATATACCAGGAAAAGACTCAAAATGTATACAAAGAGACGCAAAGGAACTAAAAAGAGACACAAAACAACCAAACAAAGACACACAATGACCTCAAAGACACACAAAACCACAAAAGATGCACAATGACTACAAAGAGATGCAAAACAACAACAAAAAAGAGGCAAAGCCACAGTTTGTGTCTTGGTCCTATGTAGGAGAGGTGGGGGTGGGGACTTTTTGCATATGTGTGCCCAGGGACCCATTGTCTTATAATCCGCCCATGCTTGGGTCATTATAGAGTGGATTTAGTAAACAGCAGTGGGCCATCTACATCTGATGTTTTCAAACAGCACTATAATCAAGAAAATACCTGTTGGAGACACACACCCTGCTGATCTTGTACTCACTCAGCTGAGAGGTCCACCATGTTACTTCTAATTAGTCTCACTGAGACCAGGCTGAAACAGATTGAACTAATAAAAGAGAACATTGGGACATGCTGAGACAGTCCAGCAGTGCAGTCTACATATAAATGTTGTGTGTTTAATGCTTGCAGACCCTGGACCCTAAACTTCCGAGGATGAACCAACAGTCTTTAGAGCAAACATTTTGACATGTCATGGCAGGAAAGGCACAGGTGGAGCAAATTACATCAACAGAATAATTGTACATTAGAGTTAAACAGGTAGATTGATACCTTATGTCTGTACAGTAAGTAATAAGCTGCCACCAGCAGATGGTTAGCTCAGCATAAAGACATGGGAGGGGGGAAACAGCTAGCCAAAGGTTAAAAGGTATCTTTGAACATAGCAAGGCTAGAACTATCCCCTAGTGTCTGGTCTTTATGTTAAGCTAAAATAACTGGCTTCAGGCTGTTGCTTTGTAATTGCAGATGTGAGAGTGGTATTGATCTTCTCATCTAACTCTCAGCATGGAAGGGAATCAAAAATATCAAGCTCTTCCTTTTGATATTGCTCTCTTGTCTGTATGATGAATATGAGGCTACCACCAGCAGCTGGTAGCATAACTTAGCATACAGAATGGGTGTAAACTGTCAACCTGGCTGTCTAAAGTTTACAGTATCCACCGCCTAGCACTTGTAAAGCTTACTGATCAACAGGCTATGTGTCATTTGTTAAATCCATACAGAAACCTTAGTGTAGGAATAATAATTCATAGGTGGTTATGTGTGACTATTTCTTAGCAGGGACCAGAGTCTCCACTGGTTGCTAAGCAGATGCTCCCAGCTAAGATATCATGCAGCATATAACTTAAGTAAAATTGTGAGTTGTAACTTTTACACCTGAGTTTTTGTATGGCTTAAACAAATGAGTTACACAGTAGCCTATTATATTACAGTTAGTTATGAAGTAATATGATTGATCAAGAAGCGTACCATGAAGGCCGAGACAGAGGATAATATCACTGGGACATTTAACTATGTGCAAATCAATTTGTTTTACAGGTGCTCTAAACCAGTGGTTCTCAGTCAGGGGTTCAGAGACTCCCAGGCTCCTTGAAAGAGTGCCAGGGGGATCCCCAGAAAAATGAGAATGGTTTATTTTCATTATTTAATTTACTATAGAAGTGACTCCACTGTGAATAAGGGTTATAATAGTGACTATTCTGATTGTAGGTTTCAATTCCTCGCCAGTTATCTCCTCAACCGTAGTCGGCATCTATAGAATTCTGGTCTAAATCATCCTTTACAGGTCCCTGACGTGATATCTTATCACATGGGGGTCTGTAACCTAATGTGTATCAATTTAGGGGTCCTTGACACAAAAAGCTTGAGAACAGCTCTTCTAATGTGTTAATTACATTTATTAGGCTCCACTAACAGTTGACGTGACAAACTTTGCACCACAAAGAGGAACATATTTCCACTTATATAATTTAAGTTAAATTATAAATGGTCATCAGAAGAGGATGAAATGAGGGGAAGAAACCAGAAATACTTCACTGCAAATCTCCAGGTGTGCTTATGTGACATCAGCTGCTGTCGCAACGTACTCCCTGATCAAACTGTTAACTCATCACACGTCTCCAAAGCAACCGCCACTTTTATTTTGCTTGCTGCGCAATAAATGGAAACATACAGATAAATGTACATGATACAAAGTAGCTGACCTGTGCTAATGTGTAGACCCACACAAAGCAGCAAGCTAGTGTGCAGGAAATGTTACCATGTTGTCTGGCAACAGTCTAGTCCATGTTGCAGAACAATTTGTGTTGGCGAGACAAACAAATGATTAGATAAACAAACAAATCATAATGCGCTGACACTTATTACTGTTCACTAATAAACGGTGCTCATAGAACTGATGTATAAAAGAAATATCACACTCGAGGTCGTGATTATCTTATCTTGCGGCCTCATGCCTACAACCGAATCACAGCCTATTTATATCCAGTACAGCAGCACTCCCTCTCGTGTGATATTTCTAAAATGTGTTGATTAGTGAGGCTTAGCAATACTGGTGGGCAAAGGTTTTTAACCTTCAAACAGCTGTCACCTACTGTCTCCAGTGTTTATGCTGAGATAGCCATTTCCTGGCTCCAGTTACATATTTTCTAACAAGAAAAGAAAGCAAATAAGCACTATTTCTCTACCAGTGCCTTTCTTCCAAGTGTCCTAGTAAGCCATGCCAATGAATCAGCATCCACGGTAAAAATGGCCCTGGCACACTTCACAACCTGAACTCATCATTCAGGTTGTGAATTACACCTGTGCTTTTCCTGCAGTGACACATCAAATATGTCTGCTTTTATTTAAAAAAAAAAAAAAATCCTTTTTACTTTAAGGTGACTGCTTACAATTCTACCACCCTGATGAACCAGTTCAGAAGAAATAGAAAAAGGTACTGTATGTGCCATCCCCAGCAATAAATGCTATGTCTCACTTTCTTTGTCGTCCTTCTTTTCAAGCCAGAGAACCATCTGACTGAGCTGGTTCCACTAGAACTGCTTTAGCGTAGCACCTCTGTCAGCGTTTAATAAAGTGCCTTTAATAGCTTGGTGCTCTGTGTCAGTTTGAAGGAAACCCATTGAAACCCCTGAGGAAACTGTAACCAGGCAACTAAAGCAGGCTGTGGTCTACCTATTTTCTTCTGATCAGAGAAAATGGAAGGTCAGATGCAGAGGCCAGGTCCTAAATTGTCAGGGCAAGATTATAGAAATGAAAGAATTTCTTGTTCTATCTATCTATCTATCTATCTATCTATCTTAGCATCTTAGCATCTTATCATCTTAGCTTATTTTCCCATCTTGTTTTCTTTTTGTGAGGACTCCACATGTATGCAACCACTAAAAACAATCCTGAGGAAAAACTGGCCAACCCCAATTAGGGGGTTTCTATTCCTGGCTGTAAAGTCTGCTTGTGTTACGCAAGACAAAACAGTGTGAGTGTGTGTGTATGTGTGTGTGTGTGTTATTAAGACTCCACAAGACAGACAAAAGTGAGGCCCATAAATATGCTCCAGTGTACGATGGATATTTCTAGATTCATTTATGTAAAAAGCAGAGAGACGCAAGGCTGTTTTGCCCTGAGCTCATCTTGGAGGATTTTATGTGTATAACCCAGGTGTGGCTCATGTGTGCTGTTATAATATCTAAACCAATAAACAGGTAAAACCAGGAAATGCTTGGTGAAATAAACCCTCCCTCATAGATCTGATAAATCAGGAAGTGCCTGATTCATGAGCCGTTCAGCAATTCAACAGAAAGAGAACAAGGAAATATCGACCGGGCTGATCTATGTGTTTGACCCCTAGATGAGATACCTGTCACTTTCAATGCGCCCTACAGATGTTAGCATGTATAATGCCATGATTAAGATTCCAGAGGCAGTAGTCCAACTCCTCCTGACCTTTTCATCTGCCAGAATGAAAAGATTAGTTCCTTCTCAGAGGGGGATCAAAGGTGCACAAGGCCAATGGCTTTGTCTGACATTATCGCATACAACATTTTGAACTAAAAATCCTTTTGTTGCATATTGTGACACCTTATAACTTAAACCACAATGCCTTATGTTCATTATGGAACCTGCAGATTCACATTATACCTAAAGTTGGAAAATGAGGTGTGTTGTGAATGGTTATTGAGCCACATTTAATAAGATATGGAGACCTTTTTTGCACATTTTGAGAGGTTGGTGTTGGCTGCTATTTCAAATAACTTCTTTAATCAGTGGGTTTGAATTGTGATTTTTCTTTTCTTTTCTTCATCATGTGAATTTGTCTTCGACTATTATTGGGTGACCAGCAGTCATGTTCTGTCTATTTTTTTTGTTATTATTATTTGCTCTGTTATTTTTTATATCCTTTTTTCCACTGCATTATTTAAAGGAACAGTGTGTAAAGTTAAGGGGGAATTTAGCACCACCTAGTGGTGAGGATTGAAGAATGCAAACAGTTGGAATTTCTCCCGGGTAGAATCCCCTCAATGTTCACTGTTCAGTTTTTTTTTTTGTTTTTTTACCAGGAGCCATATTGTCCATAGATGTGTCTTACTCTCCAGATGATTAAAACCAGTAAATCCATTGAATAAAACAGTTTCATGTTGCAAAGCAATGTTTCTCCTATGCTTTTGGGCACATCGCAAATAGCCTGCTTGCCCAGCGTTAACTGCATGCGCACCTATTTTCTCTGATAATGTGCGCTCAACCTATATCTGAAACAGATGTTCAGGAGGATTTTCAAGGGAGCCTAATTGTAACATAGGTCCCTTCTGCTTGAAAACAAATGGACCCAGTGATTTAAACCGGTAAAAACACTGAATAAAGCACTTTCATGATAAAAAAAAAAAAAAAAAAAAAAAGATCAATCATTTTCCAACTTGTTGTGGAGGGGCTGCTAACTATGGTGGCTGACACAAAAATACAGACAGCCCTTTCCAGAACCAGTGTTTGGTCTATCCATTCTGGGCTACTGTAGAAACATGGCAGTGCAACATAGCAATTCCCGTAGATGAGGACCCGCTCCCTTTGAAAATATAAACAGCTCATTCTAAGGTAACAAAAACACAACTCTTATTTTCAGGTGATTATACATGTAAGAAAACATACTTATTATATTAAATATCAGTTATCCCCTAAAATACTGCACACTGAACCTTTAAATATTTGGTCTGCGTTCTATGTACATGTTCATTTTCTCTCAGTGTATGTTATTCTTGACTCAATATTGAAATTTGAAAAGTAAGTCTTGACATTTTTGTGTTGGTAAAAAAACAATCAACAAATTGGAGAAAAAATGATTCACAGTCTAAATCCTGTGATTACGGTATATGTCTTTTAACATTTTGATCTTTACAAGCGCTGGCTGGAGAGAATTGGCACATCCAGTAAAGTCTTTCTTCTATAAAGCAACACAAAGCTTTGAAAGCGCTGATTATAACTATTAATATGGGAACAAGGCGAAACAGGGTGAATTATGCCCTCTTCCTACAGAAGCAAAGCAAGCAAAAAAATGTGACAGTAGAGAATTTAAATGCTCAAAACAACAGCTTGAGGGAATCTCTTGCCAGCGATGTAGTTCACGTTGTTCCTGTGATCGGGAGAGGTTGCTTATATGAGAATCTCTCTAAATGAAAATGAAGAGAGCCAAGATGCTAATCTTTCTGGAACTGCTCCACTGACAAGGAGAGTCTGGCCCTGTGGACTCATTAAGTGTTTGTCTTCAGCCAAGCTTCATTTTCATAGCACAGTAATGTGCCCCTCAGCAGTTACTTGGGCAACAATATAAAACGGCATCATTTAAGTCGCACTCATTGTCAAGTGTTGCTGGAGTACGTCAGCACCTCCGGCATCTTGAGTCTTTTCTTCCTAACAAAATGAACCGTGTTACCTTCATTCAGTGGTGTTTTCAAAGGAGAGACAGGTGAGAGGAAGGAATTGTAGGAGAAGAGAGGCGATTGACAGTCTGGAAAGGTCAGCTCAGGCAAAAGCGGCGGAAGCATGCTGTCAATTATGCCGACGAGGACCTCTGAAAGCTCTCTTATGGGTACCACTGCCCTTGGAAAACAGTTTGGTGGATTGTTTGAGGGGCTGTCAGAGTCAAAAACAGGTTTGGCTTTCTGCAAGGTGTAAAAGCATGCTACACTTAACTCCTGACATTATCATCAAAACTAAAAGGCCCCTGACAGCAATAATCTTACCCTCTCATTTCCTCGTAGTTTATATATTTCCTCTAGTACAACTGTTAACATGCGCTAACAGCAGCATGAATATTCCCATTGATCTCTCATGCTGTTTTTTTCTGCCCTCCCCATGCTGTTTAACATCTAAGGCACCAAACACAACACTGATTTATTCAACACTACAAGCACATCTAAAATTTGTTGTGATCTCAGACTTCCCCCTGAATAATGCACAGAGAGGCAGCACACTGAATTTGACCTCGGAAAGACACAAAGATTTTGAAATATTGACTTTAAAGAAGATAGTTTTTCCTGTAAGTGCTGATTGACTCATGTAAGCATGTAAGCACATAAGCACTGTAATCTTTGGGGAGTTAGGATCCCTAAAGTGGAAACGGCTGGTCTCAGTGTACCCTTTTTTTAACCTTTAATGGAAGACTTAGGACCAATCAATTATCTGCTAAAAGCTGATACTGATGTGGATGAACCGACCTGCAAGGAAACAGCGATAAATCTATTCTGAGGTCAACACACACTGAGAAATTAAGATTTGCAAACAAAACAACGCAGCATACGAAGTGAAGATCAGTCAAAGTTGTGACTCATGGAAACCAAATATTGCAACATAGACGTTACCATTAAAGATGATAGTAAATGTTTTTAATTCAGTTCAATACCACAAACAGAAGTGACTTACGACAGGTTTCCTAGGAGATATCTGCTTTGCTACACAGTGCTCTTTTCCCCCACCACACCATAAACTATAATAACTGTGTCACATCTTGTACAGACCATACACGTATTTAGTAATGTTATATACAGCAGGAGAACCTCGCTCTGACAAAGTCCTTTACTGCCTCTTTTATTTTGTTTTATGGCACTTGATATATGGTTGTTGAATGGCACATTTTATAAGGAAAAAAAATCCCACACGCACAATTTACTGGAGCACAGACCTTGGCCGACAGCATGGAATGTATACAGCTCTTGCCAAGGCTCTCTGTAAAAGATCATTACATCGTTTGTGGTGATTTTAGGTAATGAGAAATGCATTAAGGTGATGCTAGTAAATTGTCTCAGTGAACGCCTTGAGCCACATTTAATGCACCAATGTTCTCTCCTTCAGTTATGTCATAAACAACTCTGTCGATAATCATTAACACATCACGGTTTACAATCTGTTAATAAATTCATCAATACTATTAATATAAAACAGCAAAACTGAAAAGAAGAAAAGAATATTTGCCCCAGTCCCTTTGTCCTTTGAATTCTCTCTGGTGCTTCAACAGCTCACATTTAAAGCAGGTAAAAGTGTGATAAGCAAACCTTTAACAGCTGATATTCATTGGAACGTGAATCCTGAGTAGATCTCAGAGCTTTAGAAAGAGAATATGACAGATGTATAGATGGATAAATGCTGTCTCTTCATTCGTATGTGTCCACAACTTACGGGGAATGGACTATACAGACTACAGTTGCAAAAGAGCTCATGTAAAGTGCCTTCAGTCGCTCTACAATACTTAAACTTGTCCAACCTTTGCACCATCAATTTGTTATCTACTTCCTCTTACAAGTGAACTCATACTGAATCGAGGGCAATGCACCATGCTGGTTAAGTGTCTTCAGTCGGCTCCCTCTGGACTGCTGTTGTGAGGTTTATAACTTTGTAAATGTCAACCTAGCTTTTGGATGCAACGAAGCAAGAAAAGCTCCAAAGGATGACACAATGAGGGCTGAGGAAGCCCGAGTAGTCTCTTTGTCTTTTACTGAAAAGGCTTAAGTCTAAGTATTGATGCTGATAGATCCATTGCTCAAGATTGACCCCTTGGTGACTTCTGTGCTGACAGTAGAGAGCGGGACGCTCTCATACCTCTCTGTAACCCCCCAGCAGCGGCAACGCAATAGGGTGGACTTGAGCTGCTTCTGGAAGTTGCTGTTGAGGAAACCATAGATGATGGGGTTGACGCAGGTGGAGGCCATGGCAGTGAGGTGGCAGAATGAGAAGATGATGTCATGACCACAAGTTGGGATGGCCTCGTGGTTCCAGTCAAACACAGTGTTGAAGACAGTGAGAGGGAGCCAGGAGAGTGCGAATGCCACCACTATGGCAACTAACATGGCGTTGATCCTCGTGGTGCCTTTGTTTTTCTTTTGGGTGGTGTTCCTGCCGCGCTCCACCATGTCCTTCCTCCTCCGAAGGCGCAGGTAGATGTGTAGGTAGCAGACCATGATGAGGGCAAGAGGAAGGAAGTATTGGAAGACGAGCAGGGAGGTGGTGTAAGCTCGCCGTTCTTGAACTGATGGCCACCGCTCCATACAAACCAGGTGGTCATTGACTGGGAAAGGAATGGTTAGGTTCTGGAAAGGCAAGGTGAGTACGCTGTATGAGAGGAAAGGCACCGAGATTAGGCAGGCTACAATCCAGGTGACAGCAACGGCCAAGTAGGACTGGCCCACCATTGGCTTCCATCCGGTCGGGTGGACAATGAGCTGGTAGCGCTCCATGGCGATGAGGACGAGGGAGAAGATGGAAACAGTGACTGATATACACTGGATGAAGGGTGTGAGCTTACACAGGGCGTCTCCTAGGATCCAGCGGTCCGTCAGTGTGTAGATAATAGTGACTGGCAGGCATACAATGCACATGAGGATATCAGAAAAGGACAGGTTGGCGATAAAGATGTTAGTGACGTTGTGCATCTCCTTGTGCCGTGTGATGACAAACAAAAGGCAGGAGTTCCCAATGAGACCCACTGCCATGACTGTACTGTAAGCAACAATAAGGAATGTGGTGCCACTCACTGAGAGTGAGCAGTCCTCGGTGAAATCCCACGGTATCTCTTTCCACAAGGCTTGGTTGTGATTAGTGTTGTGCTGCAGCTCCATGGTGGTTTTCCTGGGCTCACTTCAAACGCCGGGGACTAATTGAACTAATTTGTTTTGTCACACCTGCTGTAATTACTTCATGAATAATATTTGCATTTTCGTAAAGCTTTCCCTCATCCTTAATCTTTGGGAGTCTTTACAACGTCCTTCATTTGGGGCCTGAAAAAAGAGAGAAAATGAAATGAGTAACCTTAAACAAATTTTCAGTCAAGAAAAGTTTATTTTTGAAGTTATGAACTCTTTAGATATGAAGAGGTTGTTTAATCAAGCAAACTGAAATGTCACTCCCATAAATTGCAGCATGAAATGAAATTGCTGAATTCATCATTGTGCTTCTTTTAAGTGAGAATATGTGGCAGAAATTGATTCTCTTGCTGCAGGATGGGTTTTTAAATCACGGTGCTCCTGGATGTAATTCCACAAGTATCTTTTTAAAGTGTTTAGTGGTCCAGCTTCACCTTTCCACACATTGGCCGTGGATTCAGTACGACAAAAACAGATACTCATGAAGAGAATAATTAACGTTGGTACGCAGATATCAAGAGGCTGATTTTCTATCTTCTTAAGGACAGGCTATAAGAGGAAATGATGCGCTGATGGCATACCATCAAGAAAACAGCACAGATCCAGACTTCGTGGCATCGCTATAATGGCATGCTGATTTAAATTTCCATCACAATAACGTGATAATGACTGCTCCTTCAGAGACAATCATTCCCTCTCACTGTTTTCTCCCCTTTTGACAGCGGGAATTTATTCTGTTTCTGTCCATAAAGGAACAGACACCTCTCATTGTCACTGAGCATTCACAATAGCTTCCCGAAATCTAAAGCACATGTGGCCCTCACAATTTCCTACAAATTAATGTACTGGAAAACAGAACAGAAGTACAATTTCCTTACACCATGACCACTGACATCTGACTGGTGTGTGTGGGCGTGTGTGTGTACACGCAGATCTATGTATGTGTGCGCACATAGCAGTGAAAAACAGTACTGATTAACCAAGATGTTTTGCTCCTGGCCCAATTCCACAGAAATTAGTTTTGCGACATGTTAACAGAATGAAATCTACAGAATTCAAATGATATAACATTTTTAATTGAGGATTCCTAACAATGACAGATGCTGACTGGAAGACCATTAATTACTTGTGGGTGTCTCCACGATGAGCAGAAATGCCCAACTATAATAAGCTGTTTCATTTGTGGTGATTACAAAGTGCTCATAACAAAAGTAAACACTTGCACCTGGAGCTAAGAACAGTAACACCATTTGAATTCCTCTGTGGGTACAGTCTTCTTTGTTTAGGCGTCTGGAAAATGAATCCCCTCCTGGATGTCACCCTGACTAAACCTGGCTGAATTTCTGGATATGTGGGCCGCGTATCATGCTGCAGCCTTGATGCTGAATAATTATGGCAGAATCTGGACACTTAAAGTGATGCATTGCTTATGTTGTGTCTGGCAGCGGGAATGTAACAAGGAAATTTACTAAGAACATTATTAATATTTGACATGAGATTTACTATTAATTACACACAATATGAAATAGCCTGTAGAAAATTAATGTGAAGGGAACTGTGAAGACCCTGCAGGAAAAGCCAGACAGTGAATTACAGCTTATGGGAGATTTGTCTCAAAATGGGCATGTGTGTAAATAAGATTTTTAATCCGTCTTCCAACATCATTCGGCCATCTCACTAAACCACTTTGACATGACACAAGTCTGGATTTGCTCATGCAAAAGAAATAATGATTACAGGAATCACGCACCGACGGATGAAAAACGCACAAAGGGATGGAAAGTGTGAGTTACAGTGTGTGCACCCTACCCTCGCTCTCTGCAGCTGTCCTGGATCCGCTGTGTGTCTGCTCTCTGCTCGCACTGACTCTCTCGGCTCCGGACAGGTGGAGGAGACCCCTCCGTCCTCCGGTGTGCCACCGTGTGTGTTCAATGCGCTCCTGTCCGGGGTAGAGCCATCACTCATTTCCACATGAACGTCCACTAAACAGCGCTACTTTCACTTTTAGCATATCCTAAGGAGAGTAGGCTGACTGATATGAAAAGAAAACTATAAGAATAACTGCAGCACAGGAAATTCAAAATATCAGCGCGTGACTTAAGGTTGCTGAAACTCACTATACAAACACCTGTAAAGAAATAGGCTGTACTGAAATACTGGAACTGGAATATTACAGTTACTAGAGCTTTGTCGTTGCATGCCAAGACTAAAAATAAAACACCGACCCTATGGGAAAATGTTATTTCTTACTTTCAGGTAACCCCCCACCCTGAGAATACTTCTATAGTAGAAATGCGTATTTTAATTAGCCATCAAATTATTTCTTACCGAGATGTTGCTTCCTGGACTTGCAGCGCTGTTTGGCATCAGGTGAGACACAACAAGAGTTTTTGGTGGAGGAGAGGGTAGGAGGTGTACTGCCAGGATCACTGATAGGAACTGAGATATCTCTTAAAGCGACCTTATGCCTCAGACTCAGGCAGGGATATGATTGAGAGCATGTTACATAATAAATTCGCCGTGGCTCTGCCTCGCACGCACGTACAAACGCTCGCATGTCCACGCGCGCTCAGGCACGCGCTCTCACAGGGGCCAATGGGGAAATTGAGTTATTTGAAATTTGTACTCACGGTCTGTTTCACCCAAATGTATTAGCGAGGGACATTATATGATTCATTTAATCTGTTGTAAGGGGCCATGCTGAGCCTTCTCATATTGAAGTTTCATATATCCCCAAATGAGAAATCACTGTAATATGACTGTAATGTAATATTGATGTATCTCAGTGCAATGTTTAACATTCCTATAGGGCCTACTGTAATTGCTGTACAGTGTCTATCAGCAGTATAATGCCTGTGAAATATATTATCTTTGTTCTTCTGTCTATGGGGGGGTGTTATAAAATGAAGAGTATAGTGTGGATGTAGTTAGTTGTGAAGCAACAGAACAATGCTGTGCAGAGAAATTCAGGCACAGATTTTAAGTTTTCACACCCTGCAAGGGTCTGTGGGTGCACAGCTCTAATGAATACTGTGCTTGTTGAAGAAGACAAACACAGAGTGTCAGTTACAGAGGACATCCATCATCTTGTGTTCCTATCAGTGGTGCACCCAGACATTTTTCATAGTGGGGGCCAGATGGGGCCACTGAAAATCTTGGGGTGGCACACCAAAACCAAAAGCCATAACTGAATGTCAGGAATTCACCGATGCTGTTGTAGTATTTAGGCTGGTTGAAAACGATATCAGTATGACGAGTTAAGGAATTGCCTGCTGATGTTTCTTATTTTACAGTTAATATTAATAATTATCTCATGAGCACAGACTAATGCTGGTACAGTTAACACCCAGTCCCACAACAATCCTGTTTTAATGTGCTAAGTGCAAGTTAGATAGAATACGCTGTTTGTCAATTTCCTTAAAAAGACAAATCAACATACATTGATTATAAAGACCATAACATATATTGGGAACAATCCTTCTCAAGTTTAGGGGAGACAAAACCCATTTGCATTTAGATATCTTTAGCTGAGAGCTCAAGGGATCCCTTTTAATTTGGCCATGCCAGCTGTTCCCTCACCAAAATTTAGACTAACTTTGAAGCATCATTTTGCCCCCTTCCCAAAAAACTATGCTGACATGGTTGGTACCATTGGTTGCCTTCCGTTGTCTAGTTTTACAAGAAACCACTACCATGCTACTTTAAAAAAAAAAAAAAAAAAAAAAAAAAAAAAAAAAAAAAAGCACACGGGCATCAGTGGCTTAGTGGCTAGAGCAGGCGCCCCATGTACAAGGCTGTTGCTGCAGCGGCCCGGGTTCGACTCCAGCCTGTGGCCCTTTGCTGCATGTCACTCCCTCTGTCTCTCCCCCTTTCATGCTTGTCTGTCCTATCAGCTAAAATGCCCCCCAAAATATCTTTAAAAAAAAGTGCACTTCAGCCACCCAAGGCCTTGACACACCAAGCCAACAGGTCACCTGCAGTGATTTTGGGCCATTGGTGAGCATTTCTCACCCTAGTCTTTGCAGTGTGTCCTGCACAGTTGGCCCTTGTCGGTCATTGTTGCCTTTTTTTCAACGAATTCAGCATGTTAAATTGGCGATGGAGACAGTGGAGCCTGTCGTTGAATGAAATCACTCTGATAGGCAGTTCAGCTCAGTGCACGAGAGGAGACACATAAGTGAGGTAAGTAAACAAATGAGCTAAAGTCAAGAGGGAGTGAGACTGAAATACATTTGCTCTATAAGGTAATATTATTATACTTTAGGCATTGAGTTCTTTAGCAGAAATGTTTTGAGATGGTTCATGTTATTGTCCACTGGCACATGGCAAATATGCTTTGTTCCTTCAGCATTGGATTGTGTTGTGAATTTGCGAACTGGCTAACCAGTGTCAAGACGGTCTTCTGGTTTCCCTTTTTGGATGATGATCACGGACTACTGCCATCTGCTAGTATGAAGAGTCATTTCCCTTCATACAGTTGCAGAATTTATGTACATGTTGGCCATTGGCTGTAGTCTTTGTTGTGTGTTCAAGTGCAACTTTTTGGCTGAGACACAAGCAGTGTGAGGCGACAGAACAGTCGGCTTTCGTTGCCACTGTTTCTTGAATGTCGGTTTGGTATGTCTTAGTATTGTTGGCCTCCAATTATTTTCACCTGTTGTGTGTGTGTGTGTGCATGCGTGTGTGTGTGTGTGTGTGTGTGTGTGTGTGTGTGTGTGTGTGTGTGTGTGTACCCAAAACACTATGATGCATACATATTATTTTCTGCTGCCATAATTTAAAGGATATTGATGGATACTGATTAATAATGATTGATATGTGCATGTATTCTAGCAAGGCCATGACCTGACTTCTATTATAAAGATCATTAACCTTGTCAGTGTGTGATCGACTGCAGTTCATACCCTACACTAACCACACAGGTTCTCTGCATCTGCAGCATGCACCTTTGCATCATTTTTGACGTCCATACAAACTAAACCATCATGACGATTAGAATGCCTGTACTGATCCCTCCGCAGATAACACCTAAAACTATTTTAAACCCGTTCTTTGCACCTCTATTGCTTGTGCAACAGATTGTTAACTGCTTCTTCACACTGTCCCCACACACTCCTGTTTCAAGTGGAGGCTGTATGAGAGAACAGTAATAGCTGTTTGTCTGAGAGGCAGAGCGGCAAAATGACTTGCCACCAACAACAACAGCTCTGTGGGTGTTTACTTGACACAGAGACATGGGTGTCAAGTCGCTCAAGACGATTAATGCACATATTTTTGATAGAATTGAGGGAATACTGCAGGACTGGATGTTTTTCCTGGAATGAGCAACTACTCAATATATTGAGAAATTGAATGGCTGTTGTACCTCTCCCGTTGTGCAATCTCCACAACTGTCACTCACATTCTGATTTTTATTCCAGCTGGCATTGTTTTGACGGAAGAGAGGAAAACATTTCTTCTCGAGTGAGTCTCAGGTGTCTAGACAACTGAGCATTACAGGGACATTACATTTTTATTTTTTTGACAGTGTGTTATGTGTTATCTGTGATTGATAAGTGGAAAGTTGATGGGCTTGAGGACATTCAGCAAAATGACGTGTGGCCAGAGAAGCTTGTAGAATCCGGAAAGGAGGAATACCTCTGGTGGATATCACGGTTTCTAAGACCAACATTTCTGTCACATGTGCATAAACAAACAGAAAGCAGAAGACTTTTGTTCTGTCTTTGTTGATAAAGCAGAACAAGAACAGATAGCATGTTCCAAACATTTTAGAAATATTATCTCGCTGTAGCACAAAATATTGGATCGCTCCTTGATCTCATCTTTTATTCGGCACACTCTATCAACTGTTTAGACTCCCATCCTCTGTCCATTTACACAATACATAATGTAACCTGATTCAAATATATTTCCATATTTGGGTTCAGAAACTCATCTTACATAAGACATTTGTGAGTGGTTCTTGTGGGAAAATTGTTAATAGTTTTATGTGTCACTGCCAGTGTAAATCAATATAATACCATGCCCTATTAAGAAGGAATTGTTCCCCTGCTGTAGCTCCACATATCCATGTTTAATAGTATTCAGGGACTCGTTGTTTTTCTGTATTTTTAAGCCCACAGACATTTTTTGGGTGATTTATTTGTGTTGACAAAAAACTTTCACTTCAACAGACCTTTAATATCCTCTGCTGTGCAGTGGGGCTTCAAAATAGATTTCAACACCAGCCAGCCAAAACAATGAAATAAATGGCATCTCTCTGTAACTTCACTCTTTGTTCAGTGTGTGTTTTCAAGAAAGAAAGAAAGAAAGAGAGCAAGAGGACCCTTCATAATGTAAAAATATTTATCAAACCTGGCTGAAACCATTACTTCATGCTGCTGTAAGAGGGACCTTCATTTTGTGCATCCAGGCTAGGAAAGTTAGTCATAGGCCCTGGTTAGAGTAAAGGAAGTGCCAGGAATTTATTGCTATAATGAGTTATGGAAAAGAGTCAGAAGTATAAATAAAACCTATCTAACATCTAACACTGATTGCAAGTAGCACAGATTAAAATAAATCATGGTTGAAGAAGTAGGATTTGTTTAATTTTGTCTATAGCAAAGGATTCATTGGTTATTAATGGGGGCATATCGTGAGTTGGATAATGACTCAATAGGCACCTGGGCCGGGATGCATAAGGCCCCCCTTGCCCCCCCTTGGGCAGGTATTTAGTGCATCTAAAGTTCTATAAATAAACCGAGGGGACAGAAACACTCTTTGAAATGAATCATGATGGTTTCTTTCTTGTGACTTCTTCAGAGTGAATGTTTAGGCTATTCCTTCCGTCTGTCTTTTGTTAGGACATTTGGGGTCTGTTCTTGACATGATGACTTAGCCCTTTGACAAGAAATACAAGATTAATAATGGCGACATCATACAGAGGCCCTGGCTTAGGCCCCCCGAGCCCTTGGGCCCCCAACTTGTTTTCATCCCAGCTCGTCAAATACAGTTTGTCATCACACCCACATGACAAAATATGATGCACTAGATACCCTCCTGCATCTATTTTGGACATTCACAGATGGCGATCCAAATGACGCTTATTACATACATTGCATCTTTTCAAAATACTTCTCTGTTGTCACAGGAAATATACAGTTTCTGCTCCTCACATGCAAACAGTTAATTTTAAACAAACTCACTACATAGGTGTCACTCTTCATTTTAGGTTTATTGTCTTAAGTTTAGGCAACAAAACACGTGGTTAGATTTAGAAAACACATCATGGTTTTTCTTAAATTAAGTATGGTTCATACCAACATGTCATGTCATGTCATGTGACATATGTGACTACTGTAGCATACACACTACTCTGTTTATAAAACAACTCCATTGACTTTTCGTTTTAGACAGGAAATTAACAGTTGGCTCCCAGATGAAAGGCCAGTGTTTGTTTAACCCATCCATGTTCCCTTCTGCCCGCACTCTTCGGACTCTCTTGCTGTTTGTACTGCGGTTGTTGCTGGTGGTGTCAGAAATAGCTGCTGCCTGGTGCATATCATACCGCCATGAAGAGCGTCTCTGTGCATCAGTGTCTAAAACTGACATTCATTGGCAAAGCAGTGGTATTTGATGAGTTTTGTTGAGTTTACCGTGCCCCTGGGCCTGGGCCCAGTAGGCCCATTTGGTAATACAGTGTCTGCTCTTACAAGAAAGCTGCATCAAAGTGAAATAAATATTAGAAAAATAAAATAAGAGGCAGGCCAAACTGATATCCATGCTGATTTATGCTCACAGAGATGCTCTTCTTGCCACTTCCTGTAGTTGGAACTAAATTCTACTTGATTATATGAGCTCAGTACTGATACCTCCTGTTATGAAAGGTAAAAGATTTCTTACAGTAACAGCACTAATATATAAAAAATAATAAATAAAACAGCACTACATGTAAGGCCCAAAAGCGTTGTAACGATAATTCATGTAAATAGGATTGAAAATTATGATTTACTGAGTTCTGAGTACAGTGAGCAGTAAGGTGAAATATATTCTAGATCATGTCATGGATTATAGATATACAGTATATATAGTTAATTCTGTGATACACAGGACATATTCAAAGTGACAGTATTGTAAATTCTAATACAGGCTACCAAATTTGTATGCAAATTTCACTTGTTATTGTAAAATTAGGTTAAGATCTGTCAGGGATTACTGTCTGCTCTTATTTATAACTTACCTATAGCGTAATAGAGATGAAAATGGAAAGATTTACAGTCTAACCCAAACCCTGATGCCCTGGAAATGTTATTCTGTGCCAACACTTTATATTGCCAGCCATATATTAGATTGTATAAATATACCCATATGTCAGGCATGCGATAAGGATCCTTATGCAAACATGTGCAGAATCTAGCAGGGTCAACAGAACTGATGCACTAATTAATCAAAAGCTACACACATTATACACCCGGTGTATGAAAAAGAAAGACAGAATACAAAACAGGAAAGAGAAATTAAAATACGTGTGAAACTGAATCACTCGGTTTAATTAAACCTCTGATCCGATCACACTCTACATGTAAGCAGCAACTGTATTCCAGTATTTGCATGGTGTAAAAAGCTAACACTACAAAATCGGAACATATCTGAGGTCTAATACATCATTCAAAATCAAACAACGAAACACAGAAACCATATTGATCATATCACTTGATTTTTTTCCTTCGCCTCCTCTCTCCGCAACCCTAAATCCATACGCCCTGAGCACAGGGAGCTACTCATTGAGCGAAGGACAACCTCCCCCGCAGTATTACAGCCCCTTAAATGAACCAAGTTGAAGTGATCCTTGACACCGTCACCGCAACACGGTCCTATAAATCCCCCAAGGCTTTAAGTAACCCCAGCCAAGAACAAATGCCACAGTGCCTCAGGTACTCATGGATGACAAACAACCCCCATCAGTTGCACAGATTTTATCTGACAAAGAAGCTCACCCTGATGCTCCTCCAGTTAAACGTGACTTTTGGGAGCAGCACATGCTGATGATTATTAAAGAAATACACCATTTATGCACCGTAAAATATGAAATGTCTCAGATTGTTGAATGTGCTGTGGTTTGTACCCAAAACTCACCGCACACTTATGACAAAATGTGTTAAAAACCACTCTGTTTTCATTCATTTCTAATCACCTGAAAATGAGAATCGCGTTAGCCTACGTTAAAATAAGTTATATCTAGGTGCAAGTCCTCCTCCATGGAATCTGCCATGATGTTTCTACCATAACCCAGAATGAACAAACCAAACTTTGGCTCTAGAGAGGGCCATTTGCATTGTCTCGTAGTTCTCCTACACAGGTGGCACACAGGAGAAGTTTCAGTAGGTTGCAACCTGTAACTTCACCACTAAATCCTAACGCTATACCTTTAATATAAGACTTACATTCGACAGGTGGTGAACACCACTCCAAATGAATGCCAATGCTGCTCAGTAAATCTACTACATCTACTGCAAGCTCACCTAGCACCTCTGAGCTGTCACAGCTCAACGGAGGAGGATGCCATTCATGTTTACATCTCACGCTGTCATGAGCATGAGCCTCTCATCCATGAGTACGCTTCCAGCTGTGTGGTGATACTATTGGTGGTTGTAGTTCAGTAGAAAGAAAATAGTCCCCAAATGAAACTGCTCTCAACAAGGTCTGTGGATTATCTTGAATAATTGCGTTATGATTTCTGGAAAGAGACTTTACTGTTGTGTTTTTAAAAAGTATTTTTTAGCTCTTTTAGCACCACAAACGGAATGCCGAATGCCAATGCAATCTATAATCTACAGCCGATATCTCCAACACTCAGCAACTCAAACCGAAATAATCTAAACTGATAGGTAGCACCACAGGTATGAGGAAAAATATGTATTTTTGATATAGGAGTGAACTCTCTCTTTAAGTCAACCACCTGCTAGCTTCATATTTACAATACAGGCATCCTAATATGTTTCCAAGACAAAATGGAAACTTAGTGCTCCAGTTTTTGCCCATAAAGTCTGCCAAGTATGAAATGAAGCCCAGCTAAAAATAAACTGATTTCAGTTTTGGTATTTGCTACTTCAAGAATTGCATCCAGTATTGTGGAATAAACTGATTTAAAGGGAGGGAAAGCGAAAAGACCAATATATATAGAGAGAGAGACAGAGAAGAGAGAGAAAAGGACTGGAGAGGAGCCTGATATTGGAGTTTATTAAAACACAATCGCATTAGCAGACCGAAAGGTAGAATCAATCCAGTGTGCATTAGACCTGCTGACCCTCCCCCTTTAATTCATATAAATGTTCCACATGTCCTTCTTGCTTTCTAAAGCCACATAAGTATTCTGCTCAGCGCCAGCCACATCTGTGTGCAGCACAGACAATTCTTTTTGCCGCCTCGCTTTTCCCTCAGTGTTCCTCTGGGTCGACATATGATTCAGAATTTACACTAACATTGTCACAGCGAATGAGACGGTGGATGTCACACCCCAGAATAGCCCTCATCCCAATAGCAAGAGGTGAAAACTGAATTCAGAGGCAGCATAACGTGATAGAGCAGCTCTGCGATAGAGAGGGGACAGCAAGTTGGTATTGATCCCCACAAGCCTTGTTCAATATGAGTCCAGATCCACTGACACATGGCAGACATGACCAGCCACCCACTCAGGTTCTTGGCCACATCATAGCTTTATCCCAATTAAAATTTGAACCACCATAATTCCCATTATACTTGGCATCCTTGCAAGTGTTGGAGAGGATGCCAGTCTGAAATCTCACAGAACATCCACACTGATCAGGCTGTGATGAGCATAATGTAAATTAATCATTCCATTTCAGTACAAGACCAGAGATGTAAAGCTTTTTTCCATCGCCTACGATATTATATTGGCAGTGTGCGCAAACTGAACATGAAGTGGACCAAGCCTTTCCTCAGAGAGCAGCTGTCAAAGCACTGCCCAGCCATGCTATCAAGCCTCTACTTGCTGTCTTGTGTAATATTTTCCACTGGGAAATGCCAGTTCCCTGCCATGTGGGGGTCATGAGAGAAAAAGAAGTGATAATCCACCCTCTGTCTTCCTCTAAGACGCCATGTAGTTCTTGTCCATCCTTTTACAGTCTTTAAATCTACAGCGATGGACAAGCATGTGGAACGACTGGACGAAACTTGTTGAAATTGGGGGATTTTAGGGGAGACAGGGGATGATTGTAACACGGGGTAGTTGTAACACTTTCAGTTTCTTTCACACAAGCTGTTCATGGTAATGTTTTAGCTGTTGGCTGTAAGGTTAGCTAGTTTATAGATGCAAGGGTCTGGGTTACAGCCAAAATACATGAGGCATGGATGCGACATGTCACGTAGGTGAAGCAGGACAGGGATTTTTACCTGATACAAAGACTCTTTGCAGTGTATGGTTGCCGCCTGCTTCACTGTGTGTGTATTGAGTTTTGCTGAGTGATAATGCAGCTGGTTATGGAGGGCTTAGAAACCTAGGCTAAATCAACAGGTACTGAATTAATCATCAGGATACAATGATTTGACTGATTTATTTTAATGTGAAATGTAAAAACACACACAAGATTGCTCTGCTATTTGCCTCTGGTACAATGAGGTATTCATTCTTTTATCATTTTTAAAAAGATTTTATTTCTATTTACATATATTACCTGCTTGAGGGCTGTGGAGCCATGTGTAGAGAAAAATTAACGTTGAACAGCACGGTGCCCGCACAGGCAAGAGCGACTTCCATGGTCAGTGTAACAGCTTCAATTGATTCTAATGGATGAGCTCTGCTGCAGCCTGCAGCAGAGGTGTCGCACTATAACTGACTCCCATGTATTTTAGTTGTAACAACATGTGAGAAAAATGTTGCATTGTCACACACACATGCACACACACCAAGTATGTTACAAAGTGATTAAATGTTAAATAAAAACCTTTTAATATCTTAGGTTTTTGTCATTATCCTTATTCATAATGTCACATTTGAAGTGTACCATTTCACTCCTTGTGTTTGAGACTAAACCATGCACTCTCTATTGGTGTTACAGAGATAACAGCTACACCATTTAATAGCCGACACATGGAATTAATTTGTACCACATTTTTAATGCACTGGCTTAAAAGTGCTCTGAGACACAGACAGAAATTTCAAAAATGTTACAACCATCCCCCGTCTCCCCTACCATGTTTTCTTCTTAATATTAATATGAACTGACAATGCTTGCATCCTGTAGTGCAGCAGATACTGTTGGGATGCTTAAATATTTCAGCAACATTGGTTTGTTTTCTCTAAGTCCCCAGTGTGGCAGAAAAGCCTCCCAGCCTGTTCCAAGACCAATGACTCTGACCTCGGAGAGAGATAACTCAAGGATGAAATAACACACCACTGTAGCTAACTTGGGAGTTGCCATTATGATCAAACTATAAATGTCAATATTTTCCCATGTAATTTTAATTATCAGGATTCCTTAATGAAAACAGACAAAAAATTACTTTTCCCCCCCAAACAATCCCACTGTGGCATGCCATTGCGATTTTTCACAAAATGATTCATAATCACAACGAAATATACTGAGACACAGCTGTCCAAATCCCGTGGCAGCGTAAATGACCCCCCACTGTTTATCATTTCAGGAGAATTATGTATCACCCAGTGGCTGCCGTACTAAGACGGTTGGCAGGCTTCATCAAACAGCAGTGCTGGAAGTTGTTGTGTTACAGGATTTTGGTGCAGAGGAAAATTGATTGCTCGCCTCACAATCACCGAGCAGCCCCGGCAAAATTGCACCTGCCAGGGCTGCACCTCAGTCACTTCACAGCCCTCCATTCAATGTATGAATCACAGAGCAGAGAGTGTGTGTAGACACAGTTCATTTCACACTGCCTCCATTCCTTTATGAACTGTCCCATTTTTAATTCTGACATGCACGCTTCACAGTGTCTGCCTTACTATTGACTCTGTAGTAAAACTTACGAATGAACTGAAGAACACATTCCATATGTAAAGGCTCTCCATTAAGATTTCCGCTGGCATATGCCAAGCACAGTCTAGATTCAGTTCAAGTCTGCATTTAACAATGATGGCACAGTTTTATGTGCCATATTTTGCCTCTTTAATCTCCTGTGCCACACTAAAAGTGGCAGGTAGTTGGCATGGAAACCATTTTAGGTGGGGTGCGGGCAGAATGAATGGCACCACTGGAGCTGTGTTGTCCCAGACTAATCAGTTGTATTGTCCTCTGGTCTGCCAGTTTGCTATCATATGGCGTAGGGGAGACGTGCTGTGAAGCGTGGCTAGGACATTCGTGTTTTTCCAGCAACCTGCTGCACTGCACTATTCTTATTAGAACCTGATGTGCCCTTACTACTCTTTAACTCTGCTCATCATAAAATGACCACTAATGGCACCGTGAAATGGCCTCCTTCATGAAGGTTAAACAATTTAACAATTGCAGGATTTGTTTAACAGAGATGCCCATAAAAGCTCAAGGTTATGGACTTTCTCATGTCTTAGTAACTGCTGTAGCCAACATGCCTATTTAAAGTCTGTTTGCGGAATAGACTGACAGTTAATTCTGTAAATGCAACCCACTTTGTTTTCATTCTTTTGTCATGTCTTCCTGCAGACTGTGGCTCGCCTTCTGCACAGCCTTTTCCTGATGAGAGGAGACGGTCCATTGCTAATCTACTGGAATGCTCTACTTTCAATAATGGCAAAACCAGGCTCTCCATGACCTTCAAGGAGATCCAACACAAACAAAATCCATGCTTGAAGTCTTTGACATTGACTGACATCAGCACTAACACAATCCTAAACTTTATCACTTGTAGTGTACCTATGATTATGTCATCCTAATCAGTGAGTAATGTGGGAACAATATTTTAAATTCATGTGGAGCAATCAAAAAGTGAAGTGTGCATCTGTGTGTGATATTCACTGCTTGGAAGGTTTGACACTTTATTGTAGAAAATAAAAGCATTCCTTTGTAGAATAATTTCAAGTTTTCACTATAAAAGTCAAGATAAATATCTTCCTGGAAAACAGTAATATTTATGGGCACAGTTAGCATGTTGAACAAAAGACAAATGAAAAGGTGGTATCACTTTCAGCATGGGCGGATTATGAGGCAATGGGCTGCTGGGCACAGATGTGCAATGGGCCCCACCACCTCTTATAGGAGCAAGATACACAGACTTTGTGGTGGTTTTGCATCTCTTTATAATTGTTATGCATATTTTGTGGGATTTGTGTCTCCTTTTGGTTGTTTTGGGTCTCTTGGTGGTCATTTTGAGTCTCATCCCAATGGGTAGTAATTTGAGTGACATTTTACAAGTGAAGTCCAGGAGGTCCCCTGACACTTTGGGCTCATGGTTCTGTGCCTGGTAGATCCATTCAGTAGTCCATCTATGGATTGAAAGCATATAAAGGTTTTTGGATGAGCACAGAAATCTCAGCATCAGGAGCTTAGAATTGCTTTCCTGACTGATTTCTGCTGGCCTTTTGTTTTTGTAATTTGTCTTAATTACTCAGTCCAAAGTAGAAAATGACAGGAAAACCAGTAAGAGAAAGACAGGTGGATATAGTGCAGCAATAATACCGCCAGAATTGAATCGGGGGTCACTGTGCCATTTAGAAGCCATTTTAGAATATATCACTGTTCTCCACTAGGGGAATGTTTGCTGGAGGCCTTCAGGGGACGCAGCAAAAGAAAATCCCAATTCACAAAATATCTTTGAGGTCATTTTTGTACTTTTCTTTTAGGGTCGTTTTGTGCCATTTTGTGTCTCTTTGTTGTTGTTTTGTGTCTTTTTGTAGTTCCTTTTCATCTCTTTGTGTTTTTGTGTTTTGTGGTCATTTTGCGAATGAAGGCCACGGGGCCCCCTGACACTTTGGGACCTTGGGCCTGTGTTCGGTAGGCCTGTTCTATAATCAGTCCTTGACCTGCAGCATTACCTTTATTGTCTGTGACTGATGACTAATACTTTTTTCTGGGTTAACACTGTTGACATTGTGACACTGTGGATACTTGCAAAGATTAAAGGGCCAGTGTGTAATATTTGGCATGGTTTATTGTCAAATCTGAATCTGAATCTGAATATTCTACCCATTAATATGTTTATGTAAGTGTATAATTGCTATAAAATAAAATTTGTTTGGTTTTTGTAGCCTTATAATTATGCTTTTATATATATTTAGAGAGGTCGCCATCTTGCGCCAGCCAGAGAATGCGTTTCGCGTGTATAAATAAACCAACGAAGACAGCGGAAGGAAGGAAGGAAGGAGGAGGAAACAGCAGAGTGTTAGTAGTTCGTCGATAGAGAGTAGTGAAAAGTTTTTTTAGTTATAAAGTTTGCAAATGGACCACACTTACCACGCAACAGGAGAGAATGAACCCGAACCATCATCTGTGAGGAAAAGAAGACGCAACTTCACTCCTTGTGATGCACTCTCTGCGGCGCTTTTCCTCCTGATGATATATCTCCCCAACGATGGCAGCAGTAGCACCGAATCCCATTCTGTGCAGCAAAATGGGAGCGGAGGATTCAGCCTCTCTTCTCCCCCGCTCAGCATCGAAGTTCCTCATCTGTATGCTCTGGCTCAAACAGGTATGGCTCTGGGTCTGTGTCCGCTACAAGAAACTCTTCAAAATCGCGTTCAAAGTCGTCCATTGCAGCTACTATAGTCCGGAGATATTGCTAGGCTAAATAAACAGCTGAGCACTGTTTACCAGCTACGCTGTCAGTCAGTGTGCGGGCTGGAGATTGGTGGAGCAGAGAGGGGAGGGGGTATGTGTGTATGAACTGTGTGTGTTACGCTAGAAGAGTCAGAGTTTGGGACGGAGTCTTTTACCCCCTGGAGTGTTACCAGAGTTTTTGGAGTGCTCAAATAAACTGGCCTTTTTTCTGAACGCTACTCTGGTCTCCTGCTCGTGAGGGATTCATTACAATATTGTAACATGGTTTAGATTTCTAAATAAACATTCACCTTGTCGCTAGATAGACCTACTCCTGAAAAACTCGTGTCTGCGCAAGGCTTTTTGTCCCTACGAGGCCACTGTCATTTACCCGACAGGAGGGGTGAGCGAGTGAGCCCTGCAATCTAGAATTTGACCACTGATGTCACTGTTTTCAACCAATTTTACACACTGGCCCTTTAAAGAAAAAGGTTGTGACTAGGGCTGCAGCCAAGTCATTTTCAATATCAGTTAATGTGCAACTGACTTTTTTTCCCATTAATCAATTAACAGTTCAGTCTAGAACATGTCAGAATTTTGTGGAAAATGCACAACACAATATCCTAAAACCAAAGGTGATGTTGTTAAATTGATTTTGTCCAAATTATTTTTTTCCAGAAATGGATAAAGAAGAGGAAACAGGACATGTCTGGAATTTTTGCTTTAAAAATTACTCAACTGTTAATTGATCATCAAAATTGTTATTTTCCTGATGACTGACTAATGGAGAAATAATTTTTGGTGGAGTCACAGTAGTATGCATTGTGTCAGCGGTGTGCATGTTTACTGTTAGGGGAGTGGCTATGGGCTCTGCTACTTGCAGATTTCATGATAGGGCATTTCCTCAGCCACATGACAGGTGTGTGAGGGGAAAAAAGAATGATTTTGTTATTTGAAAAGGGCATTTCTGCACCCAAGACAAAAAGCCAGGGGAGCTCTCCCCTTCATTTCCCCATGTGCACTCCACTGCAATGTATATTAGACTGGAAAATAAATCAAGTGATTGATTATTCCTACAGTGTTTTTGCGAGTGGAAAAATCTCCACTCTTCATGTCAGGAAATGATATATGCAAATTGAAACCTCGGCTGAAGATGAATGAGACTGTAAAACCTAAGCAATAAGGAAGCCTCAATTTTTTTATAAAAAAAAAAAAAAGAACATCTTGACTGGCTGCCTTAGAAAATCTATTTGGCAGCTCATGCAATTATCAAACCCTGGGAAATCAATCTGGAAAGCATTTGATCAGATGGAGACCAAATATTGGAGGGGCAAAAACGCTATATCCAACAAACAGTTGGCAAGAATGATAAGAATTACTTTAGACTTGGCAAATCAAAATTCTTTCCATTTTGATTTTTTTGTTTGTCACCTAAATTTATTATTTACAGACAAAGATATATTTTTCTTGTTTAAATAAACTTTTGATAGAACTGCTTTCACTGCAATTTTGTGATTCAAAGTAGGTAAATTGTGCCAGTAAGTGGAGGAAAAAAGTAAGCAATACCATACTGTAATCCATTACAGACAAGTTAATGTCTAATATTAAGAGAGGAAGTACATAAATATTACCTATTACCTTTTAATTATTTATGCAATAATTATTATATATTATTGTAATGTAACTGGTACAGGCACGATTGTATGAATGGGCTTACCTGACAAAGCCCCAGGGCCCCCCCGGCCTTCATCTGCAAAATTCCAACCAGGAAGAGATGCAAAGACACAAAATGACTACAACTACTAGGCCTACTGTGTCTACTACTACTTTGTCTGTCAGTCTCTGTCCTACGGAGGAGAGGTGGTGGGGCCTTTTACATGTGTGTACCCAAGAGCGTGTTGTCACATAAACTGGTCATGGGTTCAGGCGGTCCTTATAGCCTAACTACTGCTGTGTAGTACATCAATCTTTGTAATAGCTGGTAACTGGAGCCACTGAAAAAAGCAATGACGCAAAAACGGTTCATACTGACCCCTGAGTGGTAGTGGAGTAGATGTGTAAAGTCACAGAAAATGCAAATAGCTTATTTAAGTGGGCTCAAAACTGACTACTTATGCACAGTAAAGAGCAAATGTACTTTGGACTGCTTTCAGCTTCAGGTGTATTTGTATGACACAGAGACCCAGAGGAACTGGCCTCAGAGACATTTCAGCAGGAAACAGCATCCTCTTGTGTTTAGAAAAAGAGTCGCACTATCTAAACCTATCTTGAACTAAATACTTCTTTTTATCAGTATTAAAAACATGAACTAAATTAGAGATTAAACATAATCTAATGGCTAATTCTGCACACTCTAACACTATTATGTTAAAGGACAAACTGAAACAACTATATTATTGTCTGCAGAGTGACAGTGGCCTCTGATTGGCTCTTTCTAGGAAACTGGGCGGGACAGTACGGCAGCAACGACCAATAGCGTGCGAGCTCACTGTCCGACACCAAAAAGTAAACAGACTTGTTTTGATCTGTCAAAAAATCAGGCGACTGTGCTAGTCGTTTCACGCAGGAGTTGATGTCACTGTGACCAAAGTGTAAACGCAAAACGGTTTGTTTTCGATGAACACGAAGATATTTTCGTGCAGTCGTGTTGCCTCAGTTTTCCAGTGTCTTTAAGAGTCTGGCTCGGTGTTTTTATAATGCGTTACATCAGCTAGCAGGCTAACCTGCTGATAGCATGCTAGATTACTGTATGTTTTAACTAACTTGACGTTAGCTGACAGCAGTGGCAGCTAGCTGCAGGGCGACGGCAGGGCGTATGTATGTAGTTGTATGCTTTCACGTTTTCTAATTGCACTGTAGGCTAGATACTGGCGTGAATCTTGTGCGTAACTTGCTATAGATCTGTGACGTTAATGTTACACTGACATTTCCAGCAACTACCCTTTAGCCGCTAGCTGCCCAGCCTGTTCCTTGTGTCCGTGTGTATTTCTCTACATGCCGACAGCAGTTGTGGCTTAAATTTATAACAACTATGTGAAGAAAACTTAGAATGGTGTTAGTACTGGACAGATAACAGTGATGAAGCCTGAACATCAGCACCCTGCCATGGCTGAGGATGGAAAGCTGAGCCCAATGGGAGGACGCGCTGGCTCATCAGGCCGCCTGGGCCGACAGACCTACAAAAGTTCAGCCCATTTCCGCAGCCTGCTGGACGGCCTGCTGGCTCTCAGACAAAGTGGCACTCTGTTTGATGTGGTGCTGCTGGTGGAGGGTCGACCCATCCAAGCCCACCGTATACTTCTGGCAGCCTCTTGCGATTATTTTAGGTAAAACTCACAGCAAGTCTCATTGTTGCTTTACTTCAGTTTTCTCAATTCAGTTCTATTTTTATTTATTTGTGTAGCTGCATCAGCAAGATGCACCCCATGCACTTGTGTTTCCACCCATGCAAATACCAATCAATTTAAAAACAAAGAAGCACATAGAGTAGCACTCTGTGTACAGGCAGCACTGACATGCAGACCATTGACTGTGACTGCAAGCCCATTTGCTTTATTTATTCCTGTCTAGTTACATAAACAACAGCACATTGTAATCAACAAGTGCAGGTGTCAGCAGTCAAGGCTTGGTACAGAGTCCAGTTTAAACAAAGTTTCTCCTCTTTCTCCATCCCCTGCAGCATATCTGTGTTGTCATCTGATCAGCAGTGGTGTGCACATTTTAAGTTTACTTAGTAGTTTCTGTTTACTTGTACTTTATTTATGTTTACTTGTCTGCGTCAATCATGACCTAAATATATTAACCTGCAGCTTTCAAGGACAACACTGAGTAGGTCACAGACACAATCACTAATGTCCAGTCAGCCAGCAGTGTATATATGACATAAGGGAGTGATACAGATAAGTGTATTGAATGTGAAGTCAAGTATTGTACTTTGTATTGGTGTGTAGCTTACTGTGCACAGGGAGAGGAAAATACTTCTCTGTGGTATTCATTGCTCCAATAAACCAGAGCCCTACTGTTGGTAGGTAGCCCTTTAATCCCATTATAATGCTAAAAGTAGGCAAAGATAAGGCTCTAATGTCCCTTTAAAGAGATGCTTTACTGTATCAGGTGTTCTTTGTACCAGCAGTTGAAAAGTAAAAAACACTGAGGAGCTGTACATTCAATGAAGATTTAGTTGATTCCTGGGTAGAATATGAAACAATGGAGCCCACCACCTTTCCTACATAAGAGCGAGACACATAGACTTTGTTACGGGTTTGCATCTCTTTATAATTGTTAAGCATCTTTTTAGGTTTTTGTGTCTCCTTTTGGTTGTTTTGTGTCTTTTTTTAGTCGTTTGGGTCTCTTTCAACTAATTTTGTGTCTCATTGAGGTAATTTTGTGTTTCTTTAAGGTAATTTTGTGTATTTTTGGGGGGCTTTTGTGTCGCTCTGCAGTCATTTTGTGTCATTTGTGATTATTTCGCGTCTCTCTGCAGTTCCTATGCATATCTTTGTGGTCTATGTCGTGTCTCTCTGTGGTCATTTTGGGTCTTTTCCTGGTTGGTACGTGTTAATTTGAGTGACATTTTGCAGGTTAAGGCCAGGGGCCCCCCCCTGAAACTTTGGTCCCCTGGGCCAATGCTCAGTAGGTCCGTTCAGTAATCCATCCGTGGGTTGAAGGCTTAAAAAGGTTTTCTGATAGTTACAGAAATCTCAGCATCAGGACTATTAGAATTGCTTTCCTGGTTTTTCAGGGTATTTCTCGGCTAAACAGAAACCTTGTTTTTTGGTATTTCATCTTAATCAGACAGTTCATAGTTGAAAATGACAGAGAAAACAATACGATATCAGGTGAATATCATGCAGCAAAAGTACCAGGCAGCATTGAAATTGGGATGATTGTGGCCACGTGAAATGCAACCAGGCCACCAGATTACCCACCATAAGCCATAATAATATGTCACTGTTCTTCACTAGGGGAATGTTTGCTGGGGGCCTTCGGGAGACACAGCAAAAGGAGATCCCAATTCATGGAGTATCCTACATGGCCATGAAGAAAATACTTGACTACATCTACACTTCAGAGATCGAGTTAGACCTGGAGTGTGTGCAGGAAGTCCTGATAGCTGCCACGCTAGTTCAGGTGAGCTCTTTGTTGTTCTTTTGCCAGATCACATTGTTCTTTGAAATGTTGTCCTCATCTAATCTGTGTACTTTTTGTGTTTTAAAGCTTGAGATTGTCATCGGCTTTTGCTGTGATTTCCTTTTCTCCTGGCTGGACGAGAGCAACGTTTTAGAGGTCCATAATCTAGCTGATCTGTACGGACTGCAACAGCTTAATGCCAGGATCCACTCCTACATCCTCAGGAACATCCAGACTTTGTCTCGCACCGACGTGTACCGACAGCTCCCCCAAGATGTAGTCTTCAGAGCACTGAACAGTGACGAACTTCAGGTGAACAGTGAGAATGAGGCGTATGAGGCGGCTCTTCACTACCACTACAGTCCTGTGCAGGTGGAAACTGACCAGGTCTACTTGCAGGTCAGTCCCAAGGTGTGTTGGCATTTTGTACTCATCTTTTCATCTCCACATTATATATATACCTGCTTAGTTTTACTGTGCCGTAGTTTTAACCAACTTTGTTGAAGCTCTATAAGCCTGAACTGGCAATCACCTAATTTTTTAATCTTTTTGACCCAAAGGACAATCTCAAGATGCTTGATGCTGTCCGTTTCTGCCTGATTGAGAAACACATGTTGCAGAGGCTGTTTGGCAGACTGAACCAGTGTCCACTGAAGGATTCTGTGTCTGCTGCCCTGCGGTACCATGAGCAGGAGATCTGGCAGCCTGTCCTGCAGAGCCCTCTCACCCAGCCACGTTCAACCCTCCACTGCATATTGGGCTTTGGGGGTATGTTCACCTCCAGCTCCCTCACAGACAACGAGCATTTGTTTCAGGTGTTCCATCCGAGCTGGGGGGAGTGGAGGACACTCACTGCAGCTCACGCTCCCCGAATGTCCAACCAGGGCATTGCTGTGCTCAACAATTTTGTTTATCTAATTGGAGGAGACAAGAACACCAGTGGGTTTCGTGCAGAGACCCGCTGCTGGAGGTGAGAGCCCATCCCATTTATTTAGTTTAAAAGAGTGTAGATCTGAGCTGCTGGTGGATTTAAATTGTGTTCTATTTAAGACTGCACCTTGCACTCATTTTCTTTATTGATTAATCTGTTGATTCTTTCTCTCAATTTATTGTTAATCTTTATTAGAGCTGAAATGATGATTCAAAAAATTGATCAGTTGATTGATTAATCAGCAGCTATTTTCTGCCACTGCACCAGCCTTGGATGGAGCACTTTGCTTTCGGGCTGCTTGGTCATCTCATTCTCATGGACGTGGTATCTTAAGAAGACCCTGAGGGAATTCCCTTAAATTTGGCACAAACCTCCACTTG
This sequence comes from Epinephelus lanceolatus, assembly GCF_041903045.1. Classification (NCBI taxonomy): domain Eukaryota; kingdom Metazoa; phylum Chordata; class Actinopteri; order Perciformes; family Serranidae; genus Epinephelus; species Epinephelus lanceolatus. The sequence goes on from NC_135742.1 coordinate 33,759,134, forward strand.
GACTCAAGATTGAAATGATTAGGTCTGGTGCACAAAGGTCAAGGTCACTGTGACTTTGTAAAACATGTTTTTGGCCATAACTTTAGAATTCATTCACTAATTGTGACAAAATTTCACACAAATGTCTGTGTGGCTTTTTATATCCAAAAGGTCAAAGGTCAATGAAATGATTAGGTCTGGTGCGCAAAGGTCAAGGTCACTGTGATTTAAGTAATGCAAGCACAGTTTTCTGGCAGTTATTCAACATCATAACTCAGGAACAGAAGGGGAGACATTTAGTTAGACATTGAATGGGTGACTCTAATTTTGGGTACCCACCTTCAAACTGTGGTGATCGTTTTTGCTGCTTTTTTTTTTTTTTTTACAAATAACAAACATTTTAAGTTTAGTTTCTCTAAGGAAAGTATGTAGTGAGCAGAGTGTTTTAACAGTTCCTGGGGCATAAACTATTAAGTGGCATCACTGTTTAACTACGGCAAACATATCTTTGGCATTTCTGTGCTGCAGTCACTTGTTACCTATCATCGACGGGGTGACATATTTGCAGATAAAGGTGTATTTGCAATAAGCTAATATTGGCTAATATATAAGCCACATGATTTGTTGATCGTGCTCTATAGAATGTTAAACAATCATTTCAAATGTCAGTGTGTTCTCAGACTGCTTGCTTTGTCTGACAAACTGTTCAAAGTCCAGAGAAATGCAGTTAGACTGATATAAAAACAGAGAAGCGCCATAACCTGACATAGAAGGAGCTAGAACCAGTTTTTGTGAGGTATTTAGCTCGATATATATATTTAATCTATTTTCACTCGATCTGTAGAGTCCAATGGGTGTGCTCATACTCTTGTTAGTTTAATTTTAAAAGTCATATTTTTCCTTCACTGTTTTAATACTTGTTGGTTTTTCCCCAGATACGACCCTCGCCACAACAGCTGGTGCGCTATCCAGCCTCTGCAGCAGCAGCATGCCGACCACTGTGTTTGTGTGTTGGGCGGCCATATTTATGCTGTTGGAGGACGGGACTACAGCAATGAGCTGGACACAGTGGAGCGCTATGACCCACACACCAACGTGTGGGAGTTTGTATCACCCCTAAAGAGAGAGGTATGAGAATAGAGAAGATGAAACCAATGCATGTAATACTGCTGCCATCCACATGATGGTGCTACATACCCGCCTGTGTATTGGTAATGGGGCTTTCCTGTTATGTGCTAGGTATCCTCCTCTCCTTGAACTTCCTTTAATGCTAGTTTAACCTTCCTTCTAGGTGTACGCCCACGCAGGAGCAGTGTTAGATGGGAAAATGTATATAACATGCGGCCGTAGAGGGGTGGCGTACCTCAGAGAGACCTACAGTTTTGACCCTGTGGCCAATCATTGGACAGCATGTGCTGAAGGGCCGGTGGAGCGGGCGTGGCACGGCATGACTGCTGTCAACAGACGCATTTATGTTATTGGTGGAAGCAATGATGAGCATAGATATCGACGTGATGTCCTGAAGGTACTGTGTCACACGTCATCAGTGGTGTTTATTGTGACAGCAGTGCTAAGTCTCGCAGTCTGTCTCAGCCCTCTGTGTTCTTTTTCCTCACATTTCACACAGAGATGTTCTTGCATTATGACATTCTTGTTTTTTTTCTGTTTTCTATTTGTAGTGCATGCAAAAAGTTTTTTTTTAATGTCTCACGCCCTCGATTTCCTGATCTTCCCTCACTCCTCCCAGTCTCAAGGTTATTATAGTTCACTAAAACATAACAACAAACTAAAACTAGGTGTAGAAAAAAAGCATTTTAGTTAACTGAAATGAAGATTAAAAACTAGACTGTAGAATAAAACAAAAACTTACTGAAACAATATTGTTTACTCACAAAACTCACTAAAATAAAAATATACAGCAAATGTCTTTAGTTTAGGTCTTTGTCAATTTGGTCAAATTTGTCAACACAAGCATGAGGAGGCTTTGGTGCATACGTTTATAGAGACGGGATGTCTACATGACTGTGAGTCAACTGGCTTCAAAGAGTGCAGTGTTCGTATTGTAATACATATCCTTCATTTCCTTTATCTTGCCCCCGACAACCCCAGCCACTTTATTATAAAAAAAGAAAACTAAAAGTAATACTGAAATTAACAAAAAACTACTAACTGAAACGTAACTAAATTGAAATCATAATTAAAATCCAAATAAGAATAAAAACTAGTGAAAAATACAAAACTATAGCTCTGTTAAATCTTTCAAATTTGAATTAAAAAAATAGTCAATCATCTTTTGAGTCCATTCTTATTTCACCTTCTGATGAAGGCCTTTGTGAGCTAAAAAGCTAGCAGTTAACTAATTGAATTAGGTAGGAGCCAGAGCTGTGCTTTTTGACACACTAACAGGTTTGGGCAACATTTTAGAGTCATTTTTTTTTTCCCTTTTTTATGCTTCTGTGCCAGCATTAGCCCCGGCCAGAGTCATTATGTTTTTTGGGTTTGTCTGTCCATCCATCCCATCCTTGTGAACGAAGTATCTCCGGTCACCGTGTCCTTACAAAATGTTTTTGGCCACAACTCAAGAATTCATTTGCTAATTATAACAAAACTTCACACAAATGTCAAACAGGATAAAATTATAATAAAGAAACATTAGGTCAGACACTGAATGGGTGACTCTTATCGTGGGTGCCCACCTTCAAACTGTGCTGATTGTGTAGATCTTCTGTGAGTGAAGCATCCATGTTTTCACAGACACACATGTAAACTGTAAGAGAAAATTGACTGGTGCGTGAATGCACACAATTGCAGGGCAGTAATTCTCCTTTTTTTTGTCCTTAGGTGGCATGCTTTGACCCTGAAGCCAACTCTTGGTCTTTACTGACCCCCCTCCCTGCAGGACATGGAGAACCCGGCATAGCCGTGCTGGACAGTCGCATCTATGTGCTGGGAGGACGCTCTCATGACAAAGGCAACAGGATGAAATACGTTCACGTGTACAACACCGACACAGACGAGTGGGAGAATGAGACGGAGTTTAAGGAGCGAGTCTCTGGGCTGGCAGCCTGCGTGGTGCTCATGCCACCTGCTGTGATCAACCAGGCCAGGGGCTGGGAGCAGCGTACCAAGGCCTCATGGGAAGACGTGGACATGGACAACTCAGAGGACTCTAGTGAGGACTGAAGCAGCTGTTTTGAACTCAATGTCTGAGCACTGGAGACTGTCATGCACTTTTCTGACAAAGCATGTTGAAGAACATGGAGGATTTTTTTTTTTTTTTTTTTGGCAATGGTTATGAGAGCATCGTGTCCTTCTTGCACTTTGAGTGCCTCTGAACCAAAGTGTCAGTCAGGTTCAGGACATTTGCACACCTTTTTGTTACTTTTGAAATATCTTCTTAGATAATCACACTCTGTCCGTGAATACCTTCTAATATGCTACTGTCTGTCACTGATCCCTCATGATTACCTGTCACTGTAGCTGCCTCTACATTGTTTATCATAGAGAGAACCTCTGTATCCTCAAGGGACAGGAAGCAGCGAGACTTCTGGCTATGCAATAACATGGTAATAGGAATGATTCTCAGCAGCCTGGGTTTTTTCTTTCAGGATTTTTTGAAATAGGATCTTCTGAAATGTTGTTTAGACTTCAGAGATTTACAGCCAGTGCTTACATTTTAGCTAAATTGTTGAAGCTGAGAATTAAAGGTCAGGTGTGTAGGATCTAGTGCAGGGGTCTGCAACCTTTGCCATTAAAAGAGCCATTTTTGACCAAAAATAATTTTAAAAAATCTGTGTGGAGCTGCAAAACATGTTTGAGCCTTATAATCAAGGTAAATAGCCTATTAAGTCTAAATTAGCATATGCTTATGGTCTAAATAAGCATTTGTTAATATGTTTTACCACAAGGTGGACACTACAGGGCACTATTAATAATTATCTGGTACTTAAATTTTGCAGAGCTAGCAGTGAGAGCAAACAAATCTGTCCACGTACTACTGCATTTTCTATTTTATTCAATTTACTTTTTTGGATTTGGCATCCATAGCTAACCAGCCACTGCTATCGAGGTTCAGCAACATTTGGATTCATAGAATGAATTTCCATTGACTTCTTTTCTCAAAGGCTCCAGGAGCCACTGGACAGGGGCTAAAGAGCCACATGTGGCTCCGGAGCCACAGGTTGCCTACCCCTGATCTAGTGGCATCAAGCGGTGAGGTTGCAGAACCAGAACTTCTTCTGTGTGCCAAGCATGTAGGATAACTATGGAGGCAAATGTGAAAACTGAACCGCCCTGTCTAGTGTCAGTATTTGGTTTTTCCAATCTAGGCTACTGTAGAACAACATGGCGGACTCCATTAAAGAAGACCTGCTCTGTATGTGGACATAAATGACTCAGTCTAAGGTATCAGGAACACAACTATTCTCATTTTCAGGTGATTATAAACTAATAAAAACATAGTTATGAATATTATTTACCATTTCTGCCAATAGATGCCCCTAAATCCTACACACTGGGCCTTTAAATTTAGTTCACATCTCCACCTTTGTGGTTACTGGTTAATGCCAGTTACTGTAATTAAGTTCTCTTCCCATCCAAACTACTGAGTGATTGTTAACTTGTTACATTTTAACATTGTGCCTTGTTTTGTGGTTACATCCTGAACTTGTGTTGTGAAGTGTTTTTTATGTTTCCATGTATTCTGTTGGTGAGGATGAGCCTTAGGTATTGTGCCTCTGACATCACAATTTGTTTTGATTTGTGTTTGTACCTGAATGACGAGGTGCCGCTGCTACAGGCTGAAGACCCCAGCTCATGATACGTTGCCATGTCTGTGAATCACTAACGAATGTTGAGTCTTGATATTTCTGTGATGAAAACCAAACCACTGTTGTAATTATTTTTGTGTCCTTTGTTGAACTTTCATTCTCAATAAGTTATTGCATTACTGAATCCAAAGAGCACAATGAGGGGTAGTTCTAGAATATTTCCATTAGCTGAGTCGAGCTTTGCTTCATGCTTCTGCTTGTTGCCTCAGTTAATTGTTATGCTGTTTAATATAAGCATTTAGGAAGTTTAATGACACCCGCTCCACTGTGTATCACTTATTACACTGTCATAGGAAAAACTCCAGGAACAATTCTGTTTTAAAGTGAACTTTTGTTTGTCATTTAATGAGAGTTAAGTGTTTAGGAAAAAATGCAATGTATTAGAAGACACTGTTACACAAGATATGCAAACTTAGTATCCTGTTCATGACATGAGTTTTGGAATTTAATAAAGACAGTAATATATGACTTTTGTCACGCATGCACAAGTCAGTTGGGGTATTTTAGTTTAGTTTTAGTTAGATTTCTGTTGTGGAAATGTATGCAAAAAGGGCTTAGTTAATGAGATAATGCCTCATTGGCATATTTAAACATGAACTATTGCAAAACCCGTAAACAAAAAAATAATCGTCTTAATGTTAGTAATCAGTTGAGGGGATTTCTATGGTGATATTTACATACACCAACCTTTCTGCTGTTATTCCTCTCTATTGTCAAGGTTATTACTAAGGGGTTTGTTCATACATCATTCATAGCCTGATTTATAGAGCATTTTATTCCTAAAACATGCCAATTTTTTTTTTTCTTTTTTTTTTCTGATTTATGGAGTGACAAAAAGAGATATCCACAATCCCCACAGTAAAAGCCTTTGGCTATCATGTCAACAAAATGAAACAATTATATTGAACCTGGCTTCATCCAGGGTTAGGTTCTTTGTTGTGGAAATGAATGCAAATCAGCATACATGTATTTAAACAATGCCTCATGCCTCTGTTAAGACAATTTATTGTCATTTTTCCTATTTGGTGACTTCTGCATTAAGAGTCTTCCTCTACTGGATTAGATGGAAAAAGAATAAAAAACACACATAATTAAGTTTCCTAATCAAAAAATAATAATTTTGCTAATGATGTATGAGTGCATTTAGTGTCGAAATCCACCTTTACAATACTTTTTTGTAATTGGAACATGATTGGGTTCTGAACGGGTGAAACAGTTAACCAAATAAATAACATAAGTTAAAAAAAAAAAAAAAGAGCAATTGGGGTCTGATGAACACAATGTTCCTAAAACCATTGTTACATCCCCGTTTGGGATTTAGAACTTGTGTTGTTGCTCTTTATGTAATTTCATGTTGCTGTGTAATTCAGCAGTCTCATAAACATAATAGAAAATCTGATGAAAAAAACCCCACTGATGATTGCCGTCCTTGTATGAACTCCCCTCAGTGGTGCTTGCTGCCTCATGCACTTTTATTCTGCCCAGTCTCTACTAGTTCCTCTCCATTTGGCCCTCCACTCCATCAGCTTTATGAAGGCTGACTGCTGCTTTCCTCTCCAAGGCTGTTTCATCTGCATCTGTTACCCCCCGCCAGCCCTAAGTGAGTGTCCCCCTCCTCCCTCCCTGTTTCACACTGTTGTGCCAGCCCCAACTAAGTTGTCTGGTAGGATGTGCTGACACCAGCACTGGACATCCAGGATCAACAATCTGTTGCATTTATGCGTCTTTTCATTCTAAAGCCGTAGTACCACCTGGGGGATACTCAAGACATATGTCATGCACTTAACCGCGTCAGTGGCCTTTACAGGCATCTGAGTGCAGGTCGATCTGGTGCTCTTTGCTGGACCCATTATCAGAGCAATTAAAAGGCCCAAATTACCCATTGATGTAGAGCTATGCAGATTAAACCCAGAGGAGCCGTGGATGTGCCTGTTGAGGGAATTTTACTAAGTGCTCACTTTCATTCTTGTTTCTTCTTTGTGTGTGGCAGAGCAGGAGGTCCTCAGCCAGCTTATCTGGCAACACGTCAATAGAGGACAAAGAAAGTCACCTGTGGATGGAGATCTGGACTTTAAAAGGCTCCTTTTCACTGAAAGTCAACGTTCCTCCTTTAAATCACAAATCTACCTCAGGCAACCTTCACACACAGTAGACAGGAACAATATAATTATATCAAAATACAGAGCAGAGGAGCACAATACATTAACATTTATGGAGCTATATGTGACATTTTGAGCACATCTATGAGTCTGAGGGTGCTCTCACACCTGCCCTGTTTGGTTTGGTTCAATCGAACTCACGTTTGATTGCCCCCTTAATGCGATTCATTTGGCCAGGTGTCAACACAGCAATCACACTCAGGTGCTCACCAAAACAATGAGACCTTCTTGAAGAGGTGGTCTCAGTCTGGGTACAGACAAACTCTAGTGCAGTTTGTTTGTGGTGGGAACGTGTTCCGACATTGATCTGAACCAACTACAGTCACATTACACATTGTTTGGGTTAAACATGAGTATGTTACAGTCCTGGAGGATTATTAATGTGTGCCTCCTCCTGTACTGCCTTGATATGCACATCCAATGGACCTAAGCATTGTTTTCCAGTTGGAGCCGCACCTCATTTTCAAACTGTATGGTTTGACTTAAATGAACAATGAACAACAATATAGTCCACGATGACCAGCACTAAAATCAACCTGCGTAGCTGTCCCTCCATTGTGACATTAGAAAGTGTCGCATTTAACTTGCAAGTGTACTCTTCTTCAATGTTTGGTTTACTTCCTGTCTGACCAATCAAGAGCAGCTTTCTCTTCTGGTGTACTTGTAAATGCTGCCATGAGAGCATGAACCAACTCCAGGCAATTATGCAACTTTGTAACAAAATTAGTCCCTGATTCAGACCACAGCTGGGTCTGAGAGCACCCTAAGTCAGGATTGCATGCACATGTTCTCAACATGGAGGTAGGTGAACCACCAGCTAGCAGCTAGTAAAGCTAATACCACAAACAGTGCTAACAACTGCAATTGTGCTGGCAGGGGTAACGGTGTTAACCTTGGGGGGAACCAGCGTTTTCAGCAGTGGCCGCTGTATGAGCTCAGTACAGAATAGCGGTAATTAGCTAGCCGGCGGTACACATATACAGTGATTCAAATGCACATAAGGCCAGACCATGTACCACAATGAAGAACAGAGAAATTCGAAAAACAAGACATACAGAGGGTGCGTGATTTCATTTCCTTCTCAGGATGCCATCACTCCACTATATCTTAAATAGTTGTTTGCTGCTATATTAATGTTCTGAATGTCTATCAGAACCTTTAAGGTTGTAAATAGTTGCTTAGTTTTAATGTATTTGGAATGAATCATATCAAAATATGAAAGATCCTTTATTTTTATATGAGAGAGGACTACTGACACTACATTTCAATTCATGTTTGGAAGTTAAGAGTAATTCATTATAAGGTATTGCTCCATGTTACAATGAAATATATCAAAGGGAAAACAAAAATTAAGAAGCAGGCCTACACAGAGTTAAGTCATTAGAGAAAAGCTGGTATCCCTTTTTTATTTAAGAAAGTTACAGTACAGTATAGCTGCTTAGTATTTAAGAAGTAATCGAAGTGGACTTTGTTATGTCTGAAGACGTTCAGTATTGTGTTCCTGTGCCTTTAAGTTTTCACTGCACTATGTACAGAGTGTCGAAAAGTGTAAGGTGTTGTCAGTTCAGTAAAGGCTCCTAGACGAAGCTACACGGAGTGGTTTTTGTCTCCATCCAAACACAATAGACTTTTCTTACCTTATTTGTTAACACGTATTTTAAGGGAAAGGACCAAACTTTTCCCAAAGTATATTTCCAGCTACCCCACCAGGACATTACATCAGGTACTGTGAATATTTTGTGTTGTGCACTGACAAATATCATATCTCATTTTGTCTGTAATTACAGATTATATGCGTAAATGATGTGGGCACAAATCCCACCTTCTGAATCATCATGTATGATGCCAAACAGCATCCTGTGGCAGACTCTTTTTAATGTTCTGTCTTTGATGATTTTATTTGCCCTGTTCCTCACAATTTGATTTCATCTTTATTGGGTTTAATGAAAAAGATGTCTTCTGGGAGATATAACCTCATCATATCTCAGAAATTGAAGTTCATCACAGTGACCTTTTCACCCAGCAGTGTAGATTCCTGTTCAGATCTCAATTTACTTTCCCTCATTAAAGTGGGTAAATGAAGTGTGTGTGCAACATACAACTGGGTAAGTCTGAGGTTTGACGTAGTGATTCAAGAAGCCTCCAAGATAATGAATCACACTGAGTAAAATCCACACCACAGCAGAACTGTGGATGACCTCCCCCACCTCCTCCTCCTCCTCCTTCCCCCTGGACTTTACAACAGTCATTAGCAGCTCATATCCACCCAGGGTGGAGGCGATGGGCCCGGCCTGTGTTTTTCAGTTGTGAAAGGGAGCCAACAGCCCCCCATTTTCATGCTTTGTAAGGCTCATTGAGATGGAGAATGAGAGTCGTGCAATGCTTTATGATGCTGGTGGGTAAACCTCAGCAGGTGAGCCGGAGTCACAGTAATGCAATGTCTTTAATGCATGCTGGGCCTGTCGAAACTACAGAGTGGCCCTTGTTAGATCAACAAAGAGGAAATACAAACAAACGCTACCAAAGGATGTGATGCCTATCAGAGCTGGCCAGGTACAAAGCATACAGATGTGCACCCACAAACAAAGACACTTCCACAATACACTCATTCGTTTTAAAAACTTGCTGTATGCAGAACACAGATTGGATGAAAGCCTAAATTACAGATAGGAAATTTGCAACACCATTGCTCATACAACTATATGAAGGCCCAGATAGGAATCAGAAGGTTGATAATGATAAAGTAGTAATGAGGAAAAGTATTACTTACAACCTCCATATGTTTTAATTTATTGTGTTATTACATTAGTAAATTAGGGATCTTCTTGAAGAGCACTCTACCTTTGTTTGAGTAATAGAAAAGATAAAATGTAGATATTTTTTGTACAGACACAAGACATGTTACTTTCAGGTTTTTATTTTCAGTTCACATCACAATTTAAAGACGCACATAAATTGCACACTTATGTTTTATTCTTTCTTATGTTTTTTTTTTTTTTTTTTACAAAAATAATATTTAAACTTGAAGATGAGATGAAATACAAAATAAATAGACAATTCAACAACAAAACAATCAAACAGCATGGCGTAGCACACTTGAGTTTAAGTCAGCATAACCGGAGTCTAAATCCTTCCAGTCTGAACAGAAGGCGGCTCCTTAAACTTCTTCTCATCTTTCAGTTTTTCTATTGTTGTCGCAGGCCTCTGGCCCTCAGCCTGGACTGGGCATGCATTCTCTTAGCTGTGAGCACTGGATCAGCATTCTGTCAGGATGGCAGCAGCAGTAGTGGTAGCATCAGTAAAGTCACTCTCAGTCATTGAAGATCTCTTCACCAGCAGGAGTAAGAGAACAGTGGGTACTGGCTCCACTCAGCCACGTTGCCATGGTGATAACCATGGTGCACAGCTTGCGTGGTGTAGTCAGCGGTCAGGTGGTGAGGAGGGGGATACTGAGCAGAGCCGGGGCTGCTCCACTGGCCGAGGGGCTGCTCGGCACTGTATGGACTATAGATGTGGTGGCTGATCACACCTGGCTTGCTGGCCTGAGCCATGGTCATGTTGAGGACACCGGTGTAGTCCTGGTGGGCAGGGAGGTGCTGGGGGCCACAAGGGGAAGGGCCAACCTCATGTGTACGGGGCTTTGAAGAGTCATGGTCAGGGACAGTAGCGATGTCAGGGACTCTGGACTCAAAGCTGCTGCGTCCTGATCCACTGTTGCTGCTGCCGACACTGGAGGAGGGAGAGGGGGACTTTCCATACTCATGGAACCTGAAGGGTAAAAGGAAGGTGGTGAGTGTTTTGTTTATCATGACAATGTGTTGTACCTATTTGTTGTCTAACTTTACCAATATTCACCTGTATGGCTGGTAGGAAGCCGGAGCGGGAACAAGCTGCTCTGTGTTGTACATGTCCCTGTGGTCTGCCCCAGCGGGAGATTCAGTCCTCACATTGTGCTCCCTCTCAGCAGTCCACGGAGAGTAACGCTCCTCTTTGACGCCATCATCCTCCTTCCTTTTAGGCAGGTCTCCTTCCTCTGCGTCATAACCCTCATACGATGAGCGGCAGAAATCTGAGAAGATGCAATTTATCACATCAGTTTGGGATTACAGGAAAACAAAGTACAAACATCGACAGGAGATAGAGTCTTAAAGGTGTACCTGGTGGACTGTCCTCCTCTGAGTCTCTGTTCAAAATGTCTGACATCTTGGCTCGCTTCTCAAGGCAGGCAGGATTCTTGTTTGAACGCCTGTGGAGGAACATCAGGATCATTAAAACAATGCAATAACGTCCAATTCACTGCAAAGGAAATCCGTAGATCAAACCAAACTGGAATTGTTGTATGGCCCCTCCAGCTGTGCAGCCGTTATCATCAGGTGCTGCATGTGAGTAGTGTGACACCTACCTTTTTTTGTTGGTGCCTTCGTCCCGGAAACCTTTTGCAAATGGGTTGTGATCGATCTTCAGCTTTGTGATCTGAGGGGGAAATCAAATCAGTTAAAATCTCAATAATGTGTGTCCGGCCATCGGTTTTCATTGGTTTGCAGTGACAGAAAACTGACCTTGGTGTTCTGATATGCTGTGACCGCTGTGAAGGAAGTCTCGGGGAAGGTGAAGGTCTGGAAAACACTCCAGCGAACACTGAACAGGTCATCTGCCTGGACGATGTGGAAGCGTGGGTGGTAGCGATGCATGGAGTGCAAAATGATCTACAGATATAAAGAGGCTGATTAATTCAGAGCACTTTTTTGTACATTTTAAGCACTTTTACAAGTATGCACTTTGCCGCTTCCAAAGCATCAAGTCTGTAAGAGTCCACCAAGGACTTCAATTATCTGAGCAGTGTGGATATCATTTGGAAAGTTGTTGTTAAGCACCCAATTTCAAGTGCTCTTACTTACATGGCCATGCTGGTCGAGCGTATTGTTGGTGAGTTTGAGCTTGAGGAAGGAGACAGACTGCTTCATCCAGTGGCTCCCCGGGGCTGGAGAGTCGGGGTGGAGGTATGTCCTGCAGGGAGGCTGGGGCTCCGCTTTCCCTGCCACCTCCCATTTCTCTTTATTCCACTGTAGGAAGGAGACAGATAGTCAGTCAGTCTGTCACAGAGAAAGGTGTTATACAGAAGGAGCTGCATCTTCTTTCCTTCTCAGAGTGTGAGAGGAGAGTGGAGAGCCGACTGCTTGGCCAGTACCACCCATGGAGATAGGGGGTAGTACAGTGGGCTCCCAGCAGGGGATAGAAAAACAGGAAGAGATAGCACCCTTTGATGTACAATGTCAGGGGAGAGGGGGGGTGATAAACAGGGGATGTCTTGTCTGGGGATACTGGTAACCACCTACAGCCTATGGTAATTGAAGGCTATTTTTTAATTGTCATGGGATGAAATTTTATTTTTCTCAACTGATGGTGAAAGTTACCATGAGACTCATCGATAAGTGATAAAAAATAATCTTACCTTATACCTGAAGCCATCCTCAGGGACCATGTCAACCAGTAAGATGTACTTGGCACATGGAATAAGGCCGGATAGATTAATTTTACAGTGTGGAAACATCCTCCTGGAAAAAGCAAAAGGGGAACACGTGAGAAAGACGAGCAAAAGCAACAACACAGGGCACAACCTTCAAAACATTTTGCATTTAAAGGTTACATTGTGTCACCTTACCTGCCCGGTTTAGTGATAATCATCTCAGTTCCAATTTCATGGAAGGTCTTCCAGAGTTCAGGGTCCTCCAGAGTCATCCTGATGTTGCCTTGGAGATAGGCATCGGGGCCAGCGGCCATGGAGGAGGGAGGAGGGCCGCTGAAGTTGGGCTTCAAGTCTATAAATAAATAAAAAAATCATCATAACCACATGCTTCCTTCAAAGAGATAGAAGTCAGGATCAAGAAAGGTATGCTCATGATCAGACAAAACAGCTTAAGTGGTTGCGGATTTAGAGTCACTGATAGAAAGCCCAGCGTAAATCCAATGAAACACTCACCTCTGATGGACTGCATTGCTCAGGTTCAGTTGTATCACAGGAAAAGCTCAATACAGGTTCATGCACTGAGGGCCAATAAACAATCCAAGTATTTGTGATATCCAAGTGCTCTCCCTTCTCGATCCCCTGCCTCATGCGAAAAAAAAGATATCCAGCAGCTCAGGGAGTCAGGGGGTCAGTCAGTCTTGTTGCTGCGGGTAATTCAGAGATCAGGAGTCCTGCCAGAAGAGGTGACCATGACTTTTTAAGGGGAGCCCTGGTGTGGGTGGGGTCAGGAGAGCCATTCCCTGGCTTTGAAGTGGCACAATGATGAGTCCGAGCCCCGCTGTGATTGGAGGGTGCTGGAAATCAAAGAGACTTAACAGAGCCTTGATACCGTCCCCACAGGAAGGGGGATGGAGGAAATGCATCTTTATTAACTGCTAAGAGACTTTAAAACAAATATGGACGCACTTCCCTGCCGCAGAGTGGGGCTCACAGCGGCACCAGAATCTGTGTAAATATCATTCACACAGACATAACTATACGGTAAAATGGCATTTAGTGTGTTTGTGCAATGTGGTTAACACCCAGTGTAACACATCTACCAGAACTAATAGAAATGCAGTGGAGGATATTTTTAAATGGGAGAATTTTGTGTGTTTTGTGTGTGCACTGGAGGAGTTGTTATTCTCTTAAAAATAGCAGCATTTTCAAGAGTTTTCTCAAAGTACATAAATTATTCTAACACTTATTATCGCATATGCTCTTCATATTTACTGAAATTAGGTAAAAATAAAGGACTATTTTTTTCCACATCAAATATACGATTGCCTTTACACTCTTCTACATTCTCAGCTTTCTCCATAATAGAAATTACACAGTGGGTGTAAACCCATAATGGTGTAATGATACCATGCACTGTTTCTGCAGGTAACTTTTACCTGAGGGCATCCTCTGAGGCCTCTGCATGCAGTAGTGGATGTGCTGAGGTGGGGGGGGTTGTGTATTGGGGTGTCTAGACAGGCCCATGCTCTGATAGATAATCTCATTAGGCTAGTTTCCCTTGAAGCAGCTAGTTTCTGCATGTGGAGAAAGCCTTGTGTATAGGCAGGCAATTAACAGCCAGTTAGCACCACAAGCCCAAGTCAGCCTTGAATGGGACAGGAGGGGTCTGACAATAAAGACCTGCCACAACAACCCCAACGTCCTCCCACCATCCACATCCAGGGCAAAATCCACGGGTGTCATTCATAGGGCCTGTCTCCGCCTGTATCGTGCCGCGTTACCGCAGGCAAAACAAATGCTAAACGCTGCAGGCGTTAGCATAGAGGAACAAAATTAGACCACAGTCCCCCTCTTGTTTCCACTGACATGAACATTTGAATTGAGGTGGCTTTTCACATCTCATTCAACCTCTTTTCTAGCATCAACGCACCACTTCCACTTCTCATTGTATTCTCATGTCTGCATGCTGCATACAATACCTTCTGTGAGCTCTCTGACACTCACACACAAAGGATCTGTGTAACTGTATGGATATGTTTCCGTACTAAAACCATATGCAATACATGATGTAGGATTTCACAATCAATGTGTGCAGTGTAGAAAGAGTCTCAGAGTCTTAAAGGTGGCACAGCACTCTGTAAAATCAGCAGTTAAGTGAGCACAAAGAGATGTTCAGTGCTAGAGAGTCTTTGCTGTGAAAATATTGACCAGCCTCTTTAAGGCTCCTGTGTGCGGTCAATGCAGAATAAAAAGGATAATAACACTCAGCTTGTAATGATGCACTTAAAGATGCAGAGATCTTTGTATGGTCATTTGCTCATTTTAAATGTCCTGATGCTGCATCCCCCTTCTCTCTGTGGAGCTTAGTGACACAACATTGGCCTTGAGGAAGCGCGATGTGTTTTTATCCCCCTTATGTGAAACCAACTGTTGCCAAGGAGTTATTAATCACAGGTTCAGTGTTGCTGTCCTCGCTTAGCACTTAAGCCAGCTCTTTGGGACCCTGCATGGGAACAGGGGTCACACAGCTCTGCAAGAGTTTAGGAGGAAGACACCGTGAGAAATAAAGAGATTAAAGTGAATATAGAGAGATTTTGATGATCAACTACTCTCCGAGTCACTTCAGCTTCCAGCAGTGGAGTGTGTCGGTGTCTGAGCTGAGGTGTACATTTCAGCAGCGGCAGTGTCAATCCCATTACGCGCTGGGTTTGGAGGTGACAGGTGTGACTGGTAAAGGGCCTCTCTGTATGGCCTCGGGACACAAGTGGGACAGAGAGGCATGACAGGGAGCTCTGGCTTATGTAACAGCCAGCCTGGGGTTGATTTGGACTGGATGAGACACCAGGGAGGTCATCTGGAGGAGACTTATAAGGACTGCCAACCAAAAATGGTGGATTTTGTAAAAGGCCTGAAATATACTACATGCATTTAGCTACCTGATAACATTTTAGAATGAATAACGAGGGATGACAGGAATCCTTTGGGACTGATCATCTTCAGATAAACAGCTGATTCCTCCTGTTTAAACTGAACCCCCATATCTTATGCCTGATTCCACTGTGGCTTTCCTTCCTGTGTCTACTCCTGGAGCACCTTTAGCAGTAATGTTCCACCTCCCAGGTGTCAGTCTTTGGCCATTTGCTTTAACTGCACAGATCCTCCTTGTGCTCCACAGTTAACAGCTGCCAATATACAGCCAGGGCCCGGGGATCAGACGGCTCTCTAGCAGCCCAATAAAGAGCCCCCGGAGTGGACTGACGAGAAATCTCACACCTTTCGCTCACATTAGCCATGCAGCATGCCCTTTTGATGCTTAATTGGCCACTTTGAGGGGTTTGCAGAGATAGCAGCCCCATGGCTGGAGACAACATGATGTCACAGGAGACTGAACAATCTCGCATGGCAGGAGGAATGCCTTTACCTGACACAGGTCGATTGGGATTTTACTTCAATCGCTTTGAGATGCTGTGCTGTGATTAGAGAGGATTCATAATGTCATATCAGGTTTAAGGCACAGCAGAGAAGTTTGATCTAAAGGTCTGCACACAAATAATACTCCCATATAAATTTAGGTTAAAGGCCAATTTTCTTCATGGTTTGCATTGATTATAATATAAGAAGAAAAAATACACTTAACTGTCAATAAATGAATAAACAAATACAGGGATAAATATGGAAATAAATAAATGTATAAATAAATACAGGAATAAATAAACATAAATAGAAAAAAAAAGAAAAAAGTAAAAATAAATAAAGATACATATGAAAGAATAAATAAATGCTGAAATAAATGTTGAAATGAATAAAGAAATAAATATATGCTTAAATACATGTTGAAATAAAAATGGAAACGGATAGATAAATGCATGCATAAATAACTAAATACATTTTCACAATCAAACAGGAAACAAATAAATATCTTAAATTTATTTCTACATGTTTGTACAACTACAGTTATTTATTTCTGTTTATTTAAGCATTTATTTATTTATTTCCAAATTAATTTTAGCATGTATTATTCTTTTATTTATGTCTCTATTCCTATATTTATCTATACATTTATTTATTTATCGTTACTTGTCATTTTACATCTTCCACAATAAAAAACAAGCTGCTTTTTTTCAGTTACAGTGTCCTCTCTGCATTCCTGACCACAGTGATCGAGATCCTACATGCAGCGACTGGGGGCCGGGGGAGCTCACATTTGGTCGACCACATAAGAAAACAAACCTCAAATCTAGCTTGCCTGGCAAAGGGGGCAAATGACAACTTCACAGCACTTCATAAGAAACTCCTGGAAGTTGCTAATGAAGACTAATGACTTCCCTCGTGTCAGAGACTTCACGCCAGAGTGTACAAGCCCTTTGACCACAAAGTCAATGTGGTCAGCGGGGTGGTCCACCGGCTATAGGAGTCATAGAGCCCACAGCTCCACTGGAAGAGGATGCTTTTTTTAATATAAATATTAGATTTTAAAATGATTAAGAGCAAGATTACAAAAATGTCTATCCATTATTATATATGTTTCCTGTTTAAGTTTCTTTTGGGGATTTTTTCCTCCTAAGGATAGAGAGTATTGTATGCTGTACAGATTATAAAGACTTTGAGGCAACTATTTAAAATTGACTTATCTGTCCTGCAATAAAACATTTATCAGGTGGTTTTAGAGTTTTATTATATTAGCCTGTGGGATTTTATAATTGTCAGTTTCAAAAGTTAATTATGGCACAAAATTAACTTTTTTACTATCAGCCATCAGGAAATCAGGATCAAACACTGAGTGAGTTACTAATGTAATTTAAATAGTTTGTTTTCAGTCTCACAGGCCACAAACACACTATAACAATATAACCATGACTCTGCAGGAGTTAGCTGTCACTGCCACTGTTAAAATGTTGTGTGCCCATGTGTGGCCCCAACTGGTGACAGAAATAACTGCTGTGTGTTTTAGTGAGAGAGCATCACCTTCTTCCTCACAGAATACGTTAACATCTTCTGACTGGCATTAGTCCTGGAAGCACACGGATGTCCCAGCACGTCCAAGATTCACCTGGTGATTTCTTATGAGCAAAGATGAAGCAAACAAAATGAATGTTAAAATCAAATGTCATTAGGTGGGTTTAGAACTTTAAAAACGATGTTGCTCAGTTTAAAATTCTGACGTTCATACATCTTAACTTGATATTTTATACTCTGTGTGTGAGTTGTCCCAGCCTGTCTATGTATTGTAATGCTGCCCCCTCAGCCAGGTCCCCTCTTATAACACTTTTGGTTAAAATAAAGGAAATAAAATTAAGTAAATGTAGAACGCATCTCTCTTGATATCAGAGTATTGTCACACCGAAGCACGGGTCAGCAACCTTCATTATCAAAAGAGACATTTTTGACCAAAAATAGTAAAAAAGAAAAAAAAATCTGTCTGGGACCACAAAACATATTTGAGCCTTATGATTAATAATAGGTCTAAATGAGCATTCATCAATATGTTTTACCACAAGGTGGCTACTTTGCAGTAGGCTCTTTATGATTTTTGGTACTTTAACTATACAGCATTGGTGGTGAAAGTAAACATACCTGTCCTGCCCCAAATAAATTCTCTATTTTCCTAAAAGACTTATACATTTTTTGGATTTGGAATCCATCGGTAGCCTCGCTGGGAGACTAAAGACTAGCCAACAATTTTGATGGTCAGCAAAATATAGAGGAAAAGGTGCCAGGCCGTACACGAATGACGCACATTTTAGTTGATGTAATGTTTTTGTAAGAATGTATGAATTTCTTTAGGCCTACAACAAAGATAAATAAGAATTTAAATGTTAACAAAAAATGAAAAAAGTTTCCATATCTTTTTTTTTGTTAAAATCACCAGGAGCCACTTGAGAGGGGCCAAAGAGCTGCGTGTGGCTCGAGAGCTGCAGGTTTCCTACCTCTGCACTGAAGCACTAAAGGAATACTTAATGTCCCAAATGATCATTTGTACTTTGTCAGTTACTCCCCCCATGTTACATGAATTTGTGAAAACCTTACTATTTAAAACACACAAACAGTCTCACACACAGACCAGTGGTGCGACTACGCTATGCAAAAATGTTATGAATTGTAAGGTTTAAGCAAAAACACGTTTTTGGGAAGTACTGGGCATATGACTGGAGAAATGAGATTATACTGCAGGAGTTGTGTGAGAGCTTGTAAACAGATGTTTCGATATACTTTTTCTTTCATAAACGTGGACCCCAATGAGTTCAATTCATCAGGAATCCTAGCCTTTTTGGATTCTTTGTTCACTGAGGAAGCATGTAAGAAAAGCAAACGTTTCTTTACAATTTCAGCGTAACATGGGGCGAGTAACTGATATACAAATGATCATGTAGTCGGGTGAAGTATTCCTTTAAAACGTGAACCAATTAACTTGCCTTTTATCTTGCTGGTTCATAAACCTAGACTTTATTAATCTAAATCAGCTTGTGTGGATAAAGCTCTCATTTCCTTAGTACTACTCTATTTTTTGAGTCAATGAATTTCCCCTCAGGGGGATTAATAAAGTATATAAAAATTAAAAAAAAATTTTTTGTAAACTTTTGACAAAGTTAGTAAAACACTTTGTTTCAACCATGTGAAGTAACTCATTAGTTGACCTCTTATTAAGTTTTGAATGTGTTCATATGTGTTCTTTATAACAATATATAGTGTTGCTTGTGCATTCTGCCCCACTTTCATGAAACATTATCCATGCAACAACTTAATGTGCTAGCATCTTTTGAATGTTGGATTAGCAACCCGTCATATTTGTTATAAACTATAAAGACAACAAACCTGTATTTCAATTAGGCACCTTATGCTCCAATACATGAAACAAAGTATTAGCAATGGCCAAAGTGTGTGAAAAAAATTATGGAAGATGCTGCTCTGTTACTGTAATCATTTGAGAAAGTGATATGTTGAGTGACAAGAATGGAAAAATAAATATAGAAGCAATCAGATGTTGTCAGGAGACTGTGTGTAAGTACTTAAATATGTTGCAGGATGCTTGTACTTGTTTTATATCTACAGATGATTGTTGACTGAAAATGAGCATCACTAAGCAGTATATCTATAGGTCTTATGATAAACCATATTTACAGCAGGCACAGTTACCAAACCCCTGAGACACCTTAATGTTCTTCTCAGAGAGCCCAGGAGGTCAGAGCTCTCTGCGGAGAGTTCATACAGAGTACAAACAAACCCACTGTCCTACCTATGATGATAACATGTTATGCAGATCTGGATGGCATTTGAAATAGCACACAGAGCAAGTATGTGTTTCTCAAATATATTTTTGGTTTGACATCTATAATGCATTCAGTCCAGACACAGAGAACAGTTCCCCTCCATCAGCCTGAGCCTGGGGGTGGCCGGGCCGAGTTGAAGCCCGCTCACCTCTTAAGCCGTGGTACATTCCCAGAAGAACAATAGAAAACTATCTTACAACAGAAAAATAAACAAAAACAATTAAAATAAACTACAAAACTTTTTTTTTTTTTTTTATCAAGGGTGATAGTTTACAATTATCCATTTGTGTCATTCATTTTTTAATTTATTTTTTAGGCAGCTTTCAAGAAACATAATCAGTAAATATCTTTCTTTTTTTTTTATAGAAAACAATCTGTAAAAAACATTCTGGTGTCTTCCTCTGAGTTAAGCTAGAATTGTGACAAATTTACCAAAATGATTTCAATGGAAAGGCATCTGTATTAGAAAGTCTTCCTTGGCATGCATTTCAATTCCACTAAAATCAGGAACCGTCACGAGATGTTTCGCCGTGAGTCGCTTCCTGAGTTGACTGAAACTGAAGTGACCTGCGCCTTAATGTTTACACTCTCACACATGCACACACGTCTCCATCTTAATACTCGACCCATTAAAGCCAAACACGTTGGAAAGATATTTGGATTGTGATATGTACAAAAGCTAATTCATAAGAACTGAAACCCCTCCTTATATCATTCAGATCAGTGCTGGTGACAGGATGACTTCCTGGTAAGAACTGTTCCTCTTAGCTACAAATGCACACAAAAAGAAAAGAAAATTGATATAGGACAAAATATTACAAGAATACAAAAATAGCACGGAGTTAAGTGCTAACTGAAAAACATCCCAAACGTTAAGTGTAAACATTTCCAATCTGCTACAGGTTGTGAGGCCGTGTGAACCTCGAATGCAGCCGATTGTCCTTATTTCACCTTTGTGTTCATTGAAATATATCATGTACCGATGCAATGTGTCTTGCAGATGAAATTCTCATGCCAAAGTAAGTGATCAAAGTGGTGAGCAGCAGGTACATGCTGCCGAGCATCAGTCCAGACTGAGGCACCTCAGATTGGCGAGTTTTCAGACGAGGATTTAGCTGCAGCTCGGAGATACAGTAAGCGCACGACATTAAAAAACATAAAGATGCATAAATGGGGGACTGGTCGGCTTAAAGGCTAAAAGTCTTTCTTGCCAGATCCAGTGTGCGACGGGTTGCAGGAGAGCTCGATAAGCTGATGTATGATATGCATAAATGGCACATTACAGACATGCTGTGAGAGTAAAGCCATCGCTGTCTGTCACACACGCCGTCACTGTTGACAAGCAGAGCGACACTGTGACGTGACAGGAGATGAGAATACTGCATTTTTTTCAGTTTGGGAGTGCATTGGTTTGTAATGCACATGAGGGAGCGATAGCATCAACAGAGACAGCTGCAGTGACGTGTACCATTCCTTTGTTAAGACAGAGGGCGCAGGGTTTGGCAGAGTGACGCCACGTTGCGACAAAAGCCTTGTTCAGTTTCAGCGTGCACGCAAGGCCTTCCGAGGCTCAGATGTCCATGTAATCGTCCTCCTCGTCCGACTCGCTCTCCAGAGACGACTCCTGGCTGGATGTCTCCTGCACCTCCAGCGCCGGCTGGCTCAGAGTGTCCTTTTTGACTGTGGCTGCAGACTGAGATGACAGGATGACGTTCTGTACAGGAGGAGACAGCAGGGGTCACTGTTGAGTGTTACGCTGGACTTCAGTTTTGGTTATGTACAGTTACACATAAGCACACTCATTAGGAGGCAAACTGCATACCTTAAGTCTTTGTTTGGTTTCCTCTGAGATGCTGCCTTTGGGGGAGAGGAGTGTGGGTGTCGGAGGTGTTACTGTGATTTCTGGAGGGAACTTGGTAACCGTGGAAGGGATGAAAAGCTTTGGCATGTTGGGTGGGACTCGGGAGCGGATTCGGCTGGGGTCTGGAAGTTTTGACTGCTCATCGCTGGCATACTGCTGCTGGTCTGAGAGAAAAAAATAGAGGACATTTCTCAACATAAGAACATTTTTAAGGTAGGTGAATTCACTGAAGTCCTTGTTAGTAGTGTTGTCAGGACACTGGAAATTCTAACTTTGATATAGTACCCTGAAAAATCTTCAGTTGAAGGGGGAAAATTGACACTGGGAGCATAAAATTTTAAATATTTATTAAAAGATAAATATAACAAAGCTAAAAAATGTCTTGGCTCTTAGAGAACAATTGCAGTAAAAACTTGAAATAATTAAAATATATTTAATTAATTAAATGATTAATTTAATTACAAATTTGTGAAAACAATATTCTTGTTGAGGTAGTGCACATGTTTAAAAGTCTTTGGATTGTCACACCTTCAAAAGGTGATAAAGTGTTTTAAATAAAGGCACAGTCTCATTTTCTTTCTTTTTTTCAATGCGATTTTATGTATTTTCATGTAGCAAATGAGAAAAATTCGTTGAGAAACAGTAAGAGAGAACTGTGAGTGAGCGAGAAGAGGCGGAGCTTTGGGGGCACTGCGGCAGTATGTGTGTCAGATTTTCAGAATCGATATGTGTCGCTACATTGATATTTTTGACAACACAACAGTTTATGTTTGAACATCACGTATCCTGCTGTGGCCATTTCTTTCTGTCACACCTCTGATTCACAGGCTCTGACCTGGGCAAGGTTGTGCGGTGCTACATGTGGCAGGCTCCTCCTGGAACCAGCCTGCTGCTGACTCTTGCCCTTGGGATACAGTGGCGAGTTTCATCTGCTGACAAAGGTGCGACTCCTGCTGTCGGTACGAAAGTCCCTCCGAGGGCTCCTCCCCTCGCTCCTCTGTGAGCACAAACAATACACCACGAAAATACATGTTAAAGCTATATCATCAACACCATCAGCACAGGGCCCACCTGGTATCTAGCAGTTAAACAATATTTATCTTTTTTTTTTTTCCTTTTTACAAAAACACAGTAATCTAAGCGGATCCCTCGCCAACAAAGATAACTGCAGCAGACTTTAATTACCAGACTTTTTATCATCACCATGTACCCTGTGACATAGGACAAAACCACTGACGAAGGATCGTAAGAGAGATCGTAAGGACATAGTGAGTAAAGATTACAGTATTTTAGTGTGGTAATAAAGTAAAATCATGCTGTACATTTTGGCATTTTCTGGCAGACAATTAACTGACAATATTTTTCCATCTGATGGGGACTTCAAGGTTCCCTTTTAAGTTCCTCTTTTAAGTTCCTTTCATTGAACAGTTACCTGAAATGTGCATATGTCAACTAACTGCAAATCCACCCCGCAGCTCAGACAGGCATACATGAAAACAAAAATGATCTCATACCCTTTCAGGCTTCTCCACTAATGTTGCCTTGGAAACCATTATATAATACACAGCACTGCAGTGTTGCTTAGTGCTAACTTGTGTGTATGTGCATATGTATATACACTTGTTTCTGAAACAACTCCAAAAGTCATCCAACTTCATAGACTTGAAATACATTGCGAATATGCAGCTACTTGTTAGACACTTATATATGAAGAGTCCATCTGAACTGCTGTGTGGATGTAATAGGTGACAAGATGGACTTGGGGAACCCTGAAACAGAGCTCTGTAAAGTTTACTGTGGAGCAGCATTGTGGGCTTTCTAATTAAAGACAGAAACAAGATGAAAAGTGCTGTGTTGCAGAGCGCTGCGCCTGGCAGCCAATTCATTAAAGCTCTGCTCTTTGCACTTGAGGTGCTGAAAATATCACAATGAAATTCAACAAGGACCAAAAATGTTATTCTGGAGACTTCTCAAATATATTCTCACATTGACTTAAAAAAAAATGTTAGCTCCACATGAAACAGAAAGTTGTTATCAGCCATAAATATGAATTTGTACTGACTTCTGAAGTTGTAGATTTTTTCCTTTTCATCAGAAATGTTTGTCTTCATATGAAGAAGCGGATGGGATACATTAAATGCTTATTTTGATTAACATTAAGAGATAGCGAGAAAGCCAGTAACAGCATATAAATGCTGCAGGAGGTGAGTACTGAAACGGTTTTAAATATTTGGAATCAATATGTATCGATAAATCAATGGTTATTCATGTGTATATATGTCTTAAATGAGCTCTGTATGCTTAATTTTTGCTTATGATTTAAGTACAGCACCCATGTCATCACACCTGTCAAAGAATTGCTGGTTGTTATTAGATGTTTCTGCTCAATTTAAATTAGGGTTTGGGTAAAGTTAGTGTTACACAAAACTCCTTAATGTCATGCATCTCAAAAGCAACAACTGTGTGAAGTTTGTTACCTGCAAGATGTTTACAGACCGTCAAAGAGGTAACATTAGGTTAAGGTTTCAGAGGTTTCAGTAAAAAGCTCATGACCATTAAGCTGAAAATGGGCCAAAAACAGGAGAGCCATCTGGAAGAGAGCCAAATGCAACAGCTCCACTTATTGAGCACTTATCTGGCAGAAAAGAAATAAAAGTTGCCTCAACAACAAGAGGATTGCCTTCAGTGCACCCAAATGCTGTTTACTGCCCTCTAATGGCTCCACTAGCCTAATGATTGTTACAACATTCTAAATAATAAATACATCTCATAACCGGACCGATAAATAGGCTAAATACAACATATTAGAGACTCAAGCTCACAGCCTGAGTTGGTGTTTCATATCAGAGGGATTCAGGCTGAGTGTAGGAACTGCATCTTTAGATATTAAACATGACATAAACAGCAAGCCAGATTATTCAATATGAGGATCATCAACGATGATGATGATGATGATGATGCCAAACCCCTCCAGGAGCTCAGGAAAAAGAGTCACAATCTGGAGGATACTGATTTCTAAAACTCTTGTTGGGGAACTGACAAAACCCAACAGGCAAAACATAAGCAGGGCAGAGTCTGCAGTTATGTAACAGATCTGTGGAAGGCCACAGACGCCCCCTGCTGGTCACAATAAGATCTTTACAAAATGAACTAATGACTGCAAAGCTTCACCTCAGTAGTAGTGTCAAACTACACCTGTGTTATTACCAATTTCTACCAAAAGAACATTTTATCTTCCAAGCATCAGAGAGTGCAATAACCTTTGTTAAAATGTGTGTACATAACATTGTGGCAAAAACACACAACATCATATAGTGGTGTTGGAGTGGAGGCCACTCTACCTGTGTGTGGTAGGAAGGCCATAGCTGCAGACGGGTGGCTTGCTGCTCTCCTGTGCTGCGGCTGATCGTGGAAGCCCGAGGCTTGAGGTCTGGACAACTTGCTCAGGGGCTCGTACACCACTTTGGCTTGACCCTCCGGGGTGGACAGCGGGTGGCAGGTGGTGTGGCTGAGCAGGACGGGTGTCGGCTGGGAGGCGGGGAAGAAGAGGTCTCGGTGCTCCTTGGTGTACTTGGGTGTGGTCGGGGCATCGCCTGCAGACTGTTGGAAACAGAAGAAGAGCAGTGGTCGTGAGGAGCTGTGACTGACCTTGGGGATCCATCTGCAGCGTTAACCCTTCTCTGCTCAGGCAGCATTCTGAGAGCTGTACATCCTCTTCCCTGGAGAAAGAATCTGGTCAGAGACTCAGTACCAGAGGCACGGAGTGAGCCACAGTCGACACCACTGCACTTTTAAAACAACACGCATCAGCAATATCAGTCTACGCTCTAGCACAGAAGTAGTAATGAAATCCTTTACAGAGTTGCGATGTCGTCCCCCAGGGGCTCACAGGCTTACTTGTGTGCTGGACTCTGTTGTTGGGTGCTGGTAAGGAGCTCGGCTCTAGTCTGCACCACACTGCATCCCTCTGAGCTACTTTCCTGTGAGTCCTTTTGAGGACCACTTACAAACACAAGAGCTGCACAAACAACCTGTGACAACAGCCGCCCTGCTCCCACAGCCGCTGTCATGGCAACACCGAGGAGCACAGTTATAAGAAATGAATACACCTTCTCTAGTTTTCAGTTTAAAATGGATGAAAAGTTGGATGAAAACTAGGCTGTGTGTGCCTGTAAACCCAGCTCTTCACTCTCATGTATGAACTGTGGCAAAAAATTAACAAGCTGAGAAATAATGAGTTTCATATCCAGTAGGAGGATACACAGAAATGTGCTGCATTTATTATGTAAGCATGTAAAAAGTAAACGTGACTCCAGACTTGCTACAGGAGGAGCTTCTGTCTCAGAGGTTAATTTAATCATTAAATGCATTACAGTTTTGTCAAGATTTCAAAAGCCTACAGCGACGTTGTCATGACAAGCAGGTTTTGACAGATACAGTATGTTAACACAAGATAATTTGGCAATAACAGAGCTCTCATACAATTTTTCTCATGCTCTCTGCTGGGGATTTAAGTCATATTGTGCTCAGAATCACAGCTGTGTACGATGGAGCTCCCCATGGGATTCACACAGCAGAGCACAGGCAAATCAAACAAACAGAGTAGCCTTCCAAAAGCTCACACAGATCCTTCAGCTCCACACAGAGCAGCACACAGCAGCTTCGAGCATTGCAGCAGCTCCACAGCCAGATTTGATGATTCATATCTCATGAATTAAACATTGTCAACAAAGACACCAACAAGTCAGCTGGACCGTGTGCAATAGAAGAACACTGTACCTGAGAAAATTGCAGCACATAGCATGCAGCAAGCCTGTAGGTTCCTCAAGTGTGTGCCGTGTGGTGAGAGTGGGCCGCTGGCAGCCAAACTCAGGTCCCACAATGTGGATTGAAAAGATGGTTCTTTGCAATTATCGTGATTGGACTACAAATCACATTAGAGCAGCTGTAGATGTCATGCACAGGTTTGGTCATCTTTCCAACACAACTGAAAGACCGGCCAACCAAACATTTTAATTAAATTGCCTGCACAAATGGGACTGACACTGGAGCGCCCCTGTGAAGCTGATGTCCATATCCTTTGACGAGTAAAACCTCAACATTGTTCCAAGTCTGCTGATGCACAGGAGGTTGAGACTGAAGTATTTTAATTAAGTACCCCAAGTCTCAAAACAAAACAATTTTTTTAAAGAAATTCTATCAGACATTCAGTGAGTGACACTAACAAAGAGCACAGGTCATGTAGCCTTGTCAAGCTTTACTCTTGATATGGCATTGAACTGAGGGAGCAAACAATACGCAGAGAACAACACAGCCAATTTTCCGGCTCAGCACTATGTGAGCAGATCTCGCTCTGCACTTGTGGGGGCTTGAAGGAATGTGTGAATCTGTAAGAAGCAGGCGAGGATTTTTTCATGCCCCCGAGCTGAAAACTCCAAGGTGCCTACTCACATTTCCCACTATATGCGAGCGCAAACAAATGCAAACCACGACATGAGCTGGTGGCACAATAATTATACATAAACAGCAGTTCTATGAGACTGTAGAGTGAGCTGGTGCACAGAGACACCCCATCTTATCAGCACTGAGACACAACGTGAACACAAACCACCACATGCAGACTAATTATCATAATATCTAACAACTCAACAATATCTGACAATTATAACAGCAATCACATTTACCTGGCACTTATCAGCAGACTGGAAAGTGTCTGGTTAATATGAGAGTGTAACACACTCACTTTAGAAAAAAATCTGCTTTTTATTTCTGAATTAACAAAATTATCTCAGAAATATGAGAAGATGTTTTCATGGAAAAAAAATCTTCCTAATTATTTCTAATTAGGAAAAAACAATAGCAGATTTTTTTTCCATAAAAACTTTCCTCAGAATTCTAAGTTAATGATCTCTTTAATTCAGGAAAAACAGAGCAATTTTTTTCTCAAGTAAATGCAGTTTGCTTCCATAGGTTCAGACGCCACATTTTAGATTTTAACTATTTCAGATTTTAACTATTAACCACCAATTAAACAACACATGGTCATAATAAAACAACTATTCAAATTAACTAAACAATTTTTGATTTTGATGAGTTAAAAGTTGTTATGTCATGCTGCTATGATAAAATTTCTACTGTGGGGACCTTTTTTATTACCACCTATTTCTATGTCTTTAATTTTTAGGTGACTGAGAAAGAAATTGTTTCCAAATTATATTCAATTTTCAGATAAAGCATACTGGCATGGAATTTAGATACAATTTAATTGAAAATAAAATAAGACCTGATCATTTTAAAACATTTAGTGTAAACATAAAGTGCATCAAGGTATTACAGGTTTTTACACATTTGAGAAACGTGACTTGTAGCTCTGTGCCTCATCTGCACCGTTATCCATGTGTCTGTTTTAAAGCGTGAAAATTAGACAAATGATTGTACGGACCAAACTAACCAAGAAGACAAAAAGATTCATGCAGAAAATAAGATGATACGATCAGTGAACTAAGAAAGCGGAGATTCATTTTGCCTGCAACTACTTCTCATGAGCCTGAGGTTCAGGGGAACATCACCGTGACAACAGGATGTGGGCAGAGAAACCCTTTTTGACTGTGTGGGCAGGAGGAGGGATGTGAGGAAGGGGGAGTCACTGACACAGGATGAGGCAGAGCGACTAAGGATTCAATGAAGAATATGACTGCTGAAGACAAAGCTGAGATAATAGTTGGCTGAAGCCATTAGAATTACTACAATTTGATATTTATTGTATTTAATTACTTCTGTCATTTTGCCTTGTGATTCACATGCACATTTGCAACATGCATACCGTTGCTCAGTTGAAACTGATGACAAGTTTAGCAACTACAGAGTGAGGCTGAAGGGACAACAGGGAGCATTCACACCACGCTTTGAGCTATATTTAGTACTGGCAGGCTGACGCAGGATAGACTTGAAGTTCCTTATCAGTTAAGCACATTTTACTACAGATGCCGCCTGATATGTCCCCACATATAACACAACAACTAAACATTGATCCTTAAACTTGCTATTACAAGCTAAGCGGCATACATGTTAAATTAGCACTCAGTCTACTTGGATTGACAATGGGTCGGTGTGCAACATCAGGACAACACAGACAAGTATTTTTAGCTTGGCTGGTAAAGCATAAGTTTGCAATGCTGGAGAACAGACTTCAATTAATCCTGAATATGCAGGTACAGTGCCACGATGGCTGCAATTTAACAGCAATGATCTGCTTGGTTAAATCTTAACCCGCTGTTATGATAATTTCATGACTGGATATTTTGTTTTGCCATACTTGAAAAACCGTGTTTGTCGAGTGACTAAAATACTGCTGCTGCATCATAAACTTGTTTTCAGTAAAGCCTTAAATCTTCAAAGCTTTACTATGTAAATCCGATCCCATTAAACAAGCACTTATATCAGCTTGGATTAAACATGGATAAATAGATACATTTAGCTTTCGATATAGATGTTAACTACAGCAGGAGCTACAGTGCACAAGGGAGAGAAACTGTAGAGGCAGCAGAAAGATGGCAGATGAGCATGCTGAGTTTAAGTGTTTTACCTGTCTTTGGGCAGAGGTGGCCAACTGTATCTGGCAGAACTTCACAGCTTGGTCCAAAGCTACATCCTCATCAACCTGAGAAAGGAGAACACAGCCAGAACAAAGGCATTAGGGCAGAGCAACATATCTTATTACGCTCTTGGTCATCAGGGCTCCACAGTAATGGTTGCCAGGTTCCCACTGGCAACCATTTTGTGAATTTGGCAACCACCTTTTAAAGGTCCAGTGTGTAGGATTTAGGGGCATCTATTGGCAGAAAAGGTATATAATATTCAGAACTATATTTTTCATTAGCTTATAATCACCTGAAAACAAGAAGTGTTAGCTTAAAATGGGGCGTTTATATTATCTACATACAAAGTTGGTCCTCGCCACAGAGTCCGCCATGTTGTTTCTACAGTAGCCCAGAACAGACAAATCAAAAACTGGGTGTAGATAGGGCCATTCGCAATCATTGGCCACTGTAGTTCTCCTACACTTGGCACATGGGAGAAGTTTCAGCTCTGCTAGATGCCACCAGATCCTTCACACTGGACCTTTAACATATACAGCACCCCAAAATAAATACATTTTTAACATTTGTTGCATTAGTGACATTTAAACATTACTGTTAGAGCCAGAATCACACATAAACACACATGACGATGCTGCATGTGTGTTGGTTGTTTTAGAGACAGTGGTAAAGCACTTCAAAAGGGAGAGAATGGATGAACAAGCTACCGGTTACAAGCTGGATTCAGTTTTGAGGGATCTATGAGAGACATTATAACAGCTACACTACTGATATTTTGTATGCCCGGAGTTGAGGGGAGACATGTTAACTGATAACACTTAAGTTTCAAGTTGTGAGGTATCTGATAAAACACAAATGCCAAACAATTTTGTTCAGTTCATAAAATGAAGATTTTAAACAATCTCTTATGTCATATTTTCATTATTAAGCTGACGTATAACTGCACTGTATCTTAGTTACTCAAAACATAAGGTGCAAACTGTATTTTCAGTTTTGGCAACCAAAAGGTGATGCTTGGTTGGCAGCCCGGCAACCACTTCTAAAAGTTAGTGTTAAGCGCTGGTTATACTGTACTCCAGTCTCATATCTTTACACACACATTTTTCTATTCAGTAAAATCTCCTCATGCAACACTGAAGCTGTGAGTGTAGTGCTGCAAATTCATCATGTACTTCTGAGGTGACCTGTCCTGTGTACACGCCATGTTAATTACTCACTATGTCTCCACACTAATTCCAAACCAACAACAAATTCCTCTGATTCTGCATCAGAGCCAGTAAGATGTCTTCTGCCTTTTGATCATAGCACCAGTAAAGGAAGGCTCACATTACGACCCAGTACAGAGTGGATGTGTGGGAGTTGGTGAGCTTAGCTAGAGCCCGACATCATACACTTAGCAGTAATCTTGTTCACACAGCTGTTATGTTCCCTCCAGCAGCCTGTTGTATGCAGCGGTTCAGGGACCCCCAAAGGGAGGGATTTTACAGCAGCCTCATTCTAGTTTTCAAATGATGCCAATTGTTAAATGGACTGAGTCAAGCTTCAGTGCACCACCGAGGACGTCCCTCTGCTTTCAATATATGTCTAGCTCGCTGCAAATCTTCCTTGTCAAACCACATACACTTGCCAGCGATAACTTACCAAAATCACATAATGACAACTATCAGAATGAGGCTAATTTCAACAAGACACCTCTAACACGTCACTTAAAATAGCAGGACATACTGTGTTCTGATGCCAGGAAATGCCCTGTCTGTCTAGAACACGTGATTTAATGGCTTTTTGAAATGTAACACCTTATGAAAAATATCTGATTTAAATGTGCAGAAGCAATGACAAAAAATTAAACAAGAGTGAAATACTGTAGATGCAGGATACAGATCGAAAGTATAGCCACATGCAGCTGTGCAATGCAGCAGACCACAAAACCAAAAAGTGTCTGCAGTTTGTGCAAGTAGGTGCACAAACTGCAGACGCTTCTGGAAAATGTCCAGGCGTATTAATTGCACAACTCATTTGGTGGCAGCAAACATGTCATGGCTAGTTCTGGCTACTCTCTCTTCTGGGTGTGTCTGAGAAAATATTCTCTTTGCTGTCTCTTAAAGAGCACAGGAAAAGAAAACCTTCGCTGTAACCCAAGCACCTAAAAAAACAAAACAAAAACAACAAGAGCTGCTGAAGCTGGCCCGTCGCCTCTGATTTCTTCTTTCTCCTCTTCAGCTGTCAATCGCCTACAACCCTCCCACTCCAGCTACAGCTCTCTGGCATTACACAGCTAATGACATAGCAACTTCTGTAGGGCAAGCATTGATCTTCGGCTCAATATGGCTATATAAGCTGATGTGGGCTGCTCTGCAACTACTTCATCGATGCCATACAAAGTGCTGGAGTTTGACTAACTTTCAACAACTGAGGAACATTTGCTTAAGAGAGATACAAAGAAACTTCTTGCTTCTTTGACACCTCCTACGCAAGAGAAGGTTAACATAATGATTCATCAATTTCACATAAAGAGCATAGTTACACAGACAGTAGGGCTGCGGCCATGGTCTGGTGCCCGGAGAATACATGGCATGTCAACAGATGCACGTAATGTGGAAGCAAAGTTCACAAGTGCGAGTTCCTCCTGGAAACATTTATATGTACCCACAAGCAACAGGTGCTAAGGTTAGCAAAAGGGGATAGGTGCGTGAGTCAGTCATGATGACCACAAATGAAACACCAGGGCTGGAAGGCCCGTCTGTGGGTTCCCAGTCAGCTACAACAGCCACGGAGAAAGAGTTGTGTATAAGACAAGGACAATGTGAATGCAAACACATTCAAAGTTCTAACGTTCATTCATGGGCATCACCGAGATATGTCGATCACTGGGACGAAGAAAGAACAACCCCATTTTGTATTTTCAGTTTCATGTCATAAGAGATGCTTTTCAGTTTTATAGGCTGTTGTGACCTGTTGAGAAAGTGTATATTCAGTGTTTGTACCGTGTAATACGCAAGTGTTTAAAATGTTCCTAATTTTTTAAAATGCAGGACCACTCCGACTTGCTTAATTGTGACAAGGTGCAAGCAACATTAGTGAGTCCAAACTGGTAGAAAAATTGTGTCACTACATTCCGAGACCTTCGGACGTCTGTCAGACAGTCTATGATGGTGATTTGCCACTACTCATCTTTACTTTTTGGAACCAGTTCTGCAGCCGTTACATACAAGTATGTCACCATTCAGCAGTCTTTGTATGGGAGCAAACCTGGCTTGATTCAGCATGTTCAATATGTAACCTGAGGGCCAATCACTGCAAATTTTAAATTGTGGAAACATTGATCAGATGTATCAATTTACAAAAGTTACATTAAAAAAAATTAACAATGACTAATCCATGGCAGCTCCCCACCTACTTGTGGGATAGTGTAAAAAAAACCCAAATCATCTCAAAAGTACCCAGTTCTGCTACTTTTAGATTCAGCAACCTGTTTCAGCAGTAACAACAGAAGACCAAAGTCAGAGAGGTTGAATTTGGGTTACTGAGAGTAAAAACAAAACCACATTTTAGGAGCAGAATTTGTCGCAGTGTTTGAAAACGAGAGAGGGAAAGCCCCCTTTTTACAGTGGGTGTTGTGTTACTAATTCAGTTAGAAGAGGGGTTTCCCAAGAACAATTTATTTTAGGAGGGCTCATATCAAGCATGCATGACTTTGCAAAATAACAAAAAAAGATAGCAGCGCATATACTCGCAACGATAATGCCAACTGTGTGTGCACAGCACAGGAAATTATGTACAGCTTGGAGAGGTTTACCTGTTTTATGAGCATATAAGTCTCTGACATGATCTTCTCAATGCGTGCCAGGTCGTAGGTCATGACTTTCTGGCCTTGCTGCCACACTCTGTAGGCATCGAGCAGTAAAGTTTTTCCAGACTCCACATCCTCAAGAAGTTTCCTTTTCCTGTTTGGCCTTCGTAATAACCCTTGATCAGTCCCACTGGCTGCCACGGTGACCTTGGGTGCCGAGGCTTGGAGCTGCTGCTGCCTGGAACTGATACTTAGCTCCTCTAGAGACAGCTCTGGTGTTCGACTACTCTCAGTCACTTTCTGCTGGGGCTCCACGGCACTCAGGGAGGTCTCAGCCTCTGTTTGGTTGCCCTGAGAATCTGTGGTAAGAGAGGGCCTCGTCCAGTGGCCAGTGTCCAGCTCCATGGGTTCCTCCAGCCCTGCTTTGTGCCCCTCACTTCCAGCAGTCTCCACCTTCCCAGGGTAGATCTCCTGAACTTTACTTCCTTTATCTATGGATGGCGGTGGTGAGGTGAGTTGTGCCTGAGAGGCTTCCCTGGGCCCTGTGTCAGTGGCACAGGCTCCCTCTGTGAGCCCTGGCTTCTTAGGCAGTGCATGTTTGCTGTCCTCTGAACTGGGCCTGTTGGATGCATCTGTTGTGGTCATCTCCCCCATGGAGGGCGCAGGCGCTTTGTGAAGCTGCTCAGACACCTGAAAGAGAACAGAACCTGTCAAAACATAAAGTGGGTGCATGCCAGACGTCTACAACACCGAGCGGCTCTCAGCTCTTAGTATGTGTGTGTACAGTGATTTGTGCTTCCTTACCCCTGTGAGACTGTTCAGATTGTCCTCCAGGACTTTTACAGTTAGGAAAAATGCTCTCTTGGCCAAAACCTGGCGGTCAACATCCCGTAAATACTTCCTTCGTGGAAGAGAAAGAAGCAAGAGGAGAGATGTCATGGAGCAAATATTTAATACATAACAGAAACAGCAGTATCACACAAAGTGGGTCCTTACTTTCCCTGGTCAGGGGTTCTCTGTAGCATGAAAGACACTTTCACCAGAGTATCGTGATCCTTAAGCTGAGACAGCACCTCCAGCAAGAGGACAATGGATCGGTTCATATGAGATGCAAAACTTCCTGGGCGATCAATCTCATCTACTGGAATACGCCAGATGCCCTGAAGGAGGTGAGGAAAGAAAAAAAAAGAAGAAGAAGAAGTTAAGAAGAAGAATTAAGTTTGACAGTGCAACAAACAAACAACAGAAATACTTTGTTTTCTAAAAACCGCTAGTGAAACGTGGCATAGACATACTTGGTGTGGCCTTGGCTTACAAAGGTACAAGGTATTATTCAATTTGGGTAAGGAGACCAAATGGTGTTTAGGAGGAGCTTCCTACATGTAATGATTCTCACATTTGACTGTACAACAAGCCAATAGGCTAATTTGTAAAATTCTCAAAGTTCTGTTTTTATAACTGCTCTCTGCTGCTGCTGCTCAAGGTTTTCAAAGGTCTATGGAGTGTATGACGCAGGGAAATAATCAACAGTGAGACATGGAAAAAGTGAAAGGAAAGAAAATAGAAGAGAAAGCAAGAGGAATTAATGGGAGTTAAAAACATGGCATTCAAACAAGAAAGCCCTAATGAGGGGATGGAAGCCTGCAGGAGAGATCTTGCGGACTGGCTGGCCATGTGGGAGGTGGGGAGGTAGGGATGGGGGGGCTTTCTCTCTGGGCACACATGATAGGCAGCCTCATTAGTGCTCAGCTCTGTCCAAGCAATGCAACAGACCAGCAGACCGGCTGCCAACAAGCACAGTCCTCCTTTGCAGTAAGCGTGATGAGGTGTTTTTTTGATGGACGAGTCCACCTTTTCTGTGAGCACATGTCCTCTCAGCAGGTGAAGCGAGGCAAGGTTCTGCACTCTGAAGCTACTGATGCGGGTGCAGATGGTGGCCTAGGCTGTGTACAGTCATATAGCACATGGCGCAGAGTGCAGCTTCTGGCTTCAGACAATGTGTGTGAGACAAAACAAAGATGACCATATCAGGGTGGAACAAAACAAATGAGATGGCTCCATCAGCTGCTGAAGGCACCGGGGAGCGTGGCGCTCCTCCTCACAGATTGTCAGATGACATTTTCAAAGCCACCGGAGAGGAACAAAGCAGGAGAGACAGGCAAAATGAAGTCATCAAAACAAACACATTCCTGAGGACAACACTTACTGCCTGTGCACTGAGAGTGTCAAATGTGGCCATTTAAAACATAATATAGAAATTCATCCCAGAAAATCCTTGTGTGTTTAAATTGAAGACTTCCTTTAGGAATTCCTAAATCAAGGATGCCTTTTTCATTTTTACTACTACTACTACTACTAGGGCTACTAAACTTTTGATTCCAGGCATTTGTTAAAAGGTATACTTTTTGTGTTTTTCTTTCAATAAAAAAACATAGATTCATAAAAATGTAATCCCTCTCAATCATCACTTATGACTTACAAGAGGTGTGTAGCAGCGAATTTTTCTGCAGAGACTCTGCTCTCTGCCTGTACTTTCTTATTTATTAGTTGCATTCAGGATGTTCCTGGAGACAGTGCACAGGTTAAGTCAGGACTTTATAAAAGCTTTTTTTTTTTTTGGTCGCGATACTGTAGCTAACACTTCCTGCCTACTGTACCTGTAAGATTAATTTAGAAATAAATCTCTGCTGCTCTGATGTTTCAGGAGCCAATAAATACCGGTAAAATGATCCCAATTCAGATCTAGTGGTCAACAAAAATGGCGTATGGCTAAAATGCCTGTGTGAGAATGAGAAGATTTATTATCATATGATGCAATCAGGCAGGGCTTGGGAAGGTTTTAACCTTTCAATGCACAGATTAGCAAATGCCTCCAACAGGAACAGGACAAGTATGATGAGAGGGGGGTGGGCTCCACACACTTAGAACAACATCTCTAATGGAGGAGAGTTGTTCTTCATCAGAGACCCATCCAACCACTGCAAATCTGTTTAGGGAAAGCAGAGCCATGGCTTTACACAGATTATGCTGTAGCACAACAGCTAAAGCAGATTTGTAAGACTTTAACTGCAATGATTTTAAGCATCTTTTTCCCCCCTTTTTTTGTGAGAGAAAATATGACCAATGCTTGATATCTAGAGCTACAGATTTGGCAGATGTGGCCGATGCATCATGCACAAATCAGACAGAGATTAAGACGCATGGCAAACAAGGGATGCATTGGCTCTAAATGCATGACAAGAGAATCATTTTGTACAAATGGAATCTGATCTTTCTTCAGATGACAGGTTCAAAAGGGTTTCTTTGTTTGGTTGTCAAGAATGAGGGGAACAAGAAGACGGTGGACACGTCAAATCATGAAGTAATCCTTATTAGTCACTTTTTCCTGTATTACAAACAGCAACATAAAGGAGTACTGATGCAGCATGACAAAAAGAGACAAAAAAAGAAGATGAAGAACAGAGTGGTGTAGTGATAGTCCCTCTACTTCCTTGTGTGAGAGCCTGAGTCAAAACAAAATGCTGGCTGTCTACAGAACAACATTTGGAGGGAAATCCTCAACCTGTTGTCTTATCAACTTCATCTACTCGTGTCTTAACATGCCATCAGTGACAGCAAAGGTACAGGCCCAAATATGACACAATGTAAAACTTACTAAACTTACTAGGGAAGTTGCACAAGCTGAGTGTCCATGTGTGTTGCAGCAAGCAGCAGTCACTAGTGCAGCTTACTAGTAACAACAATATCACTATTTCATCAGCAAACTACAACTTTAGATTGTAAAATTAAAATCCAGTATGGCTGGGTACCTGCTTATGCTACCAGCATCTGGCAGGTGAGTGGTGTAATTTTACATTGTTCTACAATCTTCAATCTTCCTCTTCTACATTGTTGTATTTCACATGCAGCAACACGAGCAATTAAAACCCTCACATAAAGGTATTTTCTTTTGCAGTTCTGTACCATTCAACAAGACTGATTTACAAAGACCAAACTCTAAGTGTAACACAAACTCTCAGAAAATGACACGGGAACTCTGCTCACACAAAAATTAACACAAACTTGTGCTAGACTGTGTAAAAGTCAGAGGGAAAGCGAGAAAACGACTCACCATCACCAAAGAAAGCTACTCCACGGTGCCTGTTTGTATTCTTTTGGACAGTTTCCTGCTGGCGGTAGCAGCACCAGCAGCCCTGGCAGCGCCTCCACCCTGAAAGAGGCTCACGCTCAGAGAGCAAGGGGTGGGCTGCATTTGGGTGCTAGGGCAGCGAGAGCCGCAGGAGAGAAGAGGAGGGAAACACAGCTGCACACGGCAGAACAGGAACAGAAGAGGAGGAGAACGGCAGCTGTCTTGGCAAGAGGAGAAGCAGCGCTGGAGTCAGGGCCTATGAGCTCAGTATGCCACTGACAGACAAGCTGACTCGTTCCTCTCCTGCTTTCAAACCCTGCCATCTCAAAACAAAAACACCCACGCACTCTATCTCCGCTCTCCCCTGACCCCAGCCTGCTGGAGTTCTCTCCCCCCTCCTCCCTTCCTTTCTCTCGCACTATCCACAGCATTCAGCCAATCCTCACAGACCTTTTCTGGCCAATCGGAGGCAAGCGAAGAAACTCCCGCCCATTAGTGCACACCCACACAATACACACACAAACAGAGGAGTGAGAGAGAGAGTAATGAGGAAACAGAACGAGTGCAACAGGGAGAGGAGATGAGTAGAGCGAATAAGAGCCAGGGGGAGGGGTAGAGCATGATCACCCTGAAGACGGAGCAACAGGAAAAGAACAAGAGAATACAAACTGGCTGAAAAATGAACTACCACATCAATGTAGTGGGAGGCATCAAGAGGATGGCACACCAATTGTGGAAAAAAAAAAAAAAAAAAAAAAAACTTGAGTGAAAAAAGGACAGGTTTGTCTAAGTGAAGCCCCCATTAAACACAGGAACACAGGCTGAAGAACACTTCTGTCTGAACAGATAAGATTGTGTTGTGTACACACAGTATTTCCTCAGCCAGCAGCATACTGACAACAACCCTCACCTTCTTCCTTTC
The DNA here is from genome assembly GCF_041903045.1 of Epinephelus lanceolatus. Lineage (NCBI taxonomy): Eukaryota > Metazoa > Chordata > Actinopteri > Perciformes > Serranidae > Epinephelus > Epinephelus lanceolatus. The sequence continues at coordinate 33,797,136 of NC_135742.1, forward strand.
CTCTCGTTCTACTCTGGTCGTGTCTCTCCAGCTGGCCACCATAAACATACTAAGCAAACACACCTTGTTTTTCCTGTTTCCTGTTGTGTGAGTGATGGAAAAACACTGCAGAAAAATGTCAAGCTCGAGTGAACAGAGAGCAGAAGAAGGCGATGTAAAACACACAGGCAGCCAGACCTACCACCTCAACATGCAAATCAAAATATCAACTACTACAATAAAAGTATTCATTGGGACATTACTCCTCCTCTAAGAAAAAAACATAACACGGTCCTCCAGAGTGCAGCTCCACCTACAGCACATTGCACAGCTGAACACACAAATGTTTGAGTCATAGATCAAACCGAGGCAAGTAACGCAAGTATAACCGTTCCCCAGAAGACTATCCTGACCTAATATAATAAGACATTGAGGCCTACCTATGAGCAAAGTTACATTCAAGCAGTCGGATCAAACATGAATGCTCGCTCTGAAAAGACGGTATCAGTTCAAAACATGTTTTCTGAAAAGTTACAAGACCGGGATGGATTCGTGTATTTCTGAAATAGGAAAGCAACAGGGACATCCATTTTCTCTGGAGCTTTGTAGACAGTGAACGTGTGAGTGGGTGGAAGAATATGTAAGCAAGCGTATGTGTGTGTGGTGTGTCTGGCTGGGGGGAGGAGGGAGGAGGCAACACCGTGCCGGAGTGAACACACAGGGACTCCTCACAATCACTCAACAGTAGTACTGAGCAGCCAGAGGGCCTGGCAACACGGCAGCATTATGACCAATATCATTGGATTTAGCCTTGATATTCTGTTACAAGGGCTGGGAAGAATTGTATTACGGTATTCCATTACAATTATTTGCCCACAATGATGACATCTTCACAATACAAGATGAATATGCAATAGTCTGCAAAGGTCTATGTTACATCATAATATCTGTGTAATCGTAATGTCCTAAGTGTTGTCTTTTTCTGGTTTTAAAAGCCGCTGGTATAATTTTTTTAAAATTACCTGATTGTTCTATCTGTTTTATTATTTGCCTTTACCCACTTCATTATTATGCCCACATTATCAATGTGTGAATATTTTGTGATATTTGATTGTCTCATATTTGATATCACCCAGTGATATTTGATATCACCCAGACCTATGTGTGATATAATCGGAAGTTATAGCCCCTAAGATAGCCAAGTAATTCCTTGAAAAGAAGATATCCTGGATTTTTTTTACTGCATTATAGAGAGCTTTTGTATAAGCAGCTGAAATTAAGTACTAAGTAGAGTTGCGGGTCTGAACCTTTTTAACATACACGCATTATGAACACACATGATATTATTTAATGTCGAACAGCCTGTTAAGTGGCAAAGCAGAACAGAGAGTCCAAAAGTCGGCACAACACCTAGTATCAGAGTGCAAATATGTTAATCAATAATGAATCGCAATAAACAGTACGACAACATTATGGCAGGGCGATAAAGAGAAAAACAAATATCAGCATATTTTATTTTACCAGTACCTTGATTTCACTACTGCAAAGATATTGCATGGTGGACTACTGGTGCATTCACAAAATATTTACACGTAGAGATTTTTTCTAAATAATCATCAGTAATGTGGATAAGTAACTAAGCAATGGGAAATAGTTGAAATCCATATCCATATAATATCTTTTTTTTTTGGCCATTATAGTGACATTTTGATCTATTGCCCAGCCCTACATGACATATTAATAATGTGTCCCCTGTCTGTGACTTAGTGACTTCATTCAATAACTACATAACTATTATTAGTTTATCGTTGGTTTAAAAGAGAGCTGGCCCTCCTGGAGAGCACTCATGCTGACAACCACACCAATAAATTATGCAGCACAATCTCATCTGGATCATTTCTAAACAGCAATATATAGGTTATTTACACAGTCCCTGGCTAATGTAGCCCAGCCAAAGCAAGAAGGAAAAGTAGGGCATCATGACCTACATTAGGGAACTCAGTATTCACCAACAGGCTTTGAGAGGTGCACACTCAGTTGGGAGTCAAGTCTCCCTGACATCAAGGCGCCATATGTTAAATATGTGATGGTTTGTGGCAGCTATCATGCTGGTAATTTTGTCAGTGGCGAGATGATTTAAACACATACAATATATCTATCAAACACTGTCGCCAGTGATTAGTCAGGCTCTAATGCAGCTGTCAGCTGAGATTGACTTGCATGACGTATACAGCTTAGAAAAGCTGGTTTGGAGTGTTATGGTTCATAAATGCACTTCTACTTGGCAAAAACTGCGTGCTGAACAATACCTTTCTATCCATCTGTGAATGAAGAAATCCTTATCCACCGTTGCTCTCATGAAGCTGACAAAATGAAGAGTGAAAACACAGGCTATAAACTGTGTTTCAGCAACTTTTTGTTTATGTCCAGAACTCGTGGACTCAATGAAAACAGGCATGTTTGATGACTATTTAGAAAAGGTTTACATTAGCCCGCGGTAGAGGGAGAGAGACAGAGAGAGAGAGGGCTTCGTTTGAAGGGAACAGTAAAGCTCCAACAGTTGGTATGCCAGGGTGGCAGGTTTGCCTCCAGAAGGGGCTCTGTGAGAACCCAGTGGGAGCCAGAGCGCTGCAGAGCTCTCCTCCAGCTCAGACCTGGCCCAGATCGCTTCCACAGTCTGTTACCAGAAACCTTCTGCAGTCAGCATTTGACTCTACAACTTACACAATCAGCTCTGTCCAAAATAATGTGCACCACCAAAATATGCCCCGATGACTGACTTATATGTGACGCTGACATGATGTGACATTCTGCTGGCATTATCTGCTCTTAGACAAAAGTTAGAGCATTTTGGCTTTGACAAGTCACGCGGGGAACAAATCGAAAAGTGAGCCAATTTCTGCACACATTGTAAAGGCATAATATCTGCTTCAAGTAAAAAGAGTTAAATAAACTGACATGCAGAACAGATGACAGATCCAGACAGTAATCTCCTCCACTGGAACCCAGCAGAGGCCTTGTAATTCTGAGAGGCAGATAATTCAACAATCTCTCACTGTGTGACTCCATTTATAGCAGCGCATGCATCTAGTGATCCATATTTAGGGCTGATTTTATGAATTATGGGAATAATGTGTGAAAAGGGTAAACCTTTCTGTAGTTCGCCAATCATTCACTCACAACAAACACGCAGACAGCTCATTAGTCATAAACGTGGAGTCTCCATTTGCTGCTACTGTGCAGTTATGTATTATGATACAGTTCAACTTTAGGGTAAAAAGACGACACATTCATGAGTATTTTATAGTCTGGACATTCATGTATAAACTGTGCTTCTGTGTGTATGTGAAACATGAATTAAGTTTGCAGTAGAAAAGAAAATTTAATTCCAAATCCTCCACTGGATGTGAAATGACTCTACGTCTGTTCTTTGATATTCAGCCAAAGGTGACAAACAATTGAAAGAAACTGAAGAAGTGGTAAATTAAGAAGTGAGTGATTTCAGTGTCAACTCATTTACCGAGCAACCTTGGCTTAGCTCAGGCTTCTGGAATAAGACGTTATTTGCTAAGAGGCACTGTGTGCTGTTATTCCAATTTTGAGCTTTGTGAAAAAGAATGCATTCATTTCAAGTAGGAATTTACACTGATTTAGCCAAGACGGAAATTTCATCACCAAGCCAATTCTTTTACACAATACTGGCCATGAAAGTCCCTTTCATAAACATCAACAACTTTGTTTATGTCGCAAGTCAGTCAAGTGAAATGTTTTCTGCTCAGTCTGATGTTAACGTGATAATATTTTTGGAGTTACCATAATGGATGCCAATAAAGAGTATGATGACAGGTGTCTTCAAAAGGTATGAAGCAATGTGTAGTTACATAATGACATGGAGAGGAGGGGGAAAACACATGGTGAACTGACTTACATTGAACAGGTTTGTCTTGTTTCTTTCACAGAAAAGTCCTTGTGCAGGCATGTGCTTCAGCTGTTGCCATGGGACACTGCTTCCTAGCAACACATCTCGGGCCCACTGTAGGTTCTGTGGTGAGAAATAAATAAATAAATGAAAAAAAAAACAAAAAACAAAAAAAAACCCCACATATAAATTTGGATATACACTTTTTTTAATGCACAAGAGAATTCCTCAGGAGAAAACCATGGGGATGCCCCTCGGTCAGAATAGATTGACAGAAGTGATAAATAGATGTATCTTTCCATACAGTGCTTAAGATCGTCTTAACAAAAAAAAAAAAAAAAAGAAAGAAAATAATGCTCATTTGCGATCAGAAAAACGCAGACCTCTTTTCACAGTGTGATGACTCACAAATCAGTGTCTACACCACTGCCCTGTTTGAAAAAGATAGCAAGCTAACGCCACTTCATGTTATCTTTCACAAACCCAGTAGGCTATAGCATGAAATCACAGGCTCCCTCTCCTTCCATCTTTGGAGTGAGGATAAAGCTGGCCAGTCAATGTGAGTGGAGCAGTTTGGTTAGAACAAAAGGGGCGCAGAGGCTTTTAACACTGGCTGTATTGGGTTGTGAGAGCAGCTAAGCAACCTGTGTCAACAGCATCGCAGCATCTGACTGTGTCATCAAGTCACTGCAAGGGAGCATTTGCTTGCATCCATGCTGCTGATATCTCCACTCAAAGGTGTAGATTATTTTCACCATTGGATGGGTACACGTATGAAATCCCCACTTTTAATTGAGCCTCAAGGAAATGATCATTATTGAACAAATTAATTTCAGTGCTTGTGGCTGTTAATAATAAAATAAAGACCTTTTTTTAAGGTTTCTTCAGTCTTGTAGCCTATTAGGCAGACACTACCGACGGGAGCCGTAAAACTCATGATGCTGCACATACAGTACTCTGAGGTCAAATGAGCATATTAAAAAATATAAAATATAAAGGAGCTTGGACCTTTCCATTCCCATTTCACCCCCATTGAGTAGGGACATAGGCTGTATTAAAAAGGTTGGACATATGGAGTGCTGACAGAAGGATGCCACCAGAGGAAAGCTCAACGCAACCTCACTGTGCCAAACTGGCTGAGAGAGCACTGCGCTACCACCCACGCACACCTCTGCCCACAGCGGCTCATAGCCAGCACAGGCTGTTTCAACAACTCGTGTGTTACTGCAGAGCTCACAGACCCACAAGAAAATCCGAGGGAAAAAAACAGAACAAAAATATCCATCATAGCACTGACATAGTTGTCAGCAAAATACTGAACGGAAAATGTCCATGTGACTTTTGAGGAAATCGCAGGAATGCTTAGCATGTCCATTCTTCCGTAAATGTTACCATTAATGACGAGGAATACTGATTGTAGGTGTGTGGCTTAGGCTTAATGGATGACTTTGAAATGCAGTGAGAACAGACTAGTGCCACCGGTTAAAAGGGGTACACTGACCTGATGGGTCTTGCTATTGGTGTAGAAGAAGGCCAGGCGGTAGAGACTTTTGTAGTGTTGAGGGAAACGTCCGAGGCAGAGGAAGAGAGCGCGGACGCACATTTCCACCAACATTCGTTTCTGGTCGACCCGCTCTGTGGGCAGGGCCTTGGGCACCTCGATCACCTCAGGGGGAGGCTCTGGCTTCTTCTTTCCCTCACTGGCTGGTGTTTGAGGAGTAGCTTGTTGAGAGTGGGCTGGCTTTGGAGGGGTGGCTGGGACAGGCAGAGGATGAGGACAGGGGTCCGCAGAGATCTTGGGGGCCGAAGTTTCAGGGAGTGTCACCACCACAGCTTCTACAACTTCCTGAATAACTTTTTCTTCCGTCTGGATGCCAGAATGCTCTCCATGTGATGCTTAAGTAGGATTTAAATTAAAGACTTTAGGATTTGAATTCAGAGCTTTGCATGTTAGATTAATTTTCTGCTTGCTTATGCCTCATTTCCACACACTTCTGTTTTATGTCCGCATTTCCATATAGTATGGAGTATGCCCCCAGTGTTCAACGCTAGGAAATGCAGTTCTTTGTGGATAGAAACACCCATGCAGAAATGGCAGAAAAGTTCATTCAGAGTGTTTCTCACTGTTCAGTCTTGTGGAATATGGCCATGGAGCAGTGCAGACACAAAAACAGGACCAATAATTTATGGTGACGAATAAGTTAGAGGGTCGGGCCTGTCAGGTGTGTGTTGGCCAGATTTGCACGCTGTATTAATATACAGCCAGCATGCTACCAATGTTAGCTAACTAAACATGCTGTATAAATTTTCATGTAGATAAATGTACAAAAAGAGCTGGATACAATTTATCAATCTGTTTGACAGTTTTTATACTAACTTCCTGTGGCACAGTGAACACGGCTTATCCAAAATCCGGAAAAAAAAAAAAAAAAAAAATCAATATACACCAGGCAAATTCCATAGCAGAGAGAAATACGGGAGGAGTTTTGTAAACACATCAGTGATCACAAGGTTCTCACAGGAATTAATGGACTTCCAGCTGACTTGTATACATACACAGAACTATGTGGAAATGAGGCATTAATGTGGAGCATATAAACATCAAGACAACACGTCTGATTATAGGTTTTAGTGCAGATTTAAATACAGTACTTTGGTGTGTATTGTTATATAATCTGATCACACTCAGCTCAAACAATGTAATGGTACAGGAAAATACAGCCAGAAAAGATTAGTCAGTTCAGTCTGTGTGTACCTGTGTCCTCAGATGCAAACTGCCCGTCCTTCACAGGGGTTGTACTTTCTGATGATGATGAACTGGCTTTCCCAGAAGCAGGTTTGTGGCTGCTGTCTTGTGAGCTGGCAGGATCAGTGAAGGCATCCTGGGTCGAGTTGGAGTCGGACAGCATCACCACCTCACTGTCCTGACTGCGCTCTGCCAAAACAAAAAACATCATGGGTCATGCCGCCAGTTGCATGGACCCAGATCAAGACAAATGACTTCAGCCTGTGGGGATGTCACAGAAATACAATACAATAAATACTGTCTGAAAAGTAGGTTATATGCACTTCTTTTTTAAAAACTGATGTACTGTAATTTCAGGTGGGATTATCTTTCATTGGTCAATAAATTAAGATTATTGTATTGTACAAATTTCAACCAATTATCCATAATGTGTAATGGCATACTTTAACAGCATGTTGTGTAGGCCCTTTTCAAGCTGATGGTTGGCGACTTGTTTTTAAATGCCAAACATTTCCTATTATTATGTGGGGGGAGGTGGAGAAATAAATATAATTATGAAACAAAAATAGGTCATGAGCCACAAATCCTTATTAGTGCATCCCTAATGACACACTGTTATAAAGGAGAGATGGTTTGTTTTTGTGAGTGGTCCAAAATCAAAATGCCAGCATTCCTCCTAATTGCCATGTTGTGCAGCCTCAGCAAAAATAAAGTCTTTGGCAGGGAACTGCAAATAACTAAATCAGAAGGGCAATAAGCTTTTGCTATTTCAGTGAATAATGCACACTTTTCAAAAGATTCACACTCATGAGTTAACAGCAAAGTTACTATGGTACTGGAAGGTTTGTGTAAACTGACAACTGTGTATTCAGTGCTTCCCACAAGGATGCACTTCATTTTGGATTAAAAACAAAGTCTCTTAAAGAGTTTGGTGGGTTTGAAGAGCAGTACCATTCAGGGAAGCCAGCCACATTGAAGACCTGGGCAGGCAGTAATCATGGTCAAACTCGGGTGAGGCTGTTGAAGATACGGGGAGCTGGTTTTAAAATATAATCAAGAAAAAGCTGTATCTTTGAAATTATATTTTAAAAAATCTGCAGTTTTTCCTCAAAAATCAATCATTTACCTTTGACAAAAGACTTGAATACAGATTTAATGCCACTCCCCTTGGAAAAGTAGAACCTGATTCAGACATAAATATCTATGTGGGCAGTGTACTGAATTTTGCAGTATTTCTGAAGATCAATATTTCCCGTATAAATGTAAAAAAAAAAAAAATAATAAGGCTTGTGATATGATAGAGCTCCCTTTCTAGCAAAGCAGTTAAGACACCCAGAGCCCTGGAAAATCTCCCCTGACTTCTCTTATTTTGCCCAATAACTGATCTCCTATTTTACTGTCAATAGAGCAGCACATGGTAAAAATCCAGACAGAAGGTGCAGATGATCAACAGGAGATCACGAAAGAAGCATTTTCCCAGATGATTAGATAAAGATATGTCTGAATCAGGCTCTTGACACCTTGATGTCCTTTAAGCAGGACTCAAGCTCAGAAAAACCAGACAAGCAAACATGTGCATGGTGTGTTTTTTTCCCCCACTTCAGTCTAAGAATTGTTTGCCAATAATAGGCCCACCACATTCCTCTCGACTTCACACTAACTGGCCATAATTGGAAATTATATCCAATTAGTAGAAAATGGCAAACACATGATTCACAAAAGATTTTGAGAGAGTTTGACTCTCTGTGACATTAAGCCCACACCAAACTCAAATAAAATGTGACCACATGACACACCAGACAATTAAGTGAAGTGTGACAAAGGACTGACTTTTTCCCAGTCGTGAAGACATTCACCCCATTAGAACTACATGCATATAAATGGCAAAGCAGGTGGTAAAAGCAAGCAGGCAAAGAGGTAGCAGGCAGGTAGGTAGGTAGGTAGGAAGGAATCTGGAAAGGGTGACAAAACTGGCAACATGGGCAATATGGCTGCGTTATTTGCACATTAAAGCTAAACATGACACATGGGGTGGGTGAATAGATGTCACTGTTTTTGTCATGTGGAGAGAATGGTCCAGATTGTTTTCTCTAAAACAGTATTTCAGCTTCTGTTTCACAATACTTCACTCAGAGTTGCAACACTGACAAGACAAAATACCACTACAACTTTCTCAAACACACTTTAAATTGTCTTATCCGAAATTCAAACACAGACAGTTATGATTGCAACACTGCGAGCACAAGAGCTTACATAAAAATGGTCAATGTGCATGGATAAAAAGGTCAGTAATAATGATCATTAGACAGACGCTGTACTAGATGTACATTACTGAACACAATAACATACATCTAACACATAACTGCACGCAACCATCAAGTCTGTTTTTCGAACACTCATGTTCTATTTTCACATCCAGCTTCTTGAGAAAAATACACAGTTCTGCGTGTAACATTAAAAACTTTTCCTGTTTATCAGAACTGTCATGTAGAGTACCCCAACTGTTCTGAACACAACATCCAGTTGGCTGGCTTGCTGCTTTGTTGTGTGTCTTCTCTTTGTTCTCATTTTTCTGATGTCTCTTCCAAAAGAGACCTTAATCTTAATCAATTACCAGATTACATAAAGGTTATAATAATAACACAGCTGCACCCTGATAAATATGTAGTCAGTGTACCCAACATGTGGTTATTATTAGCAAATCACTCTTGATTAGCATCTGGGATCTCTGACGAAGCAAACCACCACCAACACACAGTGAAGCAATAATCAGCGATGTGTCCATGATGTCATAGGCTGAAGGAAGTTACAGCAAAGCAACAATTGTAACACATCAGGAGAGGCAAGGTGATTGATAAGGAAAGAAAATAAGACCAGCAATACAGCAGCAACTAGAAATGGATGTTATTTCAGCACACGCACACACACACAAGCCTCAACACTCTGCAAAACTCAGTCTTCAAATCTATTAGTTTCAACACTCTTGCTTTTTAGTCATAAAAAAAATCACTCAAATAATCAGTAGCCATATTGCCCATTTCACCACATCCCAATCACCCAGTGCATGGGGACCATTGTAACTGAAACCAAAGCCGTTAAGCATGGTGATTAGCAATCTGAGCGCTCCCCTGTGGGCTTCCTGACCCAGTGCAGAAAGGGCAAAGAGCCCAACCCCAGAAACAGTGTCTAGGACTGGGACTGTACCATCAGCCTGCTGCTCCTCATGCCGCTGCTGCTGCCATTGCTGCCGTCGGAGTGTTTTGCGTTTGGCGTAATCATGGTCAAACGGCGTGGCCACGTAAGGAGGAGATGTCAGACCTGGGGTGGCAGCTGATGGATGGGAGGAGCTGAGGACGTTCCCTATACAACTTGACGAACAATTAAATTCTTCATCCGTCATGGAGGGGGGTTTCTCCCTGCAAGGTATCAAGAACAACATTGTGAAAGAAAGTTCAGCTGTGAGAATGAATACTTTTTTTGTAATTCCTGCTGGGTTATATTTCTGTTGCTTACTTTTCATGGGACCTAGGCATGCTTGGCATACTCTTCTCTTCCCCCCTGGCAAATGGCCCGGTAGCGGCCTCAACCAGCAAATTGAACAAAAACTCGTGTTCAAGATCAGGCACGTCAGCCTCTAATAGTTTCAGGGTGGTGGCACTGAGACGGAAATGTAACTAGAAGAAAGAAGTCAGGAAAAAGACATTTAACTGTGCACAGGTATGTGCACAATATCCTTAAATGGGAATGCTTTCAGATAGTTCTCTTACGTAACACATTAACTGTGACACAACTAGAAACTATTTGAGCTACCAGCCACAGGTAGTTTACCTCCAGGGCTTCCATGGCCAGGTCAGGAGGATTATGGTAATGGATTTTTCGGGGATACCTGGCAGCTTCTTCATGCAGATAGTGTGCTGCCTATAAATATAAAGAGGGGAGAGTCACCAAATTAGCAATCACCTGACAATACAAATAAACATGTAAAATAGAGAAAAGGAGTGCTCTAACAAACGAACGAGATAATTAAAATAAGAAAACAGCTGTGTGTGCTGACATCTGGGTTCACTACGTTCACACTGCCCTGCTCATCCTCTGCTGACCTCCATGACACTGTGTTTCATGCAGGTTTATCTGCCTCCACTGATCTAATCAGAACAACAGACCGATGACTAACCCCATACATTGTTCTCTCTAGAAAACAAAAACATCTTGTGAGGGTGGAAGGGCAGTGATCTTTGTTTCCGTAGGCGGATTATGAAACAAGTCCAGGGAGAGCAAGAAAAATGTCTGCAATCAACTTAGTACTGAAACAGTATTCCAATTACCTTCAACTACTGTTGTTATTTCGCTGGTTTTTACCATCATGACAACTATATTAAAATTTCCCTACTTACCTCACTGACTTCTATGATTTGTTGACTATTAGACTGAAGTACTCAAATATATGTTTATCATTAGGTGAGAAATCACAGACACTGTATGCAGATTACACTGCACTGTATATTATTGTGTGAGAAGATGTGCTGTAAATCACATTTTAAGCTCAAAACTTACATTTCTGTACTTGCCCTCTCAGAGAGCAGTATTTCGCAATGGTGTAAAACATATAATTAAAGCAAAAGTTGAAATTTAATTGTGCAGTGTTTCCCCATATACAATTAACTTGCCATCTCTACTTAATCAGCCAGAGTCAGGACGAGCAAGGACTACAAATCCAACACCCCAGCTAAAAGTGCATCATCTATCGGCCACAGACTGTTCTATATGGTTTGAGAGCTGATCAGATGACACACACCCCAGACCATTCCCCTCTGCGTCACTAAGGAAGCTTCACCAGTCTGGCTGTTCTGACAGCGTGTAACAATTTTTGGTTATAATGTCGTAACTCTAAAACCTCTGGATCTATCTGGACACATTTTTTGTACCTTGTATCCCTGTTCTACTTGTACAGCCATCTTTTTTTCACAAGCAATGTTAGAGTCACAATATTGATTGAAACACTAGATGTCAAATGTTATATCTGCACCCACATGCAGGGGTGTTTGCAACAGCACTTGGCATATAGGGCATTTAAATGCACATAATTCAAAAATAATCTACAACTGTGTACAACTATGTGCCTGAAACTCTTCTTGTTCCAGCAGACACACTAAATAACTCAAAGCCGCACAAAATAAAACTCACGTACTTCAGCACTGCTGCTGGAAAAAAATCCGAATGGCAGCACTGTACATATATCCTTTAACACAGAGTCCAGCTAACATTCTTTCATTTGTTTACACAGTTTATCTGACACCACAGTTAACAAACACCTCACCAACAATGTTCATTATTAAACATAAATTATTGACCATATTCCTGAAGCTGTTTACCTTTTTGTAAAGCTGCAGATATTCCGCTGGAGGCTGTTTGCGTTTCTCTGCTATCTTTCCGAGCATGTAGTGAATGAGCCACTCTTCTTCATCACTGTCACCCTCACAACGGGAAGCGCCCTGGAAACACTGGAACGCTGTCTCCAACATGGAGTCTCTCCTGTCCTCCATCTGAAACCACACACAGTGGCGCCTTCATGAGTAATTTAGCTCAAGGCGACAGATCAATTTACTCTACAAAAAATTCCCGTGTGGAACAAGCAAAAGTGACAGGATGTGACATCTGTTTACCTCGCACATAGAAAATCTGATATAAAAGCAGACTTAACACAAACTGACAGTGAATACAGATGAGCAGCAGGATAACTCTGTTAACATGTGCCTCACCTGTTTAACCACCTCTGGGGGGAGCTCGTTGCGCCACTGCTTAAGCTGCCGCGAAGCAAATGTATGCAGTGCATATGAAATGGTACCGTACTCGATCCAAAGAGACAGATTGGAGCTGTCTATTTCCAGGGCCCTCTTGAAGCAGTTCAGCACTGCCTGGGAGTGCTTCCATATGGGAACGTCACTTTTCAGCTCATTAGAGTTGAGCTTTTCCTGAATACGGCTGGCTCTCGCCAAAGCCATTCCTGCCCAGGAGTCAAACCTGAGGAAAGACACATGTCCCTAGTAAAGTCACTGCAGCTGATGCATTAATACAAGAGGAGAAATGCTGTCATTTTGTAATGTGCACAGGCACTGACATCAGTACAGCGGAATAAGCTACCTGTTGGGACACACGCATATGTCATGCATATAGAACTTGATGGCTTTGGACTGCTCCTTGTTCTTGAAATGGTAATCAGCCAGCAGGTAGTAGATCTCATTAATGATTGGAGGTGCAGGAGCACTACCCTCAGGAAGGGACGGGGCCTTAAAAAGATTACAATTCAACATTTCTTTAATAATTATGATTCTCAGTGACAAATGTTAAAAGTTAAGAGACTGACATAAAGAGAGACTTGAAACTGTTAAACATGTCTGACTCTCTGATGTATTTCACATTCAGTGTGGGCCCACCGACTGACCTTTTCTGTCATGCCCTCAATGTATGCTGCCACTTCATCCATGGTGAGGACTGGGGTGTCACTCGTGGGGGCGATGCCGGCAAACCTCCTCAGCAGATTGGCCAGTTCAGCAGACACTGTGCTTGTCTTATAGCTGTCAAACTCAGGCAGTGACTTGGGTTTGAAATACTGGAACATGAAGAGGGCATCGCACCACAGCAGTTCAACCTGCAAAACGCAGATTAATTCCACAGGAAACATTAGTGCCGCAGTGTAACACACAGCGTCAGAGCAAATTAGTGGTATCGGGGTCTCCTGGGGATTCTCCTCTTGCACTGTAGCATTGCATAATTACAGTCAGAATGCCAGATATCTAAATACACTGACACACAACTGTAGGAATGACACCCACCTGGTGGCTGGACACATGCATTACAAAAATACACGAGACCATGGGCTGTATCCACAAAGCTTCATGGTGTCATGAGTCACTCTAGTGGTTAAATTCTCACATTATTAGGTCTATGATATTGTCTCTGGGTTTTTTTTAAATTTAAACCAAATTTAGCTATACTCAAATAATTCTTGCTTAACAAATGCTAAATTAGCTATATAGCCGCTGTACATTTTCTGGGGTTCTTAGCAAGGAAGAAAATGATTTGAAAGGGTGAAAATAGAACAGGGCACAAAATGCTGATCAACAGTGAGTGAAGTGCTTCATATCAGATTCTGCAGGTATGTTGCCTGTGGTTGATCTCTGTGTGATCACATTTCTCACTCAGTGTTTTCATGCTATTATGCCATTAATGCTATTTCACTGCCTCAATCTATTTCAGCGACACCAGATGTGTGTACTTTAAAAGCCAACAAAACAAAATTAATGGATAAAGCACACTTCGTCTGTGTTGTGAGGGTCAATGAGGGCACATGTCTGAATCACTGCCAGCTCGCTCCTGTTCAAACTCTCTATTTATGTAGATTTGCCAACACATGAGAAATCATACCAATTAGTCAAAGCCTTAAACCGTTTTCACCACCTCTTCACTATTTCACCGCCTCTTCAACACCCTTTGACTATTATCTAAATAGCAGCTTAGCCACACGTTTTTCTAGTTTTATATTTTCAATTACATAAGATATTGGCAAAACTAGAATTACAGCCTTATGGTTGTATGTCTCCACCTACCAGTCATGTTACAATTTACATTTACATCCCTATGTGTCAAGACTCATATGTAGCCATGATAGTAGACGATGTTTCAAACAAGCTTAGCTGACATTGACTTTTGTAGTATGTAATTGAACTGACTAACTTCTGAGCAGCAGTCACATTAGGTCAGTGCTACAAGTTGTAATATACTAAATCAAAGGCGTGATCACAGAGACTTTTGGAAGCATGTGAGTGAGTGACCTGTGGAGATGAATGGTCCTCAAGGTAGCGGGCCTTGCTCTTCTTACTGGGATAGGCATATAGGCAGAAAAAGCACTGTTCAAGGGCCATCTCCAGCTCCTCTTTGTAGGGATGAGAGTCATTACTGGAGGAGGCTGCCACCTCTTTTTTCAAAACTTGAACCTACACCAAACACAAGGAAAAAAGCTCTGTCATACTGTTCAAAATGTCCAAATTTTTTTTTAATTAAGTCACACTCATAAAGAAATATATATCAGGTTAACAGTTATTTATGTAAACATTTAAAGCCATACATGCAAGCTGTGCATTCACATATAACATTGGATATATTTACAGAGGGAAGTCTACAAACTTACATAGAACTTGAGTAGTGCGCCATCTGAGTTGCAGCACAAGGAGCGACGGCCAAGATACTCATGGGCTGTGTTCAGAAGCATCAGGGAGGAGGGCAGCATGGGAGTGTCTATGTCATCTAGAAATGAGACTTGAAAGGGTCACTCAGTGTAACAACTAACACAGCATAAACACCAAAAGAAAATCGAAGTCATACAAACAAGGAGTTAACAAACCTTCGTCATCCCCTACAGAAATATGCTGTCGAAGCATACAATTAAAAGCAGCCTCCTCATGTTTGATAATGCGATACAGGATGATCCAAGGCAGAACTGAGAAGAAATAAGGTTCCTTGGGATCGTCGGAACTGTTCATGCTAAGATCGATTAGCTGAAAACACAACAACAATGACACAGTTATCAAAATTCCAACAGAGGCTGATCAGTTTCTTATGATAGTGTAACTTTAACAGTTTTGTCTTTGGCTCCCTTCTAACCTGAATTAGATTGTTTGCCAGTCGAGCCATACTGGAGAAATGGGGGACATTGCTTAGAAGCTCTGAGTCTTTGGTGAAGCAGACCTCGATGCCATCCAGCAACTTTCCAATTGTACTGACCCACTCCTCCTTACTAGGGGGAGAATTGCTTGGAGAGGAGTTGAGCTGCTGCAGGGATTCATTCAGGGCCAGCTCACTGCACTCCAAACACTGCTGGTAGTCTTGCAGCTTCAACAGCGAGTTCTAGGTCAGAGAGTTCAAATTCAGAGACAAAGCGTCAACCATCACACTTGTCAAAAGATACAAAGGTTCAGTCGATAGTGTTGTAGCATATCTAACCTGCAGTAGCATCAGCTGAGCTGGCCGCTCTGGTGCTGAGCTCACAAACTCCAGAGGTTTACTCCTGCTGCCATAATTAAGAGTGGGCTGCAGCAGGCGCACAACAGAATCAAAGTCTGCAGACTCAAAGAGACGCTGGATCTCCTCCAAAGACTGACAGCGTTCCAGAGACTTCAGCCTCTTGTCAATCTGTCCATGGGGATAGAACAAACCCAAAATAAACACAGTCAAAACAGCTCGAAGCTTTTTGAGGGCCTTGTAATAGTTGTTTGTTTGTTTGATTTTTATTTATAATTATGCTAAAAAATAAAAGAGAACAAATCTCGAGAACAACTGTTTTGATCAACTGTGTTTGATTATTGTGTTATTTAGTACATCACGCATTTTAATGGTATCATAAAGTGCAGACTGGCAACATGTTCTCATATCTTGTAAAATCATGAGGGAAATTTAATTAAAAAATGACTACAATAATGTATTGTAAATAAGGATTATCAGCACACTAACCTCCTCCACAGAAATTGCTGCATCTACACGTAGATTAGGCAGGCTGATAGTATAAAGTTTCCCTTCTGGGGTCTTTGGCTTGCTTTGCAACAGGCCCACACAGACATCATAGCTCTCCAGGGCCAACTCCATGTCTCCCTGACAAGAGACAAGAAAGGCAGAATCACAAGTCACATATGGATGAGCTGAGGGGAAAGGACTCACATAATCAAAAGTCAAGCAAAAACAAACAACGAAATATGGACTTTACCTGCAGGGCCAAGAATCGTGCCTTGAGCCAATAAACGCGCACCATGACATCCAGCCAGTCATCCTCAAACAGGTCTCGCTGGGATGAACCTAAGGCCAGGAGCAACAGATCGCTCTGAAAGTGCTGCCCAGGGAATTCTGAGTCAGCCGCATCACTGCCAGGACCGATGCTGCTTCTTCTTGGAGACACTAGACAAGGAAAAAAATTTAACAAGCCAAGTTTAAACATGTCATTCCCCAGAGATGACTTTCCAAAATTTAACAAATCATGTATACCATCGTGTTTTTAACTGCAATTGCAGCACCCCCTTTAGGCCAACCAGTCCAATTTTTAAAACACAAAAAAGCAATGACATTTATCATATTTCGGTCATATTCTCATATCTTTTTCACAAAAACCTGCAGCACAATCAACCACATTCTGTCAAAATCAAGTTTGAAATGATGATAGTTAGATAACTGGTACTTACAAGTCTTCCCTTTGTTGTGTAACCATTGCTCCAGCTGTAACTCCATACATGCTAAGCTCATTGCCAACATTTCCTGTACATATAGCAGATATTGGCACTAATTAGAGGTCATTGTGGAAGCGAAACACGAGGCTATTGCTAATAAAAAGCTATAGTTATTCCCCTGGTTCCTACTAGCCCCTGGAGTCTGCAGACTTTTCTAAAATTGGATTCAGACTGAGTCTAGAAATATCAGAGACAACAATGTTTTAATTTAACACAAACTAAAAACTAACCAATTCAAGTTAAAATAATAAAGAAGCTACAGCTGTCTTGTCATTTACCCTAATGTGTTGGTTGCTGCAGTCCCGCAGCAGAGGGTTAGGGAGACCACTGCTGTGCTTCCTCCATGTCTGATAGACTTCCAGTACCACAGCAGTCAGCCCCCGAGGCCACTCCACCATGAACTTCTGACCCACTGCTTTCAGATAGCGCATCATTATGTCCAGTATACCACCATTGGTCATATTATTAAGCAGAAAGTTGTGGACGTCCTGTTGTTCTGCAGAAATGAATGCACAGTTTGTTGATAAGACACAAACAGCAACATGGCTAAACAATGTATTATAAATGCATATCCACAATGCACCACATACCAGATTCCATATATTCAACTGAGTCAGCAGGAAGGCAACTCCCATGTAGTGGCTGCATGTCCTCCTTCCCATCACACTGCGCCTCAAGATTACTCAGACTCTCATCGTCATTATCAGGATCAAACTTCTTTAGCCTTAGACAAACCAGCAAAATAGTTTTCAACAGGACTATACTGAGCAGTGTATTTATGTATTATATGTTTATCTTTAGTTTAATGTACGCTACCTGGAAGGTAAGTATTTAAAAAGCAGTTCCTGGAAATCAATCTTCTCTTCCTTCTTGCATTTTGTGTTTCGAACACGTGCCGAGCGTCGCTTGGCTGTCTCCCCACTATCTTCTACCACACGTTTCCTTTTTGGAGCTTTCTTCGCTTTATCTGTCAGTGATACGTCCATTGCTGTCACTGTGAACATACAGAGGGATAAACATTAAATCTTACAGAATATTAGTCATACAGTCAGATGGATGAAAGGACAACTCTATATTTTTGAACGGTCTTTCAGGCATTTAGATTGTAAAGTCCTCTTTACAAATATTTATTTTGTATGAAGGGTTTGTTTTGTGTGTGTAGAACAAAACGCTGCCACAATGTCTCAAACAGGCTGACAACTCAAAGGCTGGAAAGAGACAAAGATCCCTCTGAGCAAACAGTTCAATAAGAATAGAAGACATCACCAGTCACTGGAAGCTTATCATTGAAATGTGTGCAGATTTAAATGGGGACAGGTTCCTGTTTCAGTGTCAGGTGCACAATAATGTCTATAACAAGCTGGGACTACTAGGTGTGTTGCTTTAGTGAAGCTATTTCTCAGACTTCACAGTAGAAACAGAAGATTAGTCCAGTGTATCACTATTGGAATTGGATCAAGAAATATCAGCTGAACATTCTACGGACTGACATATCACAGTTTAAACTTATTCAATCTAACCACTGACCAAAAGAAAAATATCTTTTAAAATAGTTAGAGCCCAATTGCACCATTGTGGTTTAATAATGATTGAGGGTCACTTACGCTTTTCTGGATAGGAAAACAAAGTCAATTTACTTTGGTATTATATTTGGTATTTGGGTGAAAATTGCTTACAACAGTATTCTCCTCTGTAATGCACCACTGTGAGGACATCAGATAGATGGAAGTATCAATTATTCATGTCTTCTTCCTTCAAGGCCAAAACTATTTCATATGTAAATAATACATTTGGTGTCTGAATTATACTGTTTTAATCTTCGTTGAAATTGCCATTATTGAATGAAAAATAAAACACGTCAATATAACAGGTGATTCAAAACTCTTGTACAGCAGTGTATGTAGGCAGGCAAAAAATAAATTTCTCTTTATAAACAACTAACCAACAGGGGGAGCAGAGGTGGTGACCTCCACCGTGGTCTGGGCAGGGGTAATCTGAGGCTGAGTGCCGGGTTGAGGAAGCACAGCTGGCTCAGGGAGAGCCATTGGCGGCAGAGATGAGCTGGGGCTGCTGCTTAGCACCGTGGTCTGGCCCATACTGACGGGGCTGCTGGGTTGGGGGAGGTTCTGGAGGAAGTTTGGGTCACGGTACTCTGACAAGTCAATTCTGCGGCCGAGGCTGGGGCGTGGTGGCTCACATGTGGTCTGGTGTCTGTACATTGCAAGAAGGCTTTCGCCCACATGCTTCCATCTGAGAAAGAAAAACAACATTTCATTAATACTAGCTCAAATTGTCTTGAAAATGAGACAGCACTGATTTACTGGAAAAAATAATTAACATGAGCAAAACCAGATATTAAAACCCTCAGGAGTGAAGGTTAACAAAACTGAGCCCAATTTACAATTACTTCAACGTAGGTGGAATTTTACGTTAAATATTTCCCATTTTAGCATTTTCTAGCTTTGCAAGACAGTTTTGTATGAGTATTAATTGGTCTATCCTTAAAGCAAATAACAAACGCCTAAACATGACTATCATATTTTAAAATAAACCACCCAGACAGGGAAGACAAAAGCATAATCACAAAGACACAGCACTCACGAGAGGCAGCGGATGGGTTGAATCAGAACAAGGTCAGGTTTCGGTTCACACTGAGACAGAGCCTGTCTGCGCTTACGTAACTCCAGTGCCTCTTCCACAATGGATTTGCATTCCTCTATCTCCACGTCCACATAGTGAATAGACATGTCGCTGCAAATGACCCACATCACAGCACAGAGGTTTGTCAGTGATGTGAAAGTACAATGCTGCAGCTACAGCACAATCTAAACAGATGAAGGGATAAAAAGGAAGCTGGCTTCACCATTTCATGAACATCTGCATCGTGTCCCTTTTGAGACAGGGCTGCTCCTTAAAGATTTTCTCCTTCAACACTAGGCCTTTAGTGTAGCAATGATCCCTCTCTAGGGCTTTGGCGATGAAGTATAAACAGCCTGGAACAATGTTTGCGGTTGACAGTTATTTTCTTTCTACACTTGATAATTAAAGAGAATACAGAGCAAAGAGCTTATGATGATGAATTACATACAGGTATAGTCACTGAGTGTGTAGAGAATAGTTATGAGGTTGTCCAGGCAGGGCCAGTGGTCTGGGTTACAATGCAAACCCTCTTCAAAGGCATGTCGAGCCAGAGGAATGCGCACCAGTCGCACAGCCACCTGACCAATTTTGTACCACATGTTCACGTCAGTGGAATCCAACATGACTGCCTGAGGAAAGGACAGAGCAGAAAATGTGGTATCATTTGCATCAAAATTATGCATTTAGTTGCATAAAACAGTCAAACGCCAACAATAATGAATAATAGGAGTATTAAACTGGCATTGTCTCATTTGCTTTACCTCCAAGTAAAACTCCATAGCAGTCTCCAGGTCATCACGTATGGCAGCCATTGTAGCCAAGTTTTTGAAAGTAGAATATTTCAACATCAGACCGGGATGTTTGAGCACCACTTTCTGATCATCCGAGGGCATGGCCTAAAATATTACAGAATACATTCAATTTGGCACCAAACCCAGATGCGTCTTAAGGCGGTCAACCAATATGAATGATAATGCTCACAGCTCCTGTACAAGGGCAGGATTTAACTAAAGTTTTCAGAGGACTGAAAAAACAACAAATGACTGTTGTAACGTGTGTGAAATATCTTAATGCTGAATACTGATCAGTATTTTCATTGCTCTGAATAAGAGTTGTTTGCCAAATGTTACATATTTGCATCATGATATTATAAGGGTAAATGAGTTTCCTCTGCATTATAAAAAGCAGCCATTTGTGGATATCATGCAGAACTCTGCACCCAAAGTAGTGATGGTTCATGCTGACTAAGTGGGGTGTGTTGCTGTGATCATGTGGGAGCATTGCAGCCGTTACAGGAATATATACTGTGTGATATTTTACCTCTTTGAGCAGTGGCGTTTTGAGAAGTTCATGATAGGCCTTGGCAGACTCTTCAAACTTGTCATGTTTCTGCAGATCTAAAGCTTTGTGGTATAAAGCAAATGCCTCAGCTTCCTGCGGACAGAAAGAGAAGAAAATCAGACAACTTATTTAGATCTACAGAGGCAGAAGTCTGCATCAAGTGACAGGCCAAATTATGCTGATCCATCTGCATATGGTCTGTACCTGAGCCTCTTTAGTTTGACTCTTGTTACTTCTCAAAGGGTCTTGGGACTCATCAGCAGCTGTCGAAGCAGCATTCAGTGCTGCTATGCGAATCTGTAAAGACCAGCACAGAAAAACAGGCAAAGCCCTTTAGCAAGCAGATATGACTCAGGAGGGGGGGCTAGTAAAAACAACACAGTCTGCACAATCAGAAAGTGTACTGATGCAAGATAGCTACCGGGGATGCACTCAATGATTAACAGCCTTACCATTTTGCAATGTGGCAAGCGCACCTTCCAAATTCACGCTTTATGGCTTTTGACTGGATCTATAAAAAAGTGTGGAAACTGAACAATGAGAGTAAAATAAAAGCAGGCAAGACAACAACTCAGCAAGAAAATGTAACGTCACACATGGCTAAAACAATGTTATTTCCCCCTTCACCAGACAATCGGCTACAAAAAATAAACATATTTTCCAATGCCAGTCGAAAGCCTCTGTATTATTCATTCAGTCTGTGTAGTTTTGGGAGTTTGTTGGAGCTTAACTTGCAGAGAAAAGAGCAAGACAACCGGCTGAAGTCAACTGCTAATCGAGACGGGGCTTGGGACCGACTAACGTTAGCTAACCTCACCAAAATGCCACTCAAAACTTAGCCTGGTTAGCTTAGCTCTAAGGTGGGGTACTGCTACAGTTAGTACCCCGCAAGTATAAGTGCTAGCTTCATTGGAAAGTAACACAACCACAACTCGGTCAGCAGGTGGTAAATATATCTTCCTGAGAGCAAATTCAACTGTAAGTAACGTTACTACCACCGCCACTGGCACGGTATATGAGTTAACGTTAGCTAACAGCTTACATTATTACCTCTGCTAGCTGATAGCACATATAGCTATGATAAGCTAACGATAGCTAACGAAACTGTTTCACCGGGTGACCATCACTTGCAGAGCTGGGCGACTTACCGCTCATTTCCGTTTCAACTGCATTTCTAACGTCGCTACAACTACAGCGAGGCGGCAGACTGTAACACCACTGCGGTCATAAAGGGACATGAAGCACAGTGAAGTTTGAAACTTCATTTAATCATCTTCCTTTGTTGTTGTTACTGTTAGGAGCGTTTGCGTCACAGAGTGACATTTGCTACCCGCCATTTAGTAAAGTCGACACTCATTGGTCAAAACGCTTGTGGGCGTCTTCATGTAACCAATCATATATTAGGATATTAGATGAACCCACGCTAGCAATACACACTGCACTGATATGTCAATTATCCTCAAAGGTAAATGCTTTTGGGTTACTAATTGCAATTTCAATTTTAAAAAATGGTTGTTTTTTGGAAAGTAAAAAAAGAAATTAAAAAACAGTTTAACTTGCACACGTGCACATGGCAATTCTGAAAACATCACGTTTTTAAACCTGTCAAAATTGTGTTGAAACATATTTTAAAGTACCAACTTGTTCATCGATATACTTTTAAAAAAGCCAATAACAAAGATGTGGCACAAAGATAATCAGACCGACAGCCTCTATAATTAATAGTCTACAGGAACAGTTTCCACTCTTCAGGGTTGTTTTCTGCAGTCCTAAACAATCCTAGTCAGTTCAGAAAGGTATAACGTTTCTCTATGATAAATCAACGTGAACAATATTCTGTCTTTTCTTCAATTTTCAATCCAGCAACCGCATCCTATTGCCTGCAATGTTGCTTCAGCAGGGCACAACCTTGCTATAGTGTCTGAGACATCTAAGAGTTTCCATGTAGTTGATATGGACTTAATCAGGGAGTAACCAGGTAGGTTGCCCAGAAATCATAACTACATATACATATATGTAGGAATATATACATTAGTGTACTCTTATATACTGTGTATGTATTGTCAGTATTTGTAGTCTGTAACCTGTGCGGTAAACAGACAACCACTAGAGGGCAAACGTTTATTTTATAATTCATGAAAATGTTTCCTGAGACTAAGGTGGTATTTTAATCACAGGATTGAACAAACTGTTTAATATCCAGCTGATTTGATATGCATTGGCTCACTGTGACACTTAATTGTGATACATAGAACGTAATAATATTGTTAATAATACTAATTCTAACAGACAGGAGACAGGTGATGCCAAACAGTGCAAAGCAGTGTCATGTTTTACAAAAAGTGGGTTTCCTCCCCTCTTCTTGCATCAAGCAGTATTTCAAGAGTCTGTACAGTTGCATGACAGATACATTATGTCTTTGTCAGGATTTATGGGGCCAAATAGTAACGACTAATGCAGTTTTTGGGAGTAACACTGCACTGTTTTGTCCTCAGTGACCCTGTCTGTTGCAGTCCCTTGTTGCTCCACCGCTTATCCCCGCCTCCTCCATCCCACACACTCATCCTCTACCCACCCCATCTCTCCCTTGGCTGAGAGTGGCTGGCAGGCACCATTATCAATTGCTTCTGTCAGCATGCCTGCAAAAAATAGCTTACGTCACAGTCATTA
This sequence comes from Epinephelus lanceolatus, assembly GCF_041903045.1. Taxonomy (NCBI): domain Eukaryota; kingdom Metazoa; phylum Chordata; class Actinopteri; order Perciformes; family Serranidae; genus Epinephelus; species Epinephelus lanceolatus. The sequence continues at coordinate 33,820,702 of NC_135742.1, forward strand.
CTGGGTCTATAAAAGCCAGTGTAATGCAGATTCACTGTGCAGTCAGCCCAGCTATATTCCTAGACAGAGAGCAGCCCGTTTCTCAAGTCATGACTTCTAGCGGCTTTGACCCTTACTTCCCTTCTGCTTTCAAGAGGAGGGTAGTTGTGCGCAGTGCAGGATATGGAGCTGGAGGAGGGATAGGATCTAGGTCTGCCTACACCAGCCACTCTGCCCCAGTAACTTCCTATGCATCTTCACGCAGAGGTTATCCAACACACACCCGAGCTATTTCCAGCTACTCCTCTGTGCTTTCTGCTCCAGTGTCTGCAGCTGCCACTGAGCTTCGCCTTGACCAAGCAGCCCAGGTCAGCTCTGAGTTCAAAGCAATAAGGACCGAGGAGAAGGCTCAACTACAGGACCTGAATGACCGCTTTGCAAGCTTCATTGAGAGGGTCCATGAACTGGAGCAGCAGAACAAGTTGCTGGAGACTGAACTCCTGCTGCTCAGGCAGAGGCAGACGGAGCCATCCAACCTTCGGGCCCTGTATGATTATGAGATCCGCCAGCTCCGTGCTGCTGTGGAAGAGGCCCGCCATGAGAAGCAAGCAGCCCAGCACCACAAGGATGAGATGGAAAACGTGTTTAATAACATGCAAAAACGCTACGAGGACGAAGTGCTTGGCAGAGAGGAAGCAGAGGGTAGGCTAATGGATGCCAGGAAGGGAGCAGATGAAGCTGTACTGGGTCGGGCTGAGCTTGAGAAAAGAGTTGAGAACCTGCTGGATGAGCTGGCCTTCCTGAAGCGCCTCTGTGAGAGTGAGATTGCCGAGCTGCAGGCCCAAATACAGTACAGCGCAGAGGTGTCAGTGGAGATGGATGTCGCCAAACCTGACCTATCCGCTGCTCTCCGTGACATCCGAGTCCAGTACGAGAAGCTGGCACATCGCAACCTTCAAGCAGCCGAAGAATGGTTCTGTGACAAGGTGAATGTGATGACAGTAAGCACTTCTCGCAACACAGAGAGTGCACGTAGCGCCAAGGATGAGGCTACAGAATACCGCCGGCTCCTCAAAGCTAGGACCCTGGAGATTGATGCCTGCCGTCAGATGAATCAAGCTCTAGAAAACCAACTACAGGACGTGGAGGAGAAACAGAGTGCTGAGATCTCTGCACTGCAGGTGAGTGACAAAAAAAACATAAAGGAATAAGACTGCAAAAATCTCTCTGTTCTTTCTATGATTAAAAAAAGTGTATTATTTTGGCATTTGAGATAAATCTTATTACCAGTGCCCATTTATTAAGCATGCAATGATACCCTGAAGACTAGCTGAGATGTAAATTGCATCCAGCCAATAATGTGTCACTAACATGTCTTTTTATCTTTTCTATGCAGGATACAATAAGTCAACTGGAGGACGAGTTGAGAGCCAACAAGAATGACATGGCTCGCTACTTGAAGGACTATCAGGATCTCTTGAATGTGAAGATGGCCTTGGATATTGAGATTGCAGCCTACAGGTAAGTGACTTGTATACTGTGCTGTAACTGTGGGATCTTAATGAATGCCAATGATTTAGCATCTCATTATTTGATGTTATGTGTCTTATCCTGTTAGGAAGCTCCTTGAAGGAGAAGAAAACCGTTTAAATGTGGCGGCAGCAGGGTCCTTCAGCACTTACTCCCAGTCCATGTACGCTGCTCCATCCTTCATCCACTCTCAGCTGAGCTCTGCAGCTCCGTACCTGCTGAGCTCCCGCTTCTATACTTCATCCCTCTCAACAGAGGAAACAATATCCGCAAGCCAAGCACAGCAGGCGGAGGCCACCGCTCCTGAAGAGGAGGAGGAGGAGGAGGAGAAGGAGGAAGAGGTGGAAGAGCAGGAGGAAGAGAAGGTGGAAGAGGAAGAGAAGGAGGAAGAAGAAGAGGGAGAAAAGAAGGAGGAAGAAGAAGAGGGAGAAGAGGAGGAGAAGGAAGAAGAGAAGGAGGAGGAGGCAGAGGAAGATAAGGGAGATGAGGGAGAGGAACAGGAAGAGGAGGAGGTGGAAGAAAAGGAGGAGGAAAAACAAGAAGGAGAGGAAGAAGCAGATGGAGAAGGTTAGTATGGTCATTTTCTTCAACTGATGTATTCATATATATGTGTGGATTAATTCTAACTTTTTTACCCCCCTCAAATGTAAATGAAGAGGGAGAGGCAGAGGATGAAGAAAAAGAAGATGAGGAAAAAGGTGGAGAGGCGAGCCCAACTAAAGAGGAGGAGAAAGCTGAGCAGAAAGAGGATGATGCTGGGCAGAAAGAGGATGACGCTGGGCAGAAAGAGGAGGAAGGCGATGAAGGTGATGAAGGTGATGAAGAGAAGACCGAGGAAGAAACTGAAAAACCAGAGGAGGGGGAGGCCGATGAGAAAAATGGAAAAACAACAGAAAAAAAAGTTTAAATTTAAATGCTTAAAACAATACCTGCTAGCATTGTAGCTGAGGGATGTCTTCTCTGGTGCTCTCTAATTCAAACCAAATGAAAATCTCTTGAAATCCAGCAGTGACCAACAGCATGTACGCAAACTGTACCAGCAAAGAAACAAAACAATATAGAAGCTAATCAATAAACTGATGAAGACAGGATGTGACAAATGTCTGGAGTAGAAATTCTGCTTTGAGGAGAATTGTTTGCAAACACCTGTGTGCTTTACTGTCACCGATACATGCCTGTGCGACTGTCTGTATGTGCAGTACCAAGTTTGAGATGCCTTACTTCAAGTCCTCACTTAGTGCTTTAAAATCCATGATGTGCTGTGTTGAACTCCAATAAAGCCTTGAAGCCTTGTCAACCCAGAGCTGGCCTTGAGCTTTTCATTTGTACTTATGAACAGGAACAGTTGCAATGAGGTGTCAGATTGAATAACATTTAGCAAAAATAAACACATTAGCAGGAAATTATATTCAATGTTCAAGCTCTGTGACTCACTTTCACAAGCAAGGATAGATAGTTGTACTTTGAGAGTGTTTCTCCCTCACCAGAATGTTAATGGAGGTTAATGGAAAAAATACATAAATGGCAGCCAAAGAGCATTTGGTTCTACCCATACTGATAAATCAGTCTACAATTGACTGGAAGGGAGGACTGCAGCAAAGTCAGCAAGTCTGGGCTGTTTTCTGTGAGCAAAAAAACACCAAGCCAACCTTTTGATATTAAAATGCATGAAAAAAAAAAAACCCACACACACAAAAGAAAATCACAGTATATCAGACAGTATTAGGCTTCACATTTTCAACTTGATCTGCAGATAAAGCCTCATTAGATTTCTCTTGTCTTGGCTTAACCAAAGTCTATAGGAAATGAGTTACAGTGGCATTTCTGTCTTTATCTCAAGTCAGCAGGTCGTCTCTCTGTGCCTACAGTCTCTGTGTGATCAGTGAGCTGACACCGGTGTTTTTCCTGCTGCCTCACCCACCATCCACATCACTGTCCATAAATCAGGGCACACTGAAACCTTTATGACTCAGCTTAGTCTGCTGCACCAAAGAATCTGGCTAAGTGTCAACTCACGCAGGACAGCTAGAGAGAGAGAGAGAGATGGCGGAGAGTGAGCAATTTCATTATTTCATTAGGGAGAGAGAGGTTGAGGAGGAATCAGGGAGAGAGTGAGAGGAGAGGCAGAAAAATATCTCGCTGCACTAAACCTTGACAGAGGACAGACGTTTTTTTTTTTAACCAAGCAAAGAGGTGGAGAGACCGGGGGCTTCCTTTAGGCATCTACAGAGATGCAATCCCTATCACACAAATGAACCCCAAACACGCACTCTATCTGTCTTGGCTTCTCACGTACACTTACACAAACACAACCAGGAGTGTATGTGGAGTGGGAGCTTCTGTTTGATGTATCTGAAGCACGCTTTGAAATCTTGCATCATTTCATAATTGTAACATAACCTCACTTTTTCTACATGTGGTACGTGTTATGGCACATCATGCATGTGTCAAAGCAATGCCCCAAAGTATATTCAATCTCTCTCTCTCCCACTCCATCCTCCTTGTCCTCAGTTTACCCCACCCTGAGCTAAACTACATTATCCTCCTCCTGCTGTTGCCACGGTAAGACCAGAGACGGTCCAAAGGAGCACTCAGTTTAATCACTAGAAATTCTACTTTGCTATGAATTTGGCTCCGCTTACTCACACCATTCACCACTCAAAGAGATAGCAATAATGTAAATGTTTCCTTATTGATTAAAAGTACACTAATGATGTACGACTGGCTGTATTTTAATACACAAACAACCCTGCAGACAGAATGCTGAAGTTGTGATAGCGCTCTCTTCACAAGAGATAACAGCAGCAGGATATATAGATACTCCCTCAGGTACTCATATCACAGTGGCATACAGCAATTGGAGACTTGCAAGTGTGTGTGTGTGTGTGTGTATGTGTGTGTGTGCAGTGTGTGTGTTGGTGCATGTCAGGGCACGGTGCGACACAGATCCACGGTAAACGCAGCATATCAAAGCAAAGCTGTATTATTTTTATCACATTTCATCTTTCAGTTATTGAGTTTCACCTCCTGTTTCATCTGTCACATTTTGGCTGTGAACGGACTGCTGTATAAATCTTATAACTCACTCTGCCTCTTGTGGGCATGCGCTCTGTCAGAGGGAGGGAGGCCCATCACCAAGGCCCGCTGAGACCTCCCAGACATATGATGCTTTGATGAAAAACACAGAGCTGAAGGTGCAGCAAAAGACATCGAGAGTTACCCCCAGTGCTAAATCGAGCTAACTTGGTAAGCAAGCACTCCCTACTTTTTGATTTTCCTTCACTCTAATGCTCTCCACATACACTCCACTGCAACATACCCATCAATGCTCTAGCTTGTTTTGACTGTGATGATCACTGATGAACACATTAAGGTGAACTGCATTGCCAGGAGTAGAGGTGGTATCCCTTCTACATCCCTTACCATGAGATCCTTGGATCATTATCCCCCTCCTTGATTTTTCTAATTCAAAAAAAAAAAAAAGGGTCCCCCCTCCTTGGGTAGCGCCTTAGGCAGCTGCCTAAAAGATCTGCCACTGCTTACCCCAAAATAAATGTGATGGCTTTCATGACTCCTACATGCAGGATGATTACAGCATAGCAGGAAACACATTTCACATTTCTGATGGGTTTCATTATACTTCTTGACATTCATCTATTCCTAGAACTTAACAACATGTTGTCAATAGTCTGCCTTGGTCCCGGAGTCATGAAACATTGTCTGCATAAGGAGCAGAATATCAGCTTTCCATTACAACAAATGTGTATTACATTTCAGGAGGATGCAGAATGCAATGATGGACTGTTTTGGTCTCAATGTCAGAAATCTAATCTGCAAACCAGCAGCAACACTGGTTGTTATTTGCTTTTGTACTCTCATGGTATCATTTAAGTTGACATCCAAATTGATGCTGAGGTGAAATGCTGCACTGAAGCACAAGCAGCAGTAGAAAGGCATATATTTACATTCAATCTTAAAACGAATACTGGGGAACAGATTCACAGAGTTAATGCTTTCCACGTCTTTGAAAAGATGATACTTTAACCTTGAGAGAAGCACTTGTCATCTTGAGACTGTGTTTTTTTTTAAATTGTAGGAGGGTGTGCACACTCCTTTCAGACTGCTAAGGCCCTGGTCCAGACAGTTATGGTGGTCACGCTGCAGTCTGCCTTTTTGCTTGTCAGACAGCCACGCTTTGTCTCCACAAAGAAAAGGAAGTCTCAGATAAGAGTTGTGGCTCCCTCTGCTGATGTCGGAGAATCACCTAATTAAAAGGCTCTGTCGAACGAGCCTTCACACTGGCCTGGAAGACAGCAGACAGCGACTATTTCATTTAAAAATGTGGCTCTCTCTTGCTCTAAAAATAGACACTCACTTCTCCTGGTGTACACATAGCCACAGTTTTCAGATGGCCTTATGTACCCACTGCATGGGTACAAAGGATGCTTCAGTGAGTCAGATGGAGACAAATGCGGGAGCCTCAGGCCCCATCTTTTCTCATGCATCACAACCTGGAAATGAGATGTTGGACTTGTGGATATAAATGTGCTACCCCAGCTTACCTGCAGAAGACTGATTCTGTGATCACATGCATCAATGCTATATATTTCCCCCTGTCATGTCTATGTTTCTGCAGGCTGAGCTACAAGTGAGACCTCTCTGTGCAAAATAACACTTTATCTGGCCAGCCTGTACCTTTCTCACATCCAAAGATGTATCACATGCGGTACAAATGCAGACAAATTCATGTAGGCGTCAATATTAGTGCAGAAAAATATTGACAGCTTGCATCATTACACAGTGACTGTGGTGATGCAGATCTGACGTCACGCAGCAGGAGCCAAACAAACATGTCTTTTAAGTGACATTTTGTAAAAAGTTGGATATTCCTGCAGCAAAAGTCAACAGAAAATCAACTTCTGCCTCAGGATGTTGAGTCCTTGTGCCCAGATAGTGCATTGACCTATCTGCACAGCATTGCAGGACCGGGCTATTACCTGATTCTGCTGCCAGACAGCCAGGTGGATGCCGAGGCCCAATTTGCCTCTGGCGTCATGCAGCCCTGGCAGTGGACCCATAAATCCATTAGGCCTTTTGTCTGCTTCTGTCTCAGCAATTGAACACCTCAGCGGGGGCTACAACCAGTGTTTAGAGCCCTACCACTCAGAAGTCTCTGAAGCATTGTAGTTCCCCGCATCATAGAAATCACAGTTCAGTGAGTTTAGTAATGTCAGCCACTGAAGTCAGCCACTGAATAACAGCGGAGTCAAGTCAGGTCAAGTTTTTATTCTAATGGTACATTTCATACATATGGATGCTTGATGTGCTCCGTCTTTGCTCATCCCATAAAATATAAAACACACACAGGCGTATGCGCTCAAGCATGTACGTACCCAAAATAATCAAATGCTCTAGAGTGTAGGAAGGTGGATGGTAAATGGGGAGCATATTTCTTATTGTTCCAGCTGTCTGTCATGCTAAGTTTTCATTCATAATGTGTCTGTTTGGTGACACACTGAGAAACCCTTGGGCGAAGTAAACAGACAGGATGCCCTTGTTTCAGTACAAAAGCAGTGGCTTCATCTCTTTTTTTAATCTCCAATAACTAAAGCCCACACACACCACAACACATTTTCACTTTCAAGCAGAAAGTCAGCAATCAGGATTTACATTCCGTATCCGTATGTGCATCTGTTTCCATTTACCTCATATGTCCGTGCATAGGTGCACCTAGTCGGGGAGTTTTGATACAAGGACGCCTGAGACATAACATAATCTGATCCAAATAAGAAGAAGATGGGAGTGAGGATCTCCTGTGAAGACTCAACCTGTCTGCTCCTATTGCTTATGGAGCATTCAACTCCGGATGAACTCTGGAGTTGAACTCTGCTTGTCAAGCTGTCACACACGCTAATGCAAGGCATGCGTGCACTGATGCGCGCGCGCACACACACACACACACACACACACCATTTTAATTGAATGATTTCTCTCTCAGGGTTCTGGTAGAGAATAGTTAAGTAACAGTTACAGAAGCAGCTATTAAAAATATACCACAACAAGAAGTTACATATTCTGGAGGCCTTATCAGGGACTGTCTATTGTATGCAATAGCACAAATCAGTCAGGTGATGGCAATATTGTATTCCTTTTTGCAGATTTGATTGTTTTTAACTTTTAATAGCCCAAAAGCGACTCTTCACATTTAATAAAAAGTGTGAGCGCTTTCGCCAAAGGAATAAAGAGAATCAGAGGTGAAAAGGGCATTGGCAGATTTGAAGTCCCTTTACAATGAATTCTAATACTCAGCATGCATCTACAGCTCAGCGAGAAATAGGTCACAATAATCATGTGTAACAGCTCAAGCCATAACCTTGGAAATTCATCATATAGGTGCAAATACATTTCTAGTACCTGATTTTCAGGATGAGCTCAGGCAGTGTGTTTGAATCCTTCAGCTGTGTAGGATTTGTCAAACACACAGCAGAAAGAAAATATACTTCTGCATCTGAGACACACACTTATTTCTCTGTGTAACTTCACTTTAGCATTATGTGTTGAAAAAAAGGGCAGCAATGTTATTATCTAAAGGCATCATTTTAAGGGCAGCAATGTTATTATCTAAAGGCATCATTTTAAAAATGTCTGTTTTCTTGATTATAATTTGGCCAGTAAAAAGCCTCTCATAATGCTCAGACTGCGTTGTGTTCTGTTAGCACTAATTCACCACAAGCCGTGTTTTAAAGCGCCCACATCACAAAAGATGGGGGAAAAAATGGACATCATTCTGCCAAAAGGAACAACAAAAGCATTGGATGGCTGAACATTATTGACAGCACCATTTGGCTGACCAGTGGCAGCAGAAAAAAAGCTCACACTCACACATATGATGGGCAAACAACAGGCTAAGTGGACTACCAGATCTCAGCCAGCAGCTGTAAATGACTTTACTGGGTAGGGAAGGAGGATGGTGGGCGTTATTTGTAAGAAACTTTCTGTCCTGTAATTACATTTAAATTTAAGTCACTAGCCTCACTGATGGACAGGTTTAATACAAATGTTTTGGTTATTCTTCCATTGGCTTCCTAAAACAATTATAGTCTGCACAGTTACTTCAGGTATAGCCTTATGTGAGTATATAATTCCCAGGTCTAGTCCATTTATGCCTCAGACAAGGGTGACGTGAAGGGTGAAGTATGGTTTTACATCTTGTGGTTTTTAAATATTAGTAGCCACTCACCAAATATGTTGTTGCATTGCTGCTACAAATGTAGTTTACACATAACCAGTGTTATCTTTATAATCTTAATAACTGTTTGACTAATAATCAAAAACATTTTCACAGTAGTAGTTAATGCATTCCCGTAAAATGGGACAGAAAATTGAGCTAATATGGGACATTTGTCTGAAGTGAAACCAAGCATATTTTTGGCTATGAGGTGCCATAAAATCCTGACTTCTGCTTTTATGTGCCACCCTGTCATATTGCAAACATTTTTGGTACTTTTGTCACTTACAAGATATTAAAGATGATGAAGTCAGTGCACATCAGCCAAAATAGTCTGGAATTAGCAATCACCGACACAGGCAGTGACATAACAGGGAAATCATTGCAGAAAAGATAATAAGATAATCCTTTTCAATAAAAAGCTAGATTACATAAATGTTTTTATGAAGCAATGACTTAACTGATAAATGGATTTAACCATTAAAAACAAACATGACTGTCCCATTTTACATGAACATGTCGTCTGAGTGAGGTAGGGGTTCGTGATATGCTTCACAGTCCAAGGTTTCTAAAATATTTTACTCGGCAATACATTTTTTTCATAAAAATATAGCAAGGGAATGTCTAAAAGTAACATTTAAGTTAGTCTTCAGCATTTTAGGTGTTTTTCCTGGATGAATTAGGGAGTGTTTTTTACTTATCAGAGGTGAAGGGTGGCTGCTTTTTGTTTGTTTTTTTACCCTTCACATAGCTACAAATGTTTTTCCTTAAGCCTCCCGCAGTAACTAAGGGTAAATGCATGACCTTCCCTCCACCATTAATTAGTTGTTGGATTTTAAAAAATGCACCCTTTGATGTTTGAAAGTTAAAAGTTGAAGGCAAAATCCTGGAGTTGAAAAAAGCCTTGGTTTTTCACTCTCAGCGTGCATGCTGTTAGTGCAAATGGTTTATTTTTGACAAAATTGTGATTTTGATGGAATGTCACAATCTTAAACTCAGATTTTATTTTTTATTTTGGTCTGTCGGAAGCTATAGACCCCACATAATATGCTCAAGGACCTTTGGAAATTTGAAACGCCAATGATAATTTCTGTTCTTACAGTTTCTGGCTATGATAAATGGTGTAATTTTGGCTTCTTTTTTTTTTTTTAAAGAGAACATGCATGTTTTCATTTTAAATTCAGCAGTAAAATAAATACAAAATGCAGTCATTTCAAGTTGTATGCCCCTTCCCCGAGCCCAAAAAAAGGACAATTCCCTCCTTAGTGCTTAGAAAGGTATTTGCACCACCCCTCCCCTCTCATAAATAACGAACAGTCCCCTACTAAGAACCATCCCACTTTACCTGATTTCACCCCACCATAGTTCTCCTTTAAACCAGTTAATGTGAGCAGCAGCATGGAGTTTGCAACTCAATCTCATTTTAAATTAAAAACAATAACCTGGTGATAACTTATTTATAACACACCAGTGATTTATAACTCTGGTCTCAATTAATTATTCTCCTCTGAGTTGTCAAACTGTGTGCCAGTGGCTCTAAAACTGTGTGTGCAGACACCATCAGGAGTCCTTGCAGCACAGCGAGGGACAGGTCAGTCTCATTATAATTCCTCCAGATTCAATTTGAGTTCATTTGAAGATTTATGAGGAATAGCTACAGTTATCGATTGGCGGATGTTCAGGGCTTCACGGACAGTGTTCCTGGAGGCAAACCCTTTTTGAAATGAGTGTCTGTGGAGTGTTTGATATTGTTGTTTTTCTGGGGGTAGTTTGGGAAGCCCATGGTTCACGCCTATTCCCTTCTCTCCTCTCCCAGCCGTGAGCGCCCTCCTCTCCCCTCCCCGTTTACAAGTCATGATGGCGGAACTGTAGAGCTCGGGACGCGCAGGAGTGCACCGCCCGTCCTCTGTTTAGCAATTGTAAATAGTTATTTATTTATTCAGCCTACTTTACATCTTCCCCCGAAATGACCCGCTGGATTCCCACTAAAAAAGAGAAGTACGGAGTCGGTAAGTTCTCTCATGTGGCTACGTGTGTTTTTCTAGCGGAAAACTCGCCGAGTAAACTCCCAACTAACTTGAAGGGAAGGGGACTAAAGTTGGGAAACACAAGTTATTGGCGACTTTATTGTTGCTGATATAGGGCGGGTGTAGATACTATAGCCAGCGAGGCTTCGCCAGCATTTTGTTTGTCACACAGTGCTCGATATTTTCCTTCCTTGTTGTCCTAGTGTGTGTATGTATCTGGTTGTAGTAAGAAATAACTGGTTTAACTGTCCATAATAGGTGGTGAGGAGGGAATGGAAAAGAGCCAAGAGTTCAATGAGCATACCAGCCATTCTTGTACTTAACCTCGCTGAGTTGACATGTGGAAGGTGTAGTGAACTTAAATGAATCCTCATTTTGCTGGAAGGTCCCTTGAAGCCCCCCTCAGGTACTCCTGTAGGGCCCCACATGGGAGCCACTGCTGTGACTGTACAGTATGCATGTCAGATAAGAGAAAAGTATTTGCATAGACATTAGATTTATCTGTGTCGCTTGGCTACACTTAACCTACACTATAGGCTTTTGTGTTTCTATCTTTTGAGGCTATTGAGCACCTTTTTGTGTTCTTTTCAGCTTCATAACTTGGACTGTGGCTTGCACTAAGGTGTGGCCCCGTCTCAGTTATCTGTGTGTGTTTGTGGGTCTGCTGTGCATGCATGCTCATGCTATCAGGTAGTCCTCCACGCCCTCAAGGTAAATCACTTGGCTTCACCAGAAATCCCTTTCAGGTTTACTGTAAAGGCTTCATTGTCAGCACAGGTTGGCTGGTCATTGGTTACCATACTGACTCACTGCTAAATCTGGCTGAAGGCTACAGACACTTAAATGCAGACAGTGGTGTGCAGCAGATGTGTTACACAAGAGGAAAACCCTGCCTGTGTGCACACCTAGTGTATACTCTCTCTGTGTGAATCACAGCCCAGGACTGAAAATACCTTGCTCTAACCTGGATGCTCTCACCGACTTTATCTTTAAAGAAAGTGTGCTCTGTTGCTGTTGTGACTGAAAACATTTTTAAGCCCCAAACGCAGGTGGGTATGGAATACTCTGCTGCACAAACACTACCCACTTGGTTATATATGACCTTGTTTTAGCGGCTGATGTTGGGGATTTTTTTTTTCATGGTAATCCTTTTAGATCCCAGTATGGCGTTCAAAAGTGTTGCTCTGCGTGATTGTGTCGACTTTGCCATTCTCCTGCCATTTGCCTCAGAGTCGGGGCAGGAGTCACTAACACTGTACTTAATCCTTAAAATGCCATCGGACCCTGTACAAGGTCTTACAGTTTTAATCCGATTAGTCAACCCAGGCTGTGCCCCAATACAGGCAACTACATTTTGAGATGAAAGAAGAGTTGCAAGGTTTATGATAATATCAATTATATCATGCTAGCTAACAGGGAAATGTGGATAATATGGGGTTTAAGATATCACAATCTTTAATGGTGAATTTGTGGCGCCATCATAATAGGATAGCTTAATTTTTACATTCTTAAGAGGAGACTCTGGAAACTGAAGTGAAGCATTGAAATCAGCAGGTGAAGTTTAATTTACTGCATCTCTGTTTTCACATTATTTGCATCCATAATGAAATCCCATGGCTTTATTAGATTTTATGGCAAGGTCTCCTTACCAAGCGGTCATGTAAATGCTTTGATTCTTAACGGCCTGTCTTTATTGACAGCTTGCATGAACAACATTACAAATTTGGGACCAACTGATGCCATTGCTGAATTACAGTAATCCAGGAAGTTAAAGAGGAACTCCACTGGTTTTACTCATCTGTCAAGTCTGTCTAACAGGTGTTGAGAAACTCAGTTGTGGTAATCTGCATATGTGAGAAAAAGCTGCATAAAGCCTTTAACAGCTCCAAAGGGAGCTGCACAAAATCTGATAAACTGCCTCAAGTGATGTCACTATAGTAGGGCTGTGGAGAAAATCAGAATACTTTTGACCAAATACCTTAATTTCGATATTGTGACAATATTGTAGGTTTAACTATTGGTGCCTTTACAAAATATTTACACAATGATAATTTTAATAATCATCAGTAATGTTGATATGATGTCCGAGTAAAGGCAAATAATAGAACAGTGTGAACAGTCTCGTAAATTCAGAAAATTACATCATTGTAGTGTAATGCAGCCTTTGAAACCAGGAAAAGACAATACTTTTAATATTAAGATATCAAAACCCAAAGACAGTGACTAGTCACATATCACAATACTGATATAGATATATTGCCTAGTCCTACTCTTGACTCAGCTTTGGTTGATGCTGAAGACTTTTTGAAGTTTGAAAATAATAACAAATCTGGGAGACAGGGTGGTTAACAGACCTGTAGCTCTCTTCCCTTTGAAACTTGAGGACTGCTTGAGCCTAGCAGCTTGAGACTGCATTATCTGCCACTAGAAAAACACTTCCGAGTCTCTGACCAAACTGGTGGCAGTGAAGTTGCATTGTGGGTAATGTAGGCACCGGGTTTTGACAAGGAAGAAGAATCTATGGAATAAGGAAGACAATATCTGCTGCTATGATTTTAATTCTTTTTTTTTTTTTCTTGTTAAGATTATTTTTTGGGCAGATGTTTGCCTTTTAATTGACAGTACAGCTGAAGATGGAGAGGAGAGGTAGGAGAGATAGAGGGGGAATGACATGCAGCAAAGGGCCGCAGATTGGAATCGAACCTGCGCCGCTGCAAAGGACTCTGCCAATATGGGGCACACATTCCACCATCTGAGCTAGATGTCAGTCTTTTTGGGTTTTTATTATAAAAATGAACATCATCAATGCAACAATCTTAGAATTCTGCAAGATGTTTCCTACTTGACTGACAAGCACACTCTTAGAGTATATGCGCTTAGGCATCAGGTGTGTAAGAGTCCTAAATCCAGCTTGTATTCACACTTTGTGACCTCAGATCGAAGGTGAGCACAGATGAATGTGTGAACAGCCTTCTAGTGCCAAACTCTGCACCGTGAAGCTCAAACATCCAAGTTAAGTAACAAATAGCAAAATACATTTTGCGTGGATGAAGACTTTATTACATTTTGTTCTAATGACGACATTTGATTCATTGCAGCAAACCCCTGGAGTTTACATGTTATGTGTTCTTATGAATATTATATAATAAGATTCTGCATTCATACTGATTATAATGCCTTACAGTTGTTTATGAGCAGCACTACTCGCTTCTATAATAACTTTGAGTATTCTTAAGGGAACTGCCATTCAAGCAACTGAAGTCATAAAGACTGACTAATGCTTGTGCCCACTGTGGTCGTGTGAAAAGACAGTACTACCACAACTTCCACTTTAACATGCAATGAATAAATAAGTTTCCTTAAAATAATGAAGAGCTTAAAGTTGTTTGCTCTGCTGGTGTTACCTGCTGTGTGGGCGTCTTATTAGCAAGACAAATCTACAGCTGCCCTCACAGATCGCAGTCAAAACATCCGATAGTTCATCTTGTGGTGTCAAACCTGATTCTTGCTGGTAATATAACTGTTGACCTTGTTCTCAGTTTTGATGGACAGACCAAATGGTTGGATGGTCAGTCATGACTTTTAAAATTCGGGACATAATTTCTGAGTACTTCTTGAGGAACCTGGAGAAAAGCATTGGTGCTTTTTCTCCTTCAGAGAAGGCAATTGTAATTTTCTTTGAAGCTGGGTCTTTAACCAGAGTTAAAAGATGAGCCCATACTGGTCTAGCTCTATCCCTTTTTTCACTATTAGCTTTGAACTTGTGAATTAGCTTTCTGATTTATGGATAACCTATCAGGACTTATTAGCTGGAGCACAGTTTTAAGAGCCCCAGATCGTCTCCGGCTGTCTAGACAGTAGACGGGAGGCAGAAGGCATTTCTGCCGAGGCCTTTATGTATTGAAATGTCCTGCCTGAGGAGAATTGGCTCAAAAACAAACTTTAATAGACTTGCTTTTACCTAATGACTTTTTGCAGTTATACTGTAACTCTCCCTCCTTTGGTAGTGTTTGAAATATGTATGCTTGAATTCAAGTTTAATAAGATATGATACATCACTGAATGGTAGCTGACTGAAGTCCTTTACAAATTCATAACACATTAGGGGTGTAATGGTACACAGAAGTCACGGTTTGTCTGATGCATATGGTTAAGGAGTCACAGTTTGGTCCAAGTTCAGTACAGCAGAAAAAAACCCACATGCATAAGGATATGTTTCTTTTTATTTATTTTGAACAGACAGTAGTGCAAGTGTCAAAGACGGAGTTCTCCTGCTGGGGACTGGGAGCATTTTGCCCACTGGCAACTTTGTTGAACTACTTGTATGTTTTTGTGAAAATACGGAACATTTCAGACACTTCTGTATTACATTGCACAAACACGGAACAAACATTTTCCCAAAAGCCAACAAGTCACAATAGCTATAAAACAGGAAAGCATTTGTCATGCTATGAAATTGAAAAAAAACAACAAAAAAACAAAGTGTAGTAAAAAATAAAACTTGTGTATTAGGAGGATTTTTATAATTCCACCTTGGCACTTGTGAACGTCGGTTCCTCATTAATCTACATATTGTGTATTTTGCATGCACTGGACCATAATTCCCCTGCACTGTGAGTGAATCTTTTTTTTTTTTATAGGAATGGCGAAGGCATGGCCTGCCCTACTCTGCCATACTCTGCCCCTAATTGGCTTACGCTGTATTGTAACCCTAACAAATCTTACTTTTTTGCCTAAATAACAACCCAACCAACAAAGCCGTGAGCACTAACCAATCAGAGAGAGAGAAGGGCCAGTTATGCCTTTGCCATCCTAGGAAAAAAATGTATACCATGAGGGTTTGGTAAGAATACATGAATATAATAATACCGTTTTCATTACTTGAAAACTGAAAAATACTCCCTTGATCACGATGATTTTCTTTTCTTTAATGTATGTAAAATGTTTCGCTTACAAGCTTTGCGTGAGTGAAAATGCTGGTAGTTATTTTTGTTAAGGTCAGTTTATCTAGCATGACTTATTTCTGGCCCATTTCTGGCTCTCTGATTTCATTTCTTTCATGTGTTTGATTGAAGGATTTTCCTGCTGAGCGTCAGAATGAATTCAGAGGACCTGCCTATCTGTATGTTCAAGGATTGATTGCTGGACCCTTGTATCTTGCCTCATATTTTTTTGTGTGTGTTTTATCAGGGCCATAGCTTGGAATAGTTTCACACCCAGTCAGTGACGAGAACGATGGATTCTCATCCAAACGTGTGAACTCTGCCAGCAGCTGCTCAAACTGTTCAGCCGTGGTGTTCTTTAATTGTTGGCTAATCCACTTCTATGATAAATCTTTTAGAGTGAATCAGGCTGACTTTGATTTAACATTAGTATGCACATTAACTTGAACCTACACAGATTGAGGCTTTATTGGAATTTACTACAGCAGCTTCAGGCTCAGTGTTTCAAGTTAAAGAGGAGGATAGTGTGTCTCAGAGTTGAACAGATAAGCTGCGTTGCCAAGGCCCAGACTGTTGCCTTTACTTTAGACAGTGTGGCATCACAACACGCTCAGCTGGGGTTCTGCCATTGGCACATTGCCACGCTGTTGCCAGGCCCGGACACTGTGTCAAGTTGGTGAATGGACCATTGTCACTCCCGGCATGACCAGAGGCAGATGTCATTTCTTCAGTGCACATTTCATTCAAAATTGTTCCGGCTGCACAAATAATTTCCTGGTGAAAACAAATATTTTCTCTTTTTTTCAAGAGATTCACAGGGTGTCAGTAACTTCTTTTTAAATGAAACATCACAGCATGTCACCGTGTTAGCTGGAAAAACATGAACTTTCTGTTCATAATATGAGAGATACCAACTGTGATGTGCTGAAATCGAAATTCTGAGTTAAAGGTCCCATATTATGCTTATGTTTAGGTTCATATTTGTGTATTGGGTTTCTACTAGGATGTGTTTACATGCTTTCATGTAAGAAAAACACTTGATTTTTCTCATACTGTTTGCCTGAATATACCTGTATTCACCCCGTCTGAAAAGCTGCCTGTCCTTGAAAGTCCCCCTCCCAAAAAAGCTCAGTCTGCTGTGATTGGTCAGTGTTCCCAGCTCTTCTGCATCTGAGCTCTTGATGTCTCTGTTCTGTCATTTCAGCTGGGAATTGACTGTAACAGCACTGTACTGGCACTTTCTACCTATACAAACCATTTCATTGCTATCCAGTTGCTAGGGCAACAGGTTTGATCCCGGCTTACTTCCTGTCAGCTACCAAGGAAACTATAAAATAAATTTTGTAGTTTCCTTGTCAGCTACTCCATTAACAAACATTCCAACAGGGAATTCAACAGGAGCCATTTAGAATGATTATACTGTCAAGTTTGAAACAGTCAATAGACCAAATCACAGTGTTCATTTACAATAACTTCCAAGTAGACAATCCTCACATTGTGTACATAAAACAAAATGGCGTCGAGCAAAGACTGCCTCAGTTATTTAGTTTTTATCCACCTTAAAAAGGCCCACAAAAAAGCAATATCAGTTTAACTGTATGTTATATTTACAATATTTTCACCACGTTACCTTGCCATTAGATAGAGTTGCTAGTCTACTGCAGTGTTGATTGGTTAGTGTGTAAAATAAAGTGGAACAAATATTCAAATATAGTGTACACTTACACTGAAACTGATTTTGTAGCTGTCTAAAATATGTTTTGCTGTGTCCCCCCTTCCACAGCTGTACATCCCTTAGCGTCTGTGCCAGTAATTTTGTTTATCGAAGATAATAGCAAAGCAACAAATACATAAAATAAGTACAGCGGAAACAAAACATAGGTCGGACTACAGTGTTTAAATACATATCTTTAAACATTACAGCTACGACTGAAAATGACAACAGAAATCAATAAGTTTGCCAATTTCACGTACCTCTGGAATTATAACTGCCAGTTGTCTACCCGGAAGTGATTGTTGTTGTAAGAGTGACGTCATGGTGATTCAGTCTGTATACTTAAGTTGTAACATCACAACATCACGGATGTCCTGACAGCTCGTTTAAAGGCACAGTTTCTGAATGTGGACTGTGTGCATTTCTCAGTGGATTGAAAGTATTTATACTTTTATAGTATTTATAATGCACCCACAGTATACCTGCTTTCTAATAAAAAACAACATGGAAATTAGATTTTTTACTATGTGGGATCTTTAATGGGGAAAAGGAAAGTAAGAAAAGTGTCACTGGTATTGCAGGTTTTAGTGTTAGATTTTTCCTTTTGATGATCAGATGGGGGATCTCACAGTGAGTCATTATTCATGTTAACCTGTGCAGGTGATAGCCAGCATGAGTCTGACCTAGTAGTTTAAGAACCCATGAACTGGTTACAAAAACACAGTCTTAACCTAAAAACTGATTCCCCGTGGAGATGTCACTCTGGGCATATGTGTGTTATGGAAAGCCAGAAAAAAATACCTATTGGTGAGGAGAATGTCACGGAGAGAGAAGGGTAGCCACATTCAGTGTTTCGTCAAGTTTTGGTATTCAGACTGAGGTGTGATAAGCCGAGCCAGTTGAAGCGTGCTGTGAAATCTAGCCTCCAGCAACAAGCATTATCACCATGCAAGTCAGGGCAGAGCTGTGCTCATAGTTCCTCTATCTGACTATGAGAGTGGCTGTTCGCTATTGCGACTCCCTCAAGTCATGACAAAGACCTTTGCTACAGTATTGTTTGCCAAGGTTTCTCTTCTGCAACTTCAGTCTGGCTTTGTGTGTGTGTGTGCGTACGTGCATGTGTTTTTGTGTGCGCGCGCAGATGTGTTCTTGTGTGATCTCTCCCGTTAGTGTCGTGGTAAGAGAGTTAAAAGGGAAAGACAGGAGTCGCCTCCAGGAAAGCTGTTAGGTTAATAAACTGAGTGAAGGGAAGGGCAGGGCTTGCAAGTTAGTCAGTTGGCAGAAGCACAACCTGCAGAGAGTAACTATTGACCAAAGGTCACAGTGGTATGATGATATCAGAAATCTAGAGGATGTAATGCCATCCCTCCGTCCATTTTTTGCTCTGCTCTTTTTTTTTTCTACTCTGAAGCTACCTGCTACAGCACAGTCCATTTACTGGAACGTTAAACACAGCCTCAGGGAATCTGTTTCAATTAAGAATAGTCAAAATGCTTTAAAGGTTTGAGTCACACACAGGCCTGCCGCACAGGCATACAGCCTGCTGTTAGAAAGAGCACTAAGATGAGGAATAAATCAAAGATCAAGATCCTGTACGCTTGCGAAGCCAAGTTCTGCGACAAGGAGGGTGAATTGGTTTCTTTTTCCTGGGAGAAACTGCAAACCTCTGATCCAGAACTTTTTTTAAAAAACAGACTTTCTCCACTGTGCAATGAGTGATTGAAAAGGGATTTGGGGTTTTTCTTAATCCACTGGACCTTGAGTGGGAATAAAACTCGT
Source organism: Epinephelus lanceolatus (assembly GCF_041903045.1). Lineage (NCBI taxonomy): Eukaryota > Metazoa > Chordata > Actinopteri > Perciformes > Serranidae > Epinephelus > Epinephelus lanceolatus. The sequence continues at coordinate 33,839,902 of NC_135742.1, forward strand.
CAGTCAAACTGTCGGCTCAAAATCTCTCCATTGTTAACTGTATTTATTGAATGTTATGTGTGTTCCTCATAATGAGACAGTCCTGCTCTTGTCCTTTAGCAATCTACAATTATGAATCCAGTGGAGAGCAGGAGCTGTGCCTACAGGTGGGGGACACGGTGCACATACTTGAGAAATTGGAAGGTGAGTGAGCCTGAACGCACAACAGGCCCCGACACATCCCTCTTTTCCTTCTCTAAAGCAAGCTGACACAGGAACTTAAATGAAATGTTGAACTTACCTGGCACTCGATATGCTGTGCATAATAATGTAAACGAGTCCACATTGTCCTCCTGACGGGGTGGACTGTCATCACTCCTCTCTCCTCCACTGCCTCTTCATCATTGTAACACATTTTTTTTTGTTAATTAATATCTCCTCAGGCTGGTATAGGGGCTACACGCTACGCAAGAAATCCCAGAAGGTAAGACCATCATTAACACTTTATTATCCCATAACCAGAGCTGTGATATATGTGTACTGATTTTACCTCATTGTTTCCTCAGGGCATTTTCCCAGCTTCCTACATCCACTTAAAGGAGGCTACGGTTGAGGGACTAGGGTGAGATCACATATCAGTAAACATATCATCATGAAGATAATCCACTTTGCTTTTGGTTTGCCGCCCTGCCTTGTCATTTGCCAATAAGATAGCAGTGCGCTTGTAATTACCATAAGTGAAGATTCAGTAATGCCTCTCTTGGCTGTGTAAGGAAACCATCCAACTATTTATCATGTATAGAAATGCACTTGAGTCTGTCTGAATTATGTGGCATGATCTGTGAGTGATGAGCCACTTTTCCAATATCTTATTATTCTCTCCTTGTGGCTGGTAGCCAGCAGGAAATAATTATTCCAGCAGATTTACCCCTGGTGCAGGAGCTCGGGGCTACTCTGAGGGAATGGGCACAGATATGGCACAAGCTCTACGTGGTATGTGAAGATTGCCTCTCTCTTATCGGCCTCTCTGTTTCTAGTACTCTCAGTGCTACTCTGTTACACACCACTTTGACTCATGTTTATTTTTTTTTTTTTTTACCTCTGAAGGATATGCTGTTATAAATGTGTACATATTCATCTGACAGGCGAACAAGACAGCTTTGTTCAGGGGTGTTCAGCAGATGGCATACAGCCTCATCGAATATCGATCTCAGATAGTGTCGGGAACGCTGCCTAAGGATGACCTTGTGGAGCTCAGAAAGAAAGTCACAGCAAAGATTGATTACGGGAACCGGTATGAATCCTGCTGCCTTACTGTGCTGCAATGAATTGCCCTGTGACATAAACACCATTGTAAAGTTTTATTTGCTTGAGTCATGGCTTTCAGATTGTCTCTGTAAACTCTGCTGACGCTGTTTCATTCTCTGTGCTGCTCAGGATTCTGGGGTTGGACCTGGTGGTGCGAGATGAAGCAGGGAACACACTGGATCCTGACGAGACCAGCACGGTCAGTCTGTTCCGGGCACACGAGACGGCTTCCCGCAGTGTTGACGACAGGATACAAGAGGAAAAGGCATGATTTTGATTTGTTTATTTTATCAGTCACTTTTTTCCATAGTAGATGTCCAGTCGGGGTTGGGCCGGGGTAAAACCTTTTAAACTGGTTTGATATTAAGTGAAACACTGAATCAGACTTTTAGACAGAATTTTACCACTAGGTGTCGCTCTTGACTCAGGAGCTGCTCCCGTGTGGAACAAAATAACACCGTGTCCTAACAGCAAGCAAGCCTCTGATTATCATGTAGTGTCAGATGACATCCATGCTTTTTGTCTACATTGTGTCAGTTAAATATGCACTTCTGTCACGTCATGTAAACAAACCTCATACCTATCAGCTGTGTGCTCAAGATCAGACTGGAGACCTAACCACTTTAAAGGCTTGATAGCCTACATGCTATCTTCCTTTGTTTGTACTTATTAAACGGGAAACACACATTTTATATTGTGATATTTACTGGAAATGACACACAATGTAGCCAACAGTAAGGGGGCTTTTATTAGCGATGGTTGTTCACCAGAAACTTTCAGCTGTCCGGAGATCTCCTTCTTCCAGCCAGCTGCCACCTTTTTCATTTTTGTATGGAAATAAGGAGGTATTGTACAGATTATTCCATGTTTCAACTTCGCGAATCAGTTGTTCTTTGTTCATTGCAGCGATTTCAAAGTGAGCGATAGCAATAAATAGAAATGGGGCACCATTTAAAAGTTCAGTTTTAAATGGTGCACTACGTCACTCGCAGCCAGTCAAGACACCTCTTTTGCCTCTTCAAATCCAAAGTGTAGCAATACTGGCACAGTTTTTTGTGTTCTTGAGAAACCAACTCTGGTATGTCTCCTCGTCACCCCAAAAAACACGTGAACTTTCCAGTAAACAAACACAATGTGTGCTGCCCCCCCCCCCCCCCCCCCCATCTGATTTAGTGCTCTGATGTTGTCAGCACATGTTGCTGATCTAAGCTACTTTTTAATTTGCCAGAGCGTGTCATAATGATGAATGCTGGTTCAGTTGGTTTGCTTAAAAACAAACCAATTTAGGCCCGTGGAACACAGGACCAGACTGGCAAAACTGCAAATCGGCCCAACTCTAATGTCCATTTCAAATAACATCTGTGTCCATGTGCTGCCTGGCACTTTGCTTTTCAGCAGACAAGGCTACAAAACCTGGAAATGAGGCGCCAGACCCTGTTCAGCACAGTGCACACCTACAGTCTACTCATGAACCTGAAGAACTTTGTATGCAACATCGGAGAAGACGCTGAGCTGCTCATGTCTTTGTACGACCCAGACCAGTCTGAATTCATCAGGTTTGCTCCTTATTTCTCTTAACTCAGACTTTAGTATCAAGCTGAGGGGTTCGTTGAATATTTTAAAAAAATAACCACACCAGTACTGCTACTTTGACACTTTTGTGGCAAAAGTTACAAAATACAGAATGAAGAATTATAATTAGTTATACTATGGTCATGCAGAATAATAATGATGGCTTCAGGTTGTGCATTATTGTCACATAACTCTGCACTGCTCTGATGCAGCAGCTTCAGCAGTGTTTTAAATTAACACTCGAGACTGGAAGGCTACTAGTTTGAGGCGTTATGAAGCTGCTGCTTCTTCTGCTTGCTGGTGTAGAAAACGTCTCTATTCTAAGCGTGGCAAAAATGGTGCCAGCATAAATAATAGAGGTGATTTAAAAAAACTTCTGAAACAAAAAAAAAATCAAAGTGACTACAAAGTAAGTTCATCTTTATGAATGTTAATAGTGTGAAACTTGAAAACTAAAAGCACGACATCTCATCCAGTTACCAGGGGATGTCTTTGCTGCTGACCCTGACCTTTGACCCTCTGGAGAGGGCCAGGGCAAAGACAGGAGGGCTGCGGTGGAATAGTCTTTTTTTAGGCTTAGGAACGTTCCTAACTTAGTTAAATGACCCTGAAGTGGTAAAGGTCCAGTGTGTCGTATTTAGTGGCATCTTGTGATGAGTTGTAGAACTCAAACTTCTCCAATGTGTCAAGCGTGTAGGGGAACAACAGTGGCCGACACGAGAACATGAATCGATCCAGGGTCAGTGTTTAGGTTGTCTGTTTTGGGCTAACAAGGCAAACTGTGCATAAGGACCCACTCTGTATATAGATGTAAATGGCTTATTTTAAGGTAACAGAAACATAACACTTATTATTATCATTGTAGACTATGGCTGTCCTGAATATCAGTTTTTGGGCATTAAAGCTTCATTTAGAAATGTCTGTGACTATGACTATTAGCCACTTTGTTAGCATGCAGGTCGCAGTAACATTAGCCATAGCAGAAATAAGAGTACTTAAGAAATGGCTGAGCTGTTATTTACAGTTTTCAGCTTTTGCCAAACTCACTGCACATTTGTAATATGCCAGTTTCCTTAAGCATAACTGGCACTTGACTTTTGGGGTGGTATCTTTGCAAATTTTGAAACGCTTGACTTTTTCAATGTCTTGCTTGCATATCACGTGTGGTCAAACTGTCCCAGCCTCAGTAGTGCTTGGCTGCTGGTGACTGAGGTTAGATGAAGATGAGTCAGTCACAAATCTGTCACAAATTTTAAATGGCCATAACTAATAAATAAAAGTTGCAGCTGTTGCATTTTCCAAAGTCCTTATGAATTCTCCCTTTTCCTCTTTATTATTATGACGTTTTCCATCAAGGTTAAGGAAGAGTGTTAAGGAAACGACATAGGACAATATTTTTTGACCAGTCGACTGCAGCACAGGATTTTATCACAGCAAACATTTTGGCTTTTCATAGCAGGAACATTTCAGGTGTAACTAATATCATTAATGGTTGCTGTGTTATGCCGGTAAGCCAGGCCCTTCTGCCATTTCCTGTGTTGGCAAGTCAAATGTCTGCTATGAGAGAGGTCCACAGGGATCGATAGATTTTCACGTTATTGCTGCTCAAAATATGCAGAAGTCTTGGAAATTCCTTGACACTTAGGATTTTATGTGGTGAGACAGATAAAATAATGCAAAGTTTTTACATGAGTTATTTTCTATTTTTCTATTTCTCCTGGTGCCTTTAGATAATGTGATATCTAACTGTGATTCTTATTTAAATTCATACAGTGAGAACTTCCTGGTGCGCTGGGACAGTATGGGGATGCCTAAAGAAATTGAAAAACTCAACAACCTGCCAGCACTATTCACGGTAACTGAATCCCAGCCCACTGACTGTATTCCCTCTGCTTCGGATTTAAACAATCCAAACGCTGTCTGAAATCTGTGACAAAGAAGACAATTTGCTCTTGGACCACTCTTAATTTGCAGAAAGTTTCCCTGAATGGATCACGTTCACGGTGCATCTTTGAAAATTTGAATGCATTTGCCTCCATTATATTGCTGCTGTTTATGTTAATGACACAGTCAGCAGTTCCCTGCAAACAAGCTGTTGTGTTAACCTGCATGTGGGCCACGAGGAAATAGTGGTTCAGAATGTGATACAAACCACATTCAGGAAGGCAAAAAAAAAAAAAGAAATTTAATCATTATATTTGCTTCCTCAAAGCACGCAAGTTAGGACTCCTTTGACTTGAAAACCTCCAGAAAAATAAATACATAAAGGTGCTGGAAATCAATGTGTTTGAGGGTTTTACTGCATGCTTCCATCCTGTAATATTTGCCATCTGGTATGCGGCTCCGGCAATATGAATGCACATAATAACAGGCTACTGATATGTGTAGCCCACTTTCCTTTGTATGTAATGCACCTTATCACTTAATATGCCATAATAAATCATCTTTATGGTTGTTTCTTGCGTCTAGGACCTGAGCAGCAGTGACTTGATGAGGCAGCGCCTCTTCCTGGTGTGTCAGATCATCCGAGTGGGAAGCATGGAGCTTAAAGAGGGCAAGAAACACACTGGAGGACTGCGGAGACCATTTGGTGTGGCTGGTGAGCAGCTTTTCAAATGTCCTAATATTTGTTCAGGCAATACAAAAGTCAACTCAACAACAAAAAAAAAATGCCACTCCTCTCTGGTGCTATAGTTGCATGAATAGTCCTGCCGAGGTATAAAAATGAAGGATCCATGTGTTGATGAAATGGGAACACCTGCTTCCTGACCTAGAAATGCCTCAATTCTGCCTTGGCAAAAAAGTCGGTGGAAATTGGTTTAGCACTCGTCTTTTTGTTTTTGGCCAGATGATTAGTGGATTTGATGAGGAATGGTTTCCTCTGGTGTTCAGCAAATGGACTGAAACCAGAAGTCAGAAAGAACGTTTCACTCAGAAGTAACATTATTCTTAGCCAGGAAAAAAAAAAATCACTTTAGGAAAAGAGCTGGGTGGAATGAACCATTCAGAGGCATTTGCAAGCTGGAGATCAAGAACCCTCAATCTGTTTTACTATGCTGGCTGTCTGCTGTGCCAGGCAACAGGTGAGTATGATCCAACACCTGGCAGCTTCTGTTTTAGAAGTAGAAAATATATTTTACAAAGTTAGAGGTGTAAATGAACTTTTAGAATTATTAAACTAGTAAATTCCTGTTTTGCTGTTATTTTTGAAACAGCAAAAAAAAAGACCTGCATTGCATCTGTTGAATTAGCTTATCCTTGACAACAGTCTGCTGCCTCACTGTGATGTTCCCTTTTGTGGTTGCAGTGATGGACATTACAGATATCGCCCATGGCAAAACAGACGATGAGGACAAACAGCATTTCATCCCCTTTCAGCAGTGAGTGTTCTTGATGTTGTCACACTTCTCAAACGATTAACAGGCTCAACCTTGTTTTCTAACGTCACACAATAATAATGGAAAAGAATTGGAACAGGACTTGAGTTATATTTGCTTACTGGGTTCCATCACATTTGTTTGAAGGATGCAATTCAACTTTTCCTGTGTTGCATTTCAAGGACAAATATATATAAAAAAAACTTTTTGCAATCCTCAGTGTAGCTCTTCTCAAAGAATGGCTTCAAGGCTACATTTTCATAGCACCCGAACAATAGGGGGATGAGGACGATGATGCATTCACAGCGTTCCTGGATGGAAGAGTGCCAAATATATCCTGACTTATTCTTGACATCTAAACCAAATTTCCAAATGTTTTTACCTCCATTTGTCTCCTCTCACTGTGTCACAGTCACTATGTCTTCTTGGGGAGGTACAGACAGAAAAGACATGTTTCTGTAAGGTGTAGTAGTTATCAGCTCATCAAATGTTTGGGTGATTATCGTAAATACTAAATGTGGATTTTTGTCTCTTTTATCTAACCTGAAGCTTTTTGCAGTTTGTGTCTTGAGGGCTTTTTACTAATCCAGACAGGGGACCTATTATGCTCATTTTTCAGGTTCATACTCGTATTCTGGTTTTCCTCATACTGTCAGTGTTGGGAAGGTAACTTTTGAAATGTAATAGGTTACAGATTACCAGTTACTCTAACTGTAATGAAGGCATCTATTCTAAAATCTTAACAAGCAAACATGTTCCAGCAGGATTATGATCCAAAATCAGGGAGAAATTGACATCAGCAACCAAGATTAAATGTTTCCCTGACGTTAGCATGTAGCTACACGTGGTTGTAACTTGTGTAATCTAAACACTTGCAGTAAGGTGTCAGGAGCAGATGACCATATAAAGAAATCCAACACAATCTGATCTCACTTTGTCTTGAAAGTGGAAAAAACTTTGGGGGATTTTGCTCGCAGGGATTACTTTGTTTGCGTCATTATTTGAACCTTTGGCCACATTTAATATGAGCATCCTGCATTGTAATATTATATGTGAGTGGCAGTAAATAAGGAAAAGCATAATTGGTCCCCTTCAAGCATTGTTTCTGTTTCTTAAAAGTGACAAAATGTTTCCTGGACATGCAATTTTCTGCTTTTTAATAAATGCTTGTTCTTGAAGTGTGTTTCTCTTAAAACACAAATTGTACCACAGAAAAACCTGTTAAGCTTTCCAGCCATGACAAATGAATTACTGTTTCATCAGCATCAAGTGACTTATTTGCCACTGGTAATCGTGGACTGGAAGATTACAAATTAATAACAAAAATGTCATGCTAAATGAATTTTTCAATGAACAACGGAAAAAGTATATACTTCTTAGATTAAAATAACAACAGAGCACAGATTTTTGCTTAAGCACATTTTCTCTGAAACACTGTCGCATTTCCCAAAACATTAAGTACAATTACCAATTCAGTCCATGCAGTGCATTACAACACTTAATTTGTAATTTGCAAAACCGTCAAAACATTTAACTTCTGAGTCAGGAGTAATTAATATCATCAGTGGGTTCATGACCGCCCCTGAAATGACAGGTCCCTTTATATCATTGCTTAACCAACACTGCCAATTGTCCAAGGAGCTGTGCCACTGACATTTTGTTTCTGTATTTTAAATACAGTCAAATAATAACGTCCAATGTCCACAGCAGCCAACCAAATGCTATTCATCAAAGCTCAAAACAAATACCAATTCCAACAAATAGCTTAGTGTGTTAACATTTATACACAGAAATCTCCTTACAGTAACAGTAATGTAAAATATGAAAAATGAAAGCTACCTTACCATTGTACAGTGTAGAAGGTACTATATTAAAAAGTAAAAGGCCCAGATCAGACAGTGCCAGAGCAAGTGTCCTCTGCCTGTCCATTTTTTATGCAGATTTTGAGGTACAGATTTGTCAGTGAACTTCACAGCAAAACAGTGGTAAAGCTGAGGACAGGTGATTCAGTGGTTGCCTAGCGACAATTAAAAAAAGACGCAGCAAGCTGTAAAAAGCGCTCTGACTGATTAGGGCAAGCTTCAACAAAAAAAGGCAGTCTGCTGTACCTTGCTTTTTGCAACCTGCAAAACACTCTCTGGGGGCCTAATTCAAATCAGGAACTATTGTATAAATGTCTTTGCAATATATAAAAACATTTATCAATGATGATGTCCATACAGGCAACATGTAGACTCTGTCCTCCCTCTGTTCGCCTCTCCCTCTAACCAAACCACTAGGGTATACTGAGACAGATTCCCCTCTGCATGAGTGACTTCTTGTCCCTCTATGACATTTGTTCCGTCCATATGCTGTAACTGTAGTAAAGAAAACAACATATTATGAATGTTCCCTGAGGGAGAGGAACAATGTTTAACATACCCATTGTTTATGTATTGGACTGAATGAACTGACTGAAAGTGAGCTTGAACCCATGTAGTATACATTCATTTGAGTTGCACCTATAAACTTAAATTTAAAAATGTGAAAAGTCACAGAAAAAATGAGGATGGACATTTTGTCCACTGTGATGTAATTTAATTGTCACGTCTGAGAGCTGCACAGTTCATTAGGAAAACCGTGAAATCCAATTTGGTAACCATGACTTATTGATGCTCCACTTGATCAAGATATGTGTACTTATATGGTGCATATGAATTCTGTATGGAAGCTACAAGAAATGCATATAGTGTTGTGAGAACATGAACTGTGGATTTTACGGTTACGCAGTGTTTTGAGTAACATGTTTTTCATTTGACAATCGTGTCGAAGCACTCTTTGTTACGTTGGTAGCCACCTCAGGTGATTGGGGTTTAGGGAGGGATAATGGAGCATCTTGTCAAGAGATCCATAAAGCCTCATGTTGCCTTTGCAGCTCCTCTGTCCATTTGTTTGTCACCTGTCAGAGATGCTGGCAGCTGCTTTCTCTTGTACTCCTTCCGTTGCTTTTCTCCTAGGATAGCTATGGAAACCTACATCCGTCAGAGGCAGCTCATCATGTCTCCACTAATCCCGTCTAGAGTCATAGGAGAGAATGAGCCGCTCACCGCTGTCTTCAACAAAGTCATCGCCACGCGGGAGGTCAATCACAAAGGCCAGGGTAAAATGAAGTGCTCACAGACACTGTGTTCCCCTGTGATTTCAGAGGGTCGCTCTAAATTGACCCTTCTGTTTTTGAGAGAAATAAATGATGTGTGAGGGGTCTACAGGGTGGGTCCTTTTGGTGTCTGCCTCATTGAATTTCTTTACATGTTTGCTGGCAGGGCTTTTTGTGACCCTGAAGCTCCTCCCGGGGGACCTCGGCCAAGTCAGGAAGGACTACCCCCACTTTGTCGACCGCAGCACCGCTATCGTCAGGAAAATGGGCTTTCCAGAAATCATCCTCCCAGGTGGATTAAAGTCTTTGTTGCTGGGCATTGCTCTACATATACCATGGCCATGTTCATTTTAATTGCTTACAAAGCCGTGAGAGGGGCTCATAAATTCTCAGCACATCCACCTGATCATCTGTTGTCCTTTCTCCAGGAAACGTGAGGAATGATATTTACGTAACCTTGCTGCAGGGAGAGTTCGACCGTGGTAAAAAGAAGACCCCGAAAAATGTGGAGGTCATACTGAGTGTGCACGATGACGAAGGCAATTTCATGGAGGTAAAATAGACCAGTGAACAACAAATGATCTTCATTTTCTAATTAAGATGTATGTGCTTCCTTTTCTACCATTCTCTTACAACAATTCTTGTAATCCTGCCATTCTTTGCACTTTCTAGCCAAACCAATATCATGGCTTTATGTGTAGCAATGCGGATAGTCAGTCCACCACTTTGGTCCCATGACATCTTGTACCAACATTCATAGTCTCCAGATTATGACTCCTCCTGACCCTTGAGCTCCTCCATGAGGTTCATATTTGTGGTTTTAAACTCCGTCTTTGGGCATTAATGAAAGCCCTAAACACTTACCTCTGTTAGTCAGAATCACATATTTAGAAGATCCCTTCATGCCCTTAAGTAGCTTAGATGTAACTCTACATCTTTGCCTCATTTAGTATGTGTGGAGCTATGAATATGCAATTTAGCCCCACCCCTGAGCCACGTGCCTGCAGCTCAAGTGTACCTGGCTCACCTTCGACTTTGCTCATGAAACTCACAAACTTCTGCTAGGAACAGAGTTACCTAACATGAGCTTTTATCTTTGGACTGCATTATCAAACAGCTAAAAATGTGTTGTTAATGTAAGATAAATCTTGTTCCGGATAGCGAATTTGCATTCTTAGGATAGCGAAGGCATGACGCAGAATAGCCGTCACTATCCTAGGAAATGCAGATTCACTTCCCCATAGCCAGCTCTGATGAGTTAAAGTAAAAGCGAAATTGAAATTGCAAAATATTGATATGTAGCTACACCTGGCTTCCCCTCTGTTAACCCTCATTTCGCCAATAATATGGAAAGCCCTGCCCTGCAGGTCGACGGGATTGGTTTCTTTGGGTTGGGACAAAACCGCCTTGGAAAGTTCTGGAGACCGTCACTGGTACAATGTGCTTCCAAGGCAAAAATGTGCAGTCATGGCGTTGAGTGCTTATTTTGCTGGAGGGGGGCTTTAAGTGGAATCTCCCAACAACATTCATATCCCTCCCCGAATTGTGACAAATCTGCTGATTGCCTGTTTTTCCTTTTATGCCCTCACCAGGTCAAAATTTCCACTTTGCTGATACTTGGAGTTATGACCAAATACCTGGAAAAGTAACGACCTAACATCAGCCTCAGTTGTCTGATGTGTTTAGTGCTTTAGTTCTGATCACATAAACCACAAACTTCAATTACAAGTTCAATTTGGCTTTTGGATTTTAAACCCAGAAAATGTAGCTGGGCCAGACATTTTCATTTTTTAGCTTTTTAAAGATAACACATTTTTAACAAATGCAAACAAGTGTAGAAAAAAGTAGCAGATTATTGCTTCACTTTTGAATTCGTATTATTTTTTTGTCAACATACCTGCCCCAGGCACATCACAAGTGCAGAAACAGAATAAAAAAGAGCTTTCAGTGCACAGCACCAAAACAAGTGGTAGTAACAGTGATCAATAACACACTCAATGTCTCTAAACTAGTATCTCCGTCCCTCCCTCTTCTCTCTCTTGCCCACACACACAGACCTCACCTCGTGATGTTTTCCACTGAGGTCAAGCTTAAGTGTTTAGGAAAAGACATATTCGATCACAGCCCGGATGTTTTGAAAAGCTACTAAGAGTGGTCAGAGCTGCATCACATGAGAGAACACTGATTTGTGAAAGATACGATTGGCTGTGTCACTATGCTGATCTGTACATCCCTCCTGATCTGTACTGTGCATGTGTAGCTCAACAGAGATGAGAGGGAAGCAAGATGGCTCACTCATTAGCTTCATCCACACACTTTATGTAGTTTACACATTTTGTCAACCCAGCGTATCAGATTTATGTATGCTGGGCAAACCGGGGGCTGCTTCTGGTGCTGAATGTGGCCTGCAGGCTTCCAATTGAATAGGCCTGATGTAAACTAATCTCCTTTTTTTATTTTTGATAGAAAGCGATATTCCCTGGGGCCGGTTATGATGGCATCAGAGAGTACAAATCTGTCATTTTCTACCAGGTGAAGCAGCCTTGTTGGAATGAAACGGTGAAGGTAAGCTCATGTCAAGGGCCCACGTGTGCAGCTCACTGCCTCCAACATGATATCTCATGTTCTTTAATTAGTTCCTCAATGAACTAATCTTCAAGGGAAGATATTGACACTGTACGTGCCACTCATACAAATGTCCCAGCAGACAGCATTTCTTCCTTATGTATAATCCTGTATTCACATTAATTCCCCCTCTGCTTCCTCCAAGGTGACAATTCCCATTGAAGATGTCTGCCGTTGTCACCTGAGGGTGATGTTTCGACACCGATCCTCCCAGGACTGTGAGTGACTGTGTCTTATTTGTATGACAAACACCCACGTGTAATCCTGTCACTATGTTAAATACAGCTACAGTGACTGTTGGCGGGTCTGTTCCCATCTCATGCTCCTGTGTGTCCTTCAGCAAGGGACAAATCGGAGAAGCCCTTTGGTATGGCCTTTGTCCGGCTCATGAGAGGAGATGGGACCACGCTGAAAGACGGCAGGCATGAACTTATCGTCTATAAGGTACTGTTGCAGGATTTGTGGTTTTGCATGAAATTTAATTCACTGCACTTATCTTTGAAATAAGCAGGAGATTGTTTTTATCTAATTACATGAAATTCGGCGTCTTGAATAGCTGACAGTGGGTGGATGGATTATTCATGAATCTCCTCCCAATCAATAAATATGAAATTAGATCTCCATCGATCAATATGCTTCATGATTCATTCCCAATTTCATGAATTTCTTAGGTTGATGTAAAAAAGGCGGAGGATGCAAAGGTTTATCTCACCTTGCCAGCAACTTGGGCTGAAGTGGAGGAAAAGGAGAAGCAAACAGGGAAGCAGTTCCACCATTCAGGAGTGATTCCCGTGACTAAGGACAGTTTCCAGCTCGCCACACTCACCTGCTCCACGAAACTCACTCAGAATGGTACTGTAGGGCACCATTTCTATTTTTCCCCTTTTCTTCTCCGTCACCGTGATAATTACAAGATGTCCTGTCACACGTCATCTTTAAGAACTGAAACAGATTCTACAGTGGATAGAGGCGCAGTGCTGCCCCCCCTCCACTAATGCTAATATTTTGCTGATGTGTTGATGTTGATTGATGTAGATCTAATTAAGTTTATATTGAAATTTCAGGCTTTTAACATAATTATCGTAACCGGTGTTGTAGTAGAGGAGGTGGTGCTTTTACCGAATGTATCCTGATGTGTTAATGTTGTTTCCAGTGGATTTACTCGGCCTGCTGAACTGGAGGTCAAACCCTGAGGATCTGGATCAGATTCTGCAGAGGCTGATGGAGGTCGAGGGCGGGGAGATTGTCAAAGTGAGTTGTCTGCTGCAACTAAACACGTAATATGCTGATGTATTTTATTGATGTTCTATAATGTACTTTTTAATGGCACTTTTGTAACAGGTTTTTATTTTATGCACAGTTTCTCCAGGACACTCTCGATGCTTTGTTCAACATCATGATGGAGACCTCAGAAAAGGACACCTATGACACCCTGGTGTTCAACGCCTTGGTTAGTTTTTCTGCTCAGCCACAGTCTCAGTGGGTGAAAAGTGTTGCTGTGCAGTGTAGAGATGTCAGGCAACATGTCGTTAAGGATGGGATTGTCAGAATTTGAGTGATACCAATATCAATACTGATGCTGCTTATCAATCCCAAAACTTATCAGTTTTCTTACTGATACTAATCCAGAATTTGGTGCAGTTGAATAAAGACATAGCATGAAAGGATGTGAAATGACTCAACAGTTATGTTATTATTACTTTTTTACAGAAATAAGTTACATTTTTTATTGAGATTACTGTATAATGAAGGAGGAACAATGGCAACAGATGTCTGGTCAACAAATGTTGGCAGTGATGTGCCTTAATGCTGCTTCACTGCCAGATGCTAAACTTAAACAATATTACCAAAGACCTATAGTCCCCGAGAGTCTCAGAAGCTAACAGTAATAAATAATAAGGAAAATAACTCAGCCTCATCATTAGATGCCACAAAAGCCTACACGCTGGACCTTTAACGTGGAGCAGCGGCAGTATGATGTTATGTTTACATCAACAGTAACTTAATAGAGCTCTGATATGGCATTACAAGAGTAAACAGTTGAGGCTGATATCAGTTAGATAAAATGATAAACAGTGTTTCCCGTGAATCCCTCACTCATTTGAAGGTCAAATAAATCTGCTGTGTAAATGGTGGACTCTGCCACTAGACATTGCCAACTAGTATAAAAAGAGAATGTTAATACATTCACTGGCTATTGCTGAAAAAATGAAGACCATAGATAGTATCAAAAACAAGGTTTGAATGTGTTTAACCTAAACGGGTTACAAGTAAAACAGTTTGGAGTTGCTGATATTCAGTATATGTAAGTTCTTTCAGCATTGACATGGCTCTGATTTAGTTTCTCCCACTTGTTTTTAACTAGGTATTTATAATCACACTTATTGGCGACATCAAATTCCAGCACTTCAACCCTGTCCTGGAAACCTACATCAACAAGCACTTCAGTGCCACTTTGGCTTACATGTGAGTCTCAGTTCTGTATTTCTGAACCTTTGATCGCTTACACCCCTTCATGCCGTTTATTTTTAGTGCATCTTTTGCTCTTCTTCTCCACCCACACCCAAATTAACAGCAGACCTTGATGCCTGACTCATTCACTTTCTCAGGAAGCTAACCCGGGTGCTTAACTACTATGTGGGCCACGCCGAGGAGCCCGCCCTGACCGAGAGGCTCTATGCAGCCCTCAAAGCCCTCAAGTACCTGTTCAGGTTTATTGTTCAGTCCCGGGTCCTCTATCTCAGGTATCAAAAGGCGCTTCCACACAAAACCACCTTTACACTCTTATATTCTAAGGATGATTTCTTTTCATGCAATGTCTGGTCTTCATTCTCAGATTCTACGGGAACAGTGAGGATGGTGATGCTTTCTTCAACTCCATTCGCACCCTTTTTCTATCTTTCAACACTCTCATGGACAGACCACTGGACGAGGGAGTGAAGATAAAGGTAGGTTGAAGAAGAATGGTTGATGTGCCCAGTAGATATTTTTTGTTTTATGTTTTATTCTTGTATTATACGACTGAAAATCACGTGGAAACATTTTAAAATTGATCATTTTCTTGCTTGAAAATAAAAGTATAATGCAGCTGTTCAGAATCTGTGAAGATGCTTTTATTTTCAGTGCCTGCATTTTTAGAGTGTTTCATGTAAATGACTGCAGTAGTCCAGCTGTGAAAATGTGTTATGGACAAGTTATTGAAAAGTTTTACAAATTACCTGTAAAATGAGTGTGGGCTCCCTGTTGGCAGTCTCAGCGAGGTGAGGACAAGCTGTGGTAAAAAGCTTGTTTTACTAGAGAATAAAAAACATCCCTGTGCTTCAGCCTGATGAGACCTGATTCTTTGCTTTTTCAGGGAGCAATATTGAAATACCTCCCCAGCATCATTAATGACATCCAGACTGTGTTTGATCCCGTGGAGCTCAGGTAACTCTCCAGAGGGTTTGCACAGCAGGCAATGATAATTGCCTGACTCAGTGCAAATTATCATATTTACTTCTGAGTAGAGGAGGCGTTATTCTCAATTTTTGCTGTTGTAAAATCAACCTGTCATGTGTGCTGCTCATTAGTCCTCCGTGACAATAATTACTAGATGTGAAATGTGAATAGCATTCCAATTGTCACAGCTGCTCTTTGAGCTCTTTTCTTTTATTCTCTCCTCAGCGTTCTTCTCACGAAGTTCATTGAGAGCATTCCCGACTCTCAGCTCGTGCGTCAGAAGCTGGGCTGCATGTGTAAAATGGTGGAGAGTGACCTTTTCAGGCAGCCAGGTAGGAGTCCTCGAGGCTTGAAAACCACATAATGACATTTCACACAAGATGAAGGGAAAAAAAACTCTGCATCACACCTACATGCAAGTTTGTCAGGTCAGCTCCATTAAAAAGAAATGTGCCGTGTGATCCAATGATCGCAGTCTATCACTGTTTTGCCACCACAGATTGTCGAGATGTGCTGCTGCCACTTGTTACCGACCAGCTGAGTGGGCAGCTGGACGACCACTCTAGTAAACCAGACCATGAGGCCTGCGCCCAACTGCTCAGCACAGTGTTGGATAACCTGGACCGCAAGGACGTGGTGAGGAGTCAGAATTCAAGTTTAGACACACAGAGATTATAAATTTAAAGGGTCAGTACACACAAATTACCGAAAAAACATCAAGTCGGCATGAGATTGTGGATGTAAGTGCCCAAAATGAGTTTGATTGTGCTCGCCCGGACAGATAGGGTAAAGAGCTCAGACATCTGTGGGGACCTCAGAGTAAAACTGCTGCTGTTTTGCATAGAAAGGAGCCAACTGAGGTGATTCTGGGCTCTCTTTAGAGGCTTTCTGGGCACGTCCAACTGGAAGGAAGCCCCAGGGCAGACCCAGAGCATGCTGGAGGAATTACATATCCCATCTGGCCTGGTAGCACCTAGTTGTCCCCCAGGAGGAGCTGGAGGACGAAGTTAAGGAGAGGAACATCTGGGCTACCCTGTTTAGTGGTTTATAATGGGTGGATAGTAGGAACATCTACTCACGCAGAGTTTTATTTGCCCAAGCTTTGAGATATTTATCTCTGAGATTCTGCAACTACCCCAGTACGATGGAGGTGAATGCAATTTTGTTTGTGATGCTCACAGCATTGATTTATAGCAGCACAAGTATGCTGTCTAAGGTGTAGGCTCGTAGCCCGTATTGTGCGGTGGTGTGTCTATGTTGCTTTGCAATTACACCTCCAAAACGCTTGTTGGCAGTGGGGTTTCTATGCCACTGTTTTGAGTTTCTGTTAAGTGCAGTAATGTTTGATTTATTTAACACAACTAAAACACATAAAAAGTAACAATAGTAAAAAGGTACAAAATTTAGCTCTATTGTAACTCGAAAGGTTCACAGACAAAACAATTGTCTTTTGCTAGACATGTTTTCCCCACAAATACGATATGCTAACATTATAAGCATAGGCCTATGATGTTTTACATTGCATGAATAAGCGTAGCTGCTAGTGGAGTTTTCATTTACTCATATGAAGCCGAGAACAACAGCAACATTGACCGAAGGTAACTGTACCAAATGTGGCTCCATTATAACTCACAAGGTTCACTGACAAAACAACCATCTTATATAACACATTTTTTTGGGACGCATGTTACCCACATATACAACACACTAGTATTATCAGTACAAAGCTATGACATTTCCCGTTGCATCCATTAGCCTTGTGGCTAGTGGACTTTCCTCTACTCATTAAGCCAGGAAAAATTACACACAAGGCTTGAAGTTCTGTTTCATGGACGCTTTATTGTCTTCACAATTTATAGCTTCCTTTCTGTGAAATAAAAGTAAATGAAAGCTTTGTTTGCACAGAGGGAGATTGTTTTAATCTGAATAATCCATCTCAATTTCCTAAAGCCTGAGGTGACATCTTGAAATCCCTTTTTTGTCCAAAAAACAAAGACATTGAGTTAACTATAATTTCAGGACAAGAAAAAGTGGCAAATCATCACAATTTAGAGGCTGGTAGCATGAAATGTTTGACATTTCAGTTAATCATTTATCGAAATGGTTGCAGAATACTTAAGCAGTATTTTGTTGCTTATTTCTACAGGAGACATAGTCCCACAGAAAACCTTCAATGCTGATTTCCGTGCTGCTGTTGAATTTTTTAAATGTATTTTTTTCCCAATACTGTGAGCACCACAAAGGAATTTCTCTCAACTCCAGTGCATTGTAGTGAATAGAATAATGTCAAAGAAGAATACCTAAAAGCCTGAGAAAATAAAGCCCAACTATCTCGAAATAAGTGAGAAGTGAGTTTGTTATTTTTCCCCTTTTTTGTGTAATTTGAATGAAGTGACCCTTTGATACCGACAACACTTTGCAGCATGTCTGTGTCGCTGTGTTTCAGCTGGTAATTGTACCTGAGGCTGTTCTGTCTGTGCAGGGTCCAACCAGAGGCCACGTTCAGCTGATAATGGAGAGGCTTCTTCGCAGGGTTAATCGCACTGTCATCAGCATGGAGAGATCCTCCCCTCTCATTGTAAGACACACAGCAGAAATATGTCCTTGGTGGCGACATCTTCAGCATTCATATTAAGTACACTGACATCAGTGATATAGTAGGTTACAAGCTGTAACAAAACAACAATAACATAAATGCTGTACATGCAGATGTTTTTTGGGTTTTTTTTTTTTGGACAAATGCTTCACAGTAAAATCATGTGAGTTATACTTGACTCCTCTGCGGCAGGGCCACTATCTCGCCTGCATGACGGCCATCCTGAAGCAAATGGATGACATGCATTACGCCCACTACATCAGCACCTTCAAGACGAGACAGGATATCGTTGTAAGTGTCTTGGTTCCTCCCCTGGTGGCTACATCTTGTCCTGAAGCATCTCATCAATAACAGGCATTAAACCACCCGGGCCACTTACTGCTCCCTAAGGGAATATTGATTATAGGCATTTCGTGCAATGGATCGGACTGACATGATGAGGATGTCAGTGGGTCTCCATTATACTGTGGGAGCATTATGTGTGCCTGCCATGTAGCAGCGCTGCTTTGGATTTGCTTAGTTTGGATATTACTTATTGTATTTCTTTAAAGGGACAGATCAGATTTTTTTGAAGTGGGGTCATATCAGGGAACTTATCCATAGTCAGTGTATTAACTACAGTAGGTATCAGTCGGTGCACGCCCAGTTTGTAGAAGCAGGCAGGAGTATTGCCATGGAAGCTAACCAATGTACTGCTGTGGATGGGGGCAGCAGCAAAACGTACTTGAGCCACCTAAAAAAATCAGTATCAGTTTATGTACTTATACTATACACTTTCCCGCTATTCCAATCCAGAAAGGGAGGGCGTCTACGTAACAATAGAATCTCACTATAACTGAACTCCCGAGGCGAGCTGCGTCTCCTCTCCTCTCCTCCTGCCTGTCTCACACCTGCTGCACAAGACAAGAGGAGAGAGTGGGAAAGACCCTGATGGCAGAGGAGCTGTGGATTATGATTACTCTGAGAAGAAAACATGGAATACATATTCAGGGAATTTCTCTCTCTTTCCTCGATGGTCTGAATAAGTCACTTAATTTGTCACTAATTGCTTTTTAGTAATAAAGTTACATGAAGCTTGAAAAGTCGCCAAATTTAGTGAGAAAGTTGCCAAGTTGGCAACTTTGCTGAAGCTGTTGTTGATGCTCTCAGTGTTATTGATGCTGTTGTTTAGCCACCAGACTCTTTTGACAAAAACAATGATATTACCACCAAGGTAACGGGAGTTGCTGGTCTACCGCTGCCATAATTGGTCACTTGGTTTGTGTGAGTGTTTGGTGAAACTGAACTAACCCATTTAAACACCAAAGTCACACAATAACACATACAAACTGATCAGGACAGCAGTAGGCCAGCAATCCCAGTGTTCCGTGAGGTAAAATTACTGTTTTGTCGACTTTAGGGGCTTCTAAGAGAGCGTAGATAAAGGGTTCAGGTTTCTGTCAAAAAAAAGGGCTGTCTGACAGTGAGGTGGCGTTGAAAATATTTCATTATAGTGTACACTTTAGCTAATATTGTTTTTTTAGGTGACTCAGCTACGTTTTGCTTCTGTCCCTGTCCACAACAGTACATTGCTTAGCTTCTGTGGCAGTACTCCTGTCTGCCTCTCCAAACTGGGGGCATGTCGACCGCCATCTACTGTAGGTAATACACTGACTAAGGATAAGCACCTCAAACAACCTCACTAAACAAAAATCAAAACTATCCTTTTAAAGCGACAGTCTGCAAACACTTTGCAGTAAAGATTTTATCCTCCTGCTGCACACAGGATTTCCTCATGGAGACATTCATCATGTTTAAAGACCTCATGGGAGATGTTTTCCCCGCTGACTGGATGGTCATGAACCTGGTGCAGATGCAGGTCTTCCTGAGGGCCATCAACCAGTACTCGAATGTCCTCAACATGTACTTCCTGGACCAGGCACATTTTGAAATCCAGGTGTGTCTTTGTCCTCCCTCGCCTGGGTAGAGGTTACATTTTTTATTTAACACAAAATCAAAAGCCAGTGTTATGAGAAGGTAATTATGGTATTAATATTTGAAAACCCTGCTCCCCCTCGCAGCTGTGGAATAACTACTTTCATTTGACCGTGGCGTTCCTCACCCACAAGACACTGCAGCTGGAGTCCTTCTCTCAAGAGAAAAGAAATAAGATACTGAACAAGTGAGATCATTTACAATTCATCAAAAAGATTATTTAAATGGGGAAAACTTAATTTAACAGTCCTTTGATTTAAATTTGCCACAGATATGGAGACATGAGGAAGACTATTGGATTTAAGATCAGAGATATGTGGTACAATCTTGGTGAGTATTTTTGCACCATCTGATAATGCTGCTATTATCATAGAGTTTGTGGCATTGTTTATTCAGTGCCTGCCAGTAATACAAGAGGGATAACAAGACAATATTTTTTATTGTCCAGTTTCACAGTGTGTTGTTGTTCTGTTTACCACATTATTAAATTTGTCCTCTTGTTTGTTGAGAAGTGAAGATGCAGCTTATTGCCTCCTCCAATCACACTGTGATATTTCTGCGTGATAATGTTTTGTTGTCCCTCAGGCCCCCACAAAATGAAGTTCATCCCAGCCATGGTTGGGCCTATTCTGGATGTCACACTGGTTCCTGAGCCCGAACTGAGGAAAGCTACCATCCCCATCTTCTTTGATATGATGCAGTGTGAGCACAACTTTAACCCCGGACGCACGTTTGAAACGGTAAAAAAGAAAAAAAAAAACCTACCACAGAAGTTTAGAACTTTTTTGTTAAAATTCGACCAAAGCTGCTCCTGGCTAAGTATGACATTTGTGATGGGTATGATGGTGTGTTTTTTTAATTCGTTTCTTATCTTTGCAGTTTGAGAATGAACTGATAACAAAATTGGATCAAGCAGTAGAAGGAGGCCGAGGGGATGAGCAGTACAAAGTCCTGCTGGAGAAAACGTAAGGCAGAGGAGCAGATCAAATAGAAAATATTTCTTTTACCCTGAAAGTTGTTTAAGTGGTACAACATACCGATCAAAAATCCTTTCATTCTGTGTGATAGGGAATTCACATAGGAGTGCTTCTAAAATACAACAAAGGCATTTATGATTGTGTTTTTGAAAAAGTCCTCAAGGAGCCAGAAGGACAAGACAGTCTGTTAGAATTGTAAGCAACCTCTAATCAATAGAAACCCCCTCGGGGACAGAATGTACGATCTCAAAGAATTGCAAAAACAGATTTTAATGTGCTCGTCAAGAGGAAAGACAGGGCTTTGGCATACTGATAAACTAGAAATAGCCCTTTACAGCTAAAGAGGAGCTCAAGAGTTTGTTTGTATGTGCAGGTTGCTGGAGCACTGCAGACGCCACAGATACCTGTCACAGTCAGGAGAGGAGCTGGCTCTGCTGCTGAGCAGCCTGCTGGAGAATCTCCTGGCATACCGCACCATCACACATGATGAAAGTCCTGAGCACCGCATGAGCTGCACCGTCAATGTGCTGGTACGCCCTGTGCCTATATTTACAAAAGGGTTAACACTGTTTGTGCATGTACATGAAGTGACTGCCTGCACTGTTCTGCAAATTGCCTCAGAGAAAACGTTTTCAAGCGAATGCAATTAAGATTTTTTTTTTCTTGCAGAATTTCTACAAAGAAAAAAAGAGGGAGGACATTTACATCCGGTGAGTCAGAGAGAGACACAGAGCATCTGGTTCTTGGACCAAAAGCCTAACTGTGTCTAACTAATATGCTCTTGTAACCAGGTACCTATACAAGCTGCGAGATCTGCACCTGGATTGTGAGAACTACACAGAGGCGTCGTACACTCTGCTACTACATGCTGAATTACTGGAGGTCTCTGACACATCAAAGTCTTTCTTTTTTTTGCTTCAACAAGATCAGACTTTTATATTTTATTTTTTTATATTTGAGCAGTTTAACCTAACGAAGGGAAATATTCAGATATTTTTTTCTATGTAGAAGTCCTGGATTCCAAATCTCACTTGAAGGGGCTCTGTGCAAAATTCAGAGCGCATGAGTTGTCTGGACACACCTGAGCTGGCAGCTAGCAGCTAACGGTGCTAACTCCATAAACAGCGCTAAACAACAGTTAGAGTGCTGACAAAGTCAACAGTGTAAACCACAGAAATGCTCAGATTACAGCAAACACAGACACACACTCATTCTCTTCTCAGGACGCCATTACTCCACTATATCTTTACATAGCAAAAAGTGGTTTGCTGCTGTATTCATGCTCTGAATGTCATTTACATTACCTTTATGTTTAAGTACAAAAGTAATAGCATCAAAATAAACTTAAAGTACCAAAAGTAAAAGTACTCCTTATGCAGAATAGGCCATTTTAATATCATATATTATATTACTGAATTATAGTTGTTGATGCTTTCATGTGTACATCACTTTAAAAGTCTAGTGTGTAGGATTCAGTGGCATTTAACAGTGAGGTTGCAGAGCTGAAACTTCTCACTTGCTAAGTGTGTTGGAGAACTATGGTGGCCAATGCAAAAACATGGATGGCCCTATCTAGAGCCAGTGTTTGATTTGTACGTTCTGGGCTACTGTAGAGACAACAATACAGACTCCATGGAAGAGAACTCTGTATGTAGCTACAATATAGCAGCTCACTCTAAGGTTACAGAAGCACAATTATTCTTATTTTCAGGTGATTAAAAACGAATGAAAACATAGTTATGAATATACTGTATCATTTTTATCAATAGATGCCATTAAATCCTACACCCTGGACCTTTAGTGTTGCAGGGTGCCTGACAACAGTACCTGAGTAAATGCACTGAGTTAACTTTTTCCACAGCCCCTGCTAATGTTATCATGCTTCTAAATGTTCACCTGAATGTTGGTTTATGCATCCCCAGTGGTCTGACAAACCCTGTGCAGCTCATCTGATAACTGGAGATGGGAAGCATGTATGGACCCAACAGGAGCTGAAAGAGAGGCTCTTTCAGGAGATAATATGTTATTTGGACAAGGGGAAGGTGAGTATTAACTGCTCTGTGTGTGAGCCTCTCCCAAAAGTTCAGATTTTACTTTTTGTATAATGCATAAACTACTCAAAGAAAAGTCTGAAATCCCCCCCCCCCCCCCCCCCCCGAGTTAGCATTGTGAAACTAGTGGGGAAGTTACTTAAGCTCTGTGTTGTGTCAGTATTCAAATCTCTCACTGGCTGCCACCTATCAACTGTCTTCCCTCAAAGCCGCGAGGTGGGGGCTTCACAGAGGGACAGCCGTGGGAGCCAGATGGCGGAGTCTAGCTTGTGCTCCTGTGTCTTTATGTTTTTGTTTTATGTCCCCTTTTAACTGAGCGATGCACATGTCTTCTCAGATGTGGGAGAAGGCCATTGAGCTGGGCAAGCAGCTGGCCAAGATGCATGAGAGCCACATGTTTGACTTCATGGAGCTGAGCCAGCTGCTGGTAAGCGGACTTTGCATTGTCATTCAGCCTTATAAACACAATATTCTTAAAATCTCTTAAAATCTAGATGACTTTATTGTTAATGCCTCATAAGACTGTTGAAATTAGTTTGTGTAACACTGGACAAGACTTCCAGTTTCTACAAGGCTGAGTGCAATTGGTTGAGAAGATGGAGAAGAGATAAATGTGTGTTACTTGTTTACAGAACTCATTTCCACCCAGATAGCGTCTGTTGATGCTGTGGAGTTTGAATGTATTATGAAGAATCTATTTATAAAGTCTCTCAGCGTTAGTAGTTTAGTATGATTGTGCTCCAATAATCTGCTCATAATTACATAAAAGCAAATGAGAGTAACCACATTCATTTTTTGAATACGTTATTGGAATTAATTTATTATGAGTGCTTTTATTTTGTAACCACTTTCTTACCAGGCTAATTACAACACACTGTGTTTGTACTGCAGCCTTACCATCTTCTTTGTTTTCTGTGACAGAAAAAACAAGCCCAATTCTATGAAAACATAATGCATGCAATGCGGCCACAGCCGGAGTACTTTGCTGTGGGATATTATGGCCTTGGATTCCCATCTTTCCTCAGGGTAAGGAAATGATTACCTACTTCAATAAATAAAGAAGCCATCATGCACCGTGCTTATGCAGTGATCTGGCTTTTTGAAACATTTCGCGGGGCAATGTGTAATAATGTCGATAAAGGTTATTGGCTTTTTGATGACACAAGAGAATGTCAGTATGAATACAGCCCTGTCACGGCGCTGGAGAAGCACACCTCTAATATATTATGGAAAATAAGCTCCATCATAATTCTAGCTTCTTATTGAGTTTCATTTCTTGTGTCGCACGCTAAAATTTTCTGCTACAGAACAAGATGTTCATCTACCGAGGCAAGGAGTACGAGTGGCTCGAGGACTTCAGCTTAAAGCTGCTGTCTCAGTTCCCCAACGCAGTAAGGATGACCAGCACAGCGCCCCCTGAAGACAACATCAGCAACTCCTCTGGACAGTGTATCCTTGTATAATAAGGCACATTGTGGCCATGCTAGCAGCAAGACAATGAGGTTGACTTGTGTTATTTTATGTGAAATATCTCAACAACTATTGGGTGGATTGACTGAAGTTTTGTACACACATTAATGTCCCTCTTAGGGTAAATTTTAAACAATTACTATACATAACTTTTAATTTATCGACATCATCAGGCCAATATTTAAAGAGGATCTGTTATGCTTTTGCTATTTTTCTGGCATACTTAATATATTACAATGTCAGGTGTTTATATTAAAGCTGTAGTTGGTAACTTTTATAAAAAATAACTTTTGTTATATTTGCTGAAACTGCTATATTCACGGGGTACTAATGAGACAGATAATCTATGAAAAAAATCCAACTCCTTTGCCTACTCTATTTTCTTTTTGGTGCATCCAGTGGCCTTACCGCATATGAGTAAAAACAACCAATCAGAGCTGAGGAGTCTGTTATGCAGCTGCCAATCATGTCAATAACTGCTGATAAACTGAGGTCAAACTGTCAGACTAGGCAGCAATGATCAAATATGAATCAAGAATCTGTCACTGCATTGCCTATTTTTCACCTTGAATGTCATCAGAAACATATTTAACTGCACTGTTTTGGTGTAAAATGAGAAAGTTTGTGATGCTGAAAAGAGTTTAGCCAAAATGAAGCAATGCCCACCGGCCGGACCAACTTTCTCATTTTATAGCTAAACAGTACATTAAAATATCTTTCTAAAAACATATAAGATGAGAGATAGGCATCGTAATAACAGACTTGATTCATATTTGATCAGTGCTGCCTAGTTTGACAGTTTGACTTCAGTTCACGAGCAGTGATTGATATGATTGATAGCTGTGTTGGAGACTCCTCGCCTCTGATTGGTTGTTTTTGGTACTGCTGTAGATTCTAGCGAATGCTATTAGAAGCAATAGAAGAGGAGGACGGGCATGATTTATTTTTATTTTTTTCACAGAGTGTCTGTCTTTTGCACTTCTTTCAGAATACTACTTTGGCTACAAGCTGTCGTCAGCTCGTGTCGGACTTCTTTTTTATGGTCATCTGCTCCAAGCACACTACTGCAAGAGTTAAGATTATGTAGCTTATAGTGTTGCATGTGTTAACATCTGGGAAACGTGATCATGGTTGCAGATGTTGTTAATTTCTCCCCGATTTCAGATCATAATTCTGCTGGAACATGTCCAGTTATGATGAATTGTGTGAAGAAGTAGTGATTTTTTTCACGATAGAAAGTGCTGCTATTCTCTGTTACAGTCATTCCTCTGGCGGCAATGACGGTGCAGAGACTGAGATTTGGAAGAACCGAAATGGTGATCATTCATAGCAGACTGTGCTTTATTGGGAGGGGGGCTTAAAGAGAAAGGTGCTGAAAAGGAAGGTTTTAGGGTGAATGGTATATTCAAGCAGACAGTATGAAGGAAATTGTGTTTTTTTCAACATTATAGCATGTAAACATGTTCTACCAGAAACCCAAAATACAAGTATGAACCTGAAAATGTTCATAATATGTCCCCTTTAAATGTGCCTGATGCTTTGGTTTATGACTAAACTATAAGCATTCATGTAAGCCTCAGCTGTACTTTGTGTCTATTACTAACCAGCAAGTGTTAGCATGTTACACTAAAATAATGGACATGGTAAACAGTACATCTGTTTAACATCCACATGTTAGCATTGGAGCATGTTTGCAATTTAGCTCAAAGCTCTGCTGTGCTCTAACTACGGCCTCACAGAGCTGCGAGCATGACCATGGACTTGTTTGACAATCGCAGATTTGAAAGTAATCTGATTCAATGTAACTCTGCTTTGTCTGCTCCTCCGCACTATTCCTGTTCTTATCCTTAGCTGAACTTCACAGACATCCAGTGCTTTACTGTCAAGCCTGTTCTTACTGTGCCACACCAGTTTAAAGACAAGGGGGTTCCAGAGCAGATATTAAAGTGCGTAACAGAACACTTAAAGGCTGATTTATCTTCTCGTGAATACCTTGGGATTTATAGTTCTCTGGTCAAACTGCTAACTCACCGCTGTCCTTCCCTGTTCTTTTGCAGCTATTACAGAACCAATGAAGTGGACCAGTTCCAGTATTCCAGGCCCTTCAGGAAAGGTGAAAAGGACCCAGACAATGAATTTGCAGTGAGCATTTTTTAAATTTCCTTCAAAGCACACAGCTCGTATGTATAGGTACACACCCATAAATAATAATAAAAAAAAAAAGTATAAACAACCCTGTGTGTCTGCGGGCACCTCACTCTGAAGATTAATAAAGACATAAAAATGTCACCCCTTAATATTTTATTGATATTTATTCTGCCTTACAGACCATGTGGATTGAGAGAACAACGTACATTACAGCCTATCGCTTCCCTGGGATTCTCAAATGGTTTGAAGTCAAATCTGTCTCAGTGGTAGGAAGCAAACTCCATTCTTAAACTTTACTGTTTCTTGTTTTTTGCTTTCGCTTTAAAAATTTCCTCAAATTCCCACTAATCCTCATGAAACTCTGCTGATGTGCAGGAGGAGATCAGTCCTTTGGAGAACGCCGTCGAGACCATGGAGATGGCCAATGAAAAGCTGAGTAACCTCGTGCAGCAGCAAGCCTGCGATCGCTCACTGTCCATCAACCCACTGTCCATGATGCTCAGTGGCATTGTGGACCCTGCTGTCATGGGCGGCTTCTCCAACTATGAGAAGGTTTGACTTTTTTGTTTAACAAGTTGGTTTTATTTGCAGTGTGATAGACAGATAAAGTTCGACAGACGCTATGTAAGAGTACTGACTTCCTAAAAATGTGCCATTAGCTGTGTAAACATGGACCATAATAATGGGAATAATAGCCCAATCAGAACAAAAATGCCTCATGTAACTACCTCAATTGGAAGAGCCCGTCCTGATCGTGAGGAACTTTCAATCACGTTGAGAGGGGTGATGTAAACCTTTGATAATTCGTTCAATAGCAAAATATAATTACATAATCATGTAAACACTTAATCCGATCTTTTCTCTCAGGTAGTAACAAATATATGCTTTCTTTTCTGGCATATTTGGCCCATGTGGGGGGAACATAAGGTGATTTAGGACATGCTGCAGCAGCTGTTTCTACGCCCCTCCTTCTTCTGATTTTGACAGAGAATCGTTTATGAATTCAGAGAACTTTTAGCGCTCTGCTAGTGCTACATTCTTACGCAAGTGCTCTTTATTTTTGAAATAGTATCCTCATGTAATGTATTATTAAAGGTTGTAATGTGGAGTTGCTGGACATAATGCAGGCCACTGCTACCGATAAATGGTAACATCTACGGTAAATTGTAACATCTGCTGAAAGTCTGCATGCAAGGTGTTTAGGGGACATCTTTAATTTGTAGCTACAGAAAAAAAACAACTTACACTTATGTTGCTACATCACAGTTACTACATCTATTCTGATTAAATGCTTTGGGGCATATAAACACACCTTATCGGATTACTTTATTCAGCATCCAGTCAATGTTCATTTTATTAATGAAAACTAATGAAAACTTTTTTTCCGTGACCAAGATGAGACGTTGACAAGCTGAAAATACATGTTGATAACAAAAACTGTTATGACATGTATGTTTTGTTTCTTTTGATGAGACGAGACGAAAATGTTAGTGGTGGGCTATCGGACATTCAAAGTGAGAAAAGAGCAGAAACCTTCTAGAAAAATGTTTTTAACTGGGAAGCTGAGAATGGCCGTGCATGCAATTATTATGAGATCGGCCGGTAAACTCCAGGAAATAGACAGCGCCAGGATGTTTCACTATCCTGCAAAACATGCCAAGTGTCAGCCATTAGCGCAGGTTGTGAGCTGTAATCCTGCTGTAAATAAGCAGCAGGGTGTGTCTGACCTGAGATGGTGAAGCTGTTTAATGGATTGTGTGGGGTTTGTTGAAGCGATGGCTGTTAGTTTGACAGTGAGGTGCAAGGCTCTGTCATCTGTTAGTGTAGCTGAGCTGTAAGTAAACAGTCTGAACTCAGCGAAGCTTTCTCTGGCAGAGCTCAAAGTCCAGTTTTAATCACCAACTCTGTGAGAGGACATGAGTTTAAACTTCTACACTACCATGTTGCAGATTTATGAAGAGTTCAGGCTGAATTTAAGATATTTTTCTGCTTCTTAACAGCGAGAGCCGAGTTGTTTCAAATTAGTTATATGTGGTGATAATGTTTTGGAGACCATACATGTAGAGATTTTGAGCTTTTTACATGATGATCAGTCAATCATCCTTTATACATGTCAAAAACTTATTTCTGATAGCTGTTATAGCCCAACTGGATTAAAGAGAAAAGACATATTGACTAAAATGTGATGTCTTTTCATCAACTAAAACTAGACTAATACTATAAGAATAAAAATGACTACAATGTGACTTAAACTGATAAGCATTTCCCCTGAGGACTAAGGCTAAATCTAAAATAGCTGCCAAAATTAACACTGATCACTGTAACAGCTCATTTGGAATCTCTTATCAAAATGATTTTAATGGGACTGAAGAAATATTGTCCATGTAACCACAGCCACTGTCTCATTGCTTCGGTACTGCACTGCATTTGTTAGATCTTAGCTGTTTGCTAAATCAGGTTCATGTTGTGTGCACAGTTGGCTCTGGCGTAATTAATTTGGAAAGGAATATACTGCTATCAAACATTGCCAAACTACACTAATAACAGATAAATCATACAACTGTAAACATTAATATACATTTGTGAATCCCTTTTTCATTAACACGAGGTCTAGCTGGCCTCAAGCCTGTTTTCAGCAACAAAGTTTTATTCATTAGGGAACTGCTGTGGCCTCTTTGTCATGCTGTGGAAACCTGTTCATTATCGCTTGCAGCTATATTTCAACAGTTTGTTTTAAAAGCTGCCCAATTTTCATCCTGCTTTCATCCTCCATAGGCATTCTTTACAGACACCTACATCCAAGAGCACCCAGAGGACCACGAGCGCATTGAGGTCCTGAAACATCTCATCGCCCTGCAGGTAAATCCTTCCACCATCATTGTCATTGACACTGGCCTCAAAGCAGAGCACATTTTGTAATACTTAAGTGCCCGTCTCCCCCTCTAGATCCCTCTTTTGGCAGATGGGATTCGCATCCACGGGGAGAAGACGACGGAGCAGCTGAAGCCCTTACACAATCGTCTCGTTACTTGCTTCCAAGACCTTCGGGAGAAAGTAGAGAAGCATTATGGCGTCATAACCTTGGTGCGTTGCCAGCTGCAAACTCAATTTAATGTAAGAGGGTGCCAACTTAAGCTATTGGCCCTCTTGCCTTCCTATCAAACGCTTCTCATTCAAAGCAGAGTGTACGTTATATTAGCGCAGGACCATAAATCTTCCTTTAGCCAGTCCATCGCCGACCCGAGTTTTGCCTGTCATTGTGCTCCTCCCCTGCCAAGATTCCCCCGATGATGCTTAATCCCATTTGTGTGTCCCAGCCCTGCTCTCTCACTGAGAGGAAGAAGAGCCGCGTGGGCTCGGTAGTGATGCCCTACATCCTGTCCTCCACCCTGCGTCGCATGTCTACTGTCTCAACCCTCTCCAACGCCTCCTCGGGCCTCTCCAGCGGCTCCGCATCCTCAGATGGACCTTCCTGCATTTCCTCCCAAGAGTCAGTCCCTGCATCCTCTCCCTGCTTTCTTTGTCCACCTTTTCCCCTGTCTGGTTTTGTCTCACACTGAGTTGCCTTTAATACTCAGACTGCTTCTTTTTTTGTCTTTGGTCAAATCGAAATGTCTTTATGATTGTACATCTTTCTGCATCTCTTTCTCTGCCCCTGATTATTCACCAGCAGTTCCTTGTTGTCCCGCCCCAGCGATCGCAGGACCTCGATTTTGTCCCGCTCGGAGGAAGACAACAGGATTGCCAGAAAGAACAGAAAGGAATGGAGTGTGAGCAAATCCCAGGTCCTACTGGAGAGGCCTTCCGATGCAGACGAAGTAAGGCCTTATGTTCAGGCGCTATCTTTTTATAGATGTTCTGCCATTTTCATTTCCGTGACACCCCACTTGCACTCAGGTGATTATATAAGCTGTTTACAAAACCATATCATCCTAATATTGAGTTTCTGTTACTCAGCTGTGCATTGGGAGCAGCTCCATTATGGTTGGCTGTTTTACATGGAAGCCTATGTCTTTGTTTTCTGGTGTTTATTCCAGACTCCTCCAGAGAAGCAGCAGAGACCCAAGAGTTTACAATTAGGGGACCGACGGCTCACCCTCTCCCTGTTCCAGGGTGTTTCATCCCAGCTCAGCCTGTCTAACCCTCTCAGCCCGCTACCTGCCTCTCCACACACTCCCTGCACACCACGCAGCTCCAGTATGTAACAAATAAGTATTGCTCAGACAAACACCGCACTGCGTGTCATCATTTTATTTTCTCTTAAAAAATATGCCTTGCACACAGAAAAGGAAGAATACCATGCCTGCTAACCTTGTGTAAGCACATTCTGGTCTATAGCCCTAATCAGGTCACGCACACACACACACATACACATATTCACAGATAAATGCGGTCTGAAATGCTTTTATTTCTTCTCTCCTGTCGTAGGTTTTTCATCGCTTCTCAGTGACAATGATGTCAATACCATTGACACCCCTGGGACCCCCCCACCCATGCCTCCGAAGAAACACCCGCACGAGATTGACAACCCCGGGTTCTCTTCAGAGGTACATCTGCTTCGAGAAAATAGCACCCCCTCACTAATGCATATTTAATGACGTGTAAACGTTAAAATATTCTGTTTTTATTTTTATTTGAAGTCCTAACGTGAACTCTCTCTCCCCACAGTTCACTCCTCCGCTACCAATGAAAATTGAGAGCAAGCCTCCCCCGCCGCCTCCGAAGACACGGAAGTCGATGTTCCCCACATACGAGCACACCCCCCACTAAGGCTACACCTACACACGGGCTTTAAAGTTACACTAATTCTTTGATTTGGCTGTGATGAAAGCACAGTTTCATCCGTGGCATTGTAAAAATGCCACAGTATGATACAGATGCAGGACCATCTAAGTGGTGTGTGTGTGCAAGATTTCAGCACAAGAAAATTCTTTCTGATGCAAGTCACTAATGCCGAGCGGTCCTTTGTTCTCAAGTTTTAGCTGATGTTTTGTTTTGAAGCCGCAAGGAAGAATATATGTGAGGTTATTGTCGTAAGAGGATACTACTGCGCAGAAATGGATATATGATTTTTGGTACATGAGGTCACTGCAGCCTTGGATACAGTGGGCTTTTTAAGAGGTAGTGAAACAGTGATTAGATGCTTTTTTTCTTAAAGAAAAATTAGTATGTTGTACAGACTTTATGACTCGCAGGGAAAAGGAATGACCAATGCTGCAATGTAATATTTAGTTTTTATGTGCTGGAGTGACACTGGATGATTTTTTTCCCCTCTGAGCTGTTTACCAGCATTCCATATTTGAGCAGGACAAAGCTGTATTCGACTTGATCAAGAGCAGGGAATACAATGTACAGAATGTAAGTGTTAGTTTGACATGTAGTCGTTTTGTGTCTGATGATGGTGTTCAGTAATATGATCAAACCCATTTCCCCAATCCACAAAGTTTTAGACACTGGATGGCATTAATGAATGTGCTGCAGATTATTTGTTTTGTTGTTTATGATGAACTGAATACTGTAACTGATGCTCTCAAACTGCATAACGCCAATGTTAGTGTTGAGTGGAAGTATGTTTTTTGACAGTGATAGTTTGACATTTTGGGAAATTCACTCTCTTGCTGAGAGAGAAGATTGATACCACTCTCACATCTGTATGATGAATATGTATCTCAGTTAGCTTAGCTTATCTTAACATAAAGACGGGAAACAAGGGAAAACGGCTAGCCTGGCTCTGTGTGACGGGAACAAATTCGCCTACCAACACCTCTAAAGCTTACTAATAAACACTTTTTATATCCTGTTTGTGTAATATGTACATAAACCATAATTGTTTAACTGCAAGTTGTGGTTTCGCAAGTGGTTATGTGCAGTCACCAGGTAACCAGAGAAGAGTCCAGGTGATTACTCACCTTATATTAGACAGCATTGTCAAGTTATTACACTAAGGCCCCCAGGAAGTGCGCCGGGTTTTGAAGCCAACCTTCCTAGTGGCCAAACAGTGGAATTACAACTAACTGGTCTGTCACATGATGCGGCCTAAAAATACTTTTTCCAATAGACCTACATGGCAAAAGTAATAGCTGTAAATCAGTGGATAATCAGAATTTAATCCATTCAGTTGGATAACATTTGGAAAGTCTAGAAGAGCTGCATGATTGATTATTTTATCCCCATTCAAGTTAACTGAGCACTAAACTGGAAGTAGCTGGTACAGCTGGCTGAAATCTCTAGTGCAGCTGCTCTATGAGCACAGTGCCAAAGCAGTACCCTATCATCCGGGTAATTTTATACACAGCAGTTGATCCATTTTTGCTTCATGGGCCACTGACCAGCTTCAATAGCAAAGAGTGGTACCCCACTGCCAACGCTGTATCCAGGTCTCTTAATACATCCACTGTTTCCATCTTCAGTCTGACATTGCGTCCGCTCTCACTGCTTTCTGTCGGGGAGGGGGATTCGATTTCCACTAACCAATCACTAGACTGAATCTAACATCTTTTTAAGTCCACTCTGGGTTTGCACCATTACCATGCCAGCGCACTCCTGTGGTTTTAATTATTCCTCACTGGTTCCAACACAACAGCTTGACTGTGCATGATAACAGCTTGACAGTGGTGTTAGACCCGCCTATGGTGCTGCTTGGTTAATCGTCAGTCCCCCCGTGGCGCTGATTTGTTGTTTTTTATTTTAACCAAGAAACCATTGTTTCATGTCACAATGCCGGACCAGAATCTGTCAACTTGAACTCAGTGGAGTGGGCAGATTCAAAGGTCTGGACCAGGCAAGGAAATTACTGTTCCCAGACAATTAATATTCCAGCATATAAACACTTGAATTACTGTTAACAGCTGAGATGTAACGTGAATTAGTGAGTTATAGAGGTGTGTAAGTGGATTTTTTACCTTCACGTAGAGCCACATAGCTGTTTGCTCATTTCCATTCTTTATGCTAATCTAGCGGCCGGCTCCTGCTACACATTTACAGCACAGACTTGAGACTTTTGTTCATCCTCTCGTCTGACTCTCTCCAAGAAAGTAAATAAGCATACTTGACATAATTCGAACTGGTCCTTTAAAGAACTCTAAACGCTGTATGGTACAAACAGAAACGCATTTGAAGTTCACTTGAGTTTTATATTTCAGGTCTCAGCAGATATTTTTATATCATTTCATTATTGAAATTTAAATTATTGCTATTCATTGAGTTTAATATTCCCATTGTTGTGCACACCCAGTGTGTACACAGGTGGTTTACTTTTATGCAGCATAAATTGAGTCTTATTTCAACATACCGCTTTACTGTGTGCTGTTTAAATCTTAAAAAGCAGCAATATAATGTGCCTTCAGAGTGCTAAATCTATGCATGTAAGCTGTTTTGAAAATGATAAAATTGAATCAATAATAAAATTGTCAGTATTTTAGATTTTTAATTGTTGTACAAGGGATTCACTTTTTTTGTACAGTACGCGTTTCCTCAAGCATCAAAGAAATTTTATACAAACAATGCCTCAAGAGATATATAATGATCTTTTTTATGAACAAGTTGTTGACTGAACAAAAATAAAGACCTATTGAAAGACCAGCAAACTCCTATTTTCTGTGACATTGATTATTTTAGAAAGGCATCTTCTCCATCTCTTAACCACAATCCTGTCAACACAGTGAATACAGATTACTCTCTGTTCCCTCAGTGGAAACTCTGCGCTCACACAGACAGTCATTTGGACGCTGCTGACAGTGTGAAAAATTACCCACTCAAGCTTCAAACATCTAACAAACGGATGCGGAACTGGTGATATATGCATTTCAAATACAATTACAGTAGGAGTAAGAAAATGAGGCCTCTTTAGCTCACGCTGATGTCGAAGCTAAAGAGGCCTCATCTGGGGAGCCCGTCTGCAGGGAGGAGTTTATGAGATGTTTACAAGAGTTGTGTGATGGGTGCTGGTCTTGCTAATCTGGATTGCTAATGGTCTGTTCCTTCCCGTCAGATAGTGAGGTATGGGATATCATTCTCCCTGCATGTCTCAGGAGCAATAACCATTTGAAGCGATGTTCACCCATGCAAGGAGAGCAGTGTTGCAACTGCCAGGTTTGGCTGGATGCTCTGTTGCATCTCCATGGAAACAATCTCTATACTGAGACATGTTTACAGCTTCATGCTGTATAGAATCTAAGGACATCCATCACAGTCTCCTTCTTTTCATGTACAATGCAGATGTCTTTCCAGCCTCCACTCAACTGACAATACGCCAATGACACATCTGTGTCTAACTATGAGTTGTTACAGTGTCTGAGGTCACACACACACAAAAACACACTGTTTCCATTACCTTGAGCGAGTACTCAATGGAAAGTAGTTTTTCCAAGCTCCAAACAAGCTACACAGATGGTTGCAAGCTAATTTTTTCTCTTATTTTACAATGATGGAACAAACTAAATTGCACAGTTTTCTCAACTTCTGCTGAAATATGCTGTATGCAGCATTCAGTGGTGGAAAGTGATTAAGTATATCCGCAATTCATACTTAAAGTCTGCTACATTTTGGAAGCCAGTATTATACTTTTACTCCACTTCATTTATTTTACAACATTGGTTGCCACTTTCTTTGCAAGGTCAGATCATTAATACAAATATAATCAACGAATAAGATAAGTTAAAACTTCATTGAGCCCTTGGTGAAAATTCACATGCTACCCATTAGTATATATAGTAAAACAAATTAGCCTCATCGTTATCAGCTGAAAAAAAAATAGAGTGATGTTCAAAAATAAGTAATCAGTTATTAGTTTAACACATTAGTCTGAGGTTAATA
The DNA here is from genome assembly GCF_041903045.1 of Epinephelus lanceolatus. Lineage (NCBI taxonomy): Eukaryota > Metazoa > Chordata > Actinopteri > Perciformes > Serranidae > Epinephelus > Epinephelus lanceolatus. The sequence continues at coordinate 33,875,367 of NC_135742.1, forward strand.
TTCTGAAATGCGGCATTCTGCATAATGAGTGCTTTTATTTTTTGTTCTTTGAGTAATTTTGATGGGAATATTTTTGTAGTTTTACATAAGTGTGATTTTGAAGTATGTCTATACTGTTGTTTGGCTACTTCTACCTAAGCAAAACATCTGAATATCATCAATGATGACATTCAGAACATTAATAGTGCAGCAAATTACTTGTTGCGATGTGAAGATATAGAGTAATGGTGTCCTGAGCAGAGAATGAAGTAATGCTCCCTCTGTGAGTGATGTAATCCAAACTTCTCGCATGAATGTTAGTGCACGTGAACACTTCTTTTTAACATGGAACTTTATTCAGAGTTATACCAGTTTAAAACCTGCTGAACGTCTGGATCAGAACTATACAAGCGCTTATTAAGTTACCAGAGAAAAAAGTTGAGCCCACAACAGCAGGTGCTGGGTGAGCTGTCCATTTGCCAAATGCCAAAGGAGAAACAGATCTGGAACTTTTTCAGTGTTTTTCACCAGTTTTAATTGCCGTGTCTGTTTGTTTTGGAAAGGGAAGGCCTCTGCAAATAATTCGGCCTCCTGAATAAAGAACACTGAAGGAATTCTTGCAGTTTGCAATCCTGGTCACTAGATGCCACTAAATCCCCTTAAATCTTACACACTGTTCCTTTAAGTAAAGGATTAAAATATTTCTTTCATCACTGTCATTCCCAAACAAAGACAAATAAAGATAGATAATAATATAATTGTATTATATTACATTATTGAGTATTGCATCCATATTGGCTGGAGATGTATCATATTGAGCTGTTTTTCTCCCGCCATGCCAAACCCAACAGCCTCCAACGGAGAGAGAAAGACAGGGGATGGGATGGAAGCCAAGGCCTCTGTACAACTTAACTCCCCCGCATCAAAGGAAGATATGCCATTCCTTACTTTGTCCATTTAGCTGCTGGAGGGATCCTGAGCCTCTGCGTGGAGGGGGATTAGCTGCACTATTGTATCTCTGCTTTGAACCTTACTTCGGGATGCCAAGGGGGTGTGAACTAATGGAGCATTGCAAAGAGGTCTGCTGCATTTTTTTTCAACCCTCCTCCCTATTTATACAGGGTAGGTTTGCTGGGCATGAGTGCACTTTTCAGGAACGCCCAGCTTCACACCCACACACACAGTTGCAGTTACACACGACCACACTTGGGAGCTGTCGAGCACAGGTGTGTACACTCCTGTTGAGAACCAGTGAACACATACACAAGAGAAGGTGGTGATTATAAGTGCTTTTCCCCATCAAGTTGATTTTTTTTTTCTCCCCTGACTGTTGCAGGAGTTTGGACTGGCAACCTTCCAGTTGCGAGCAGCCTTCTGTTGTCCCTGTGCGGAGCTTAAACTATCTGCAACTTGACTGAGGAAAAACTCTTAAAGCTTCTGTGATGAAAAAAAAGAAGAATTCAGGCTGTGTGTACTATCTTGTTTTATTAATATGCTCTGTACTCTCGCCACAGTCACATGTATTTTTTAACATTTTTCGATGGGTACGGGGTTACATCATGTCCAGGCAACCATGCTTTAGGATCTATTTTACAGGCCTGACTATTATTTGTTCTACTGAAATATTAATATTCATAGGTGCAGGCTGATGAGCGTGTGATTTGGATGGAAGGATGGTTACCTGTCCCGCTGTGATCTGTGCATCACTTGAACAGCTCTGCTCTAACACAGCTAAAATACCTTATTGATGTAAGAAATTGTAATTAACAGCGATAAAGCAGGACAGTAGTCATTACTGAAATTGCTGGCGCAAAAGATAAAAGAATAAGTTACTTCAAAGTTTTTAATAGGTTCAGACAATGACCAATTGATTTCAGCACAAAGACCGCCAGTGAGAAGCAAATTGGCTCCTCAAGTTTTAACTTTTGCAGGAGTGCTGGGTTTATCCTTTTTTTCAGGCACCTTCAGACAAGACAAACACGGATATTCATCCAGACAGACATTATATTCATGTATCAGAGATTTCCAGAATGTCTTTTTCCCGTAGATTAGCACCATGGCCGTTGCAGTCGTGTAGATGGATGTGAAGAAGAACGTGAGCACGATGATGTTCTCATGGTTCACCGATATCTGGTAGTTGACGTACAGGTCGATCACGAGAAAGAGGATGAAGACGGCCACCAGAGATAAAGCCATCTGGATCACTCTCATCTGGGAGCCCAGCTTTGGCCCATGGGCTCCGTTGGTGCTGGCTTTCATGTGGCGGAGATGGATGGCGAGGTGGACGGAGATGGAGATGCAGCATTTCACCATGAGCACCCCTGGCAGTACATCAGCGAGGAGCAGGTACGTGGCTTCGTAGATCTTGCCAGAGAAGGTGTCGGGCAGTAAAACTCCGCAGTCGCTGTTCGTTGCGGTGTAGTTGTCAGGGTGAAACACCACGAGCATCGGCATGCAGGTGCCCAGGCCACACAGAGGGATAAGACAAACAGCTAAGATGATGTGCTTGAGGATGACAGCCTGGATATGTGTGTAGCACTGATTGGGTGTGTTCACCAGCTTGGTGCTGTAGTAGAAAGTGAGAAAGCCTGTGTCCCACATGATGGTGAACTTGAGGCTGTAGATTACCAGCAGCATGATGCTGTAGGGCATCCCAGCAATGTGGCACTTACTGTCCACCTCATCCATGGTCATCCAGAAGTAGCACACCAGCTGGTGGGCCACGCTAGCCACCGACAGAGCCAAGATGATAGTTTCACTGGGACTCCACTTCTTCTTCTGCTTGTAGTTCCACAGACTCGTCAAGAAGATGTAGACATTGAAAAAGACGGTGGTGACAGCCAAAAGACCTGTCATTACCCAGAGGGCCAATTTATTCGTCCCATACATAATGATGTAATGTAAAGTAAACCTTTATGAGAATAACTATTCCTCTATGTGGCACTCAGCAGTCTGTGTGGGGTTCTGGCGAGTTTTGTTTTTGCTTCGTTCAAGCAGATGAAGGCAAAAAATTATGCACACAGACTCCAAACTAGAGGATTCTTCATTTCTGATCCCACAGAATGAAATCAGTCACAGTTTGTCAGTGGGGCCTGGGGAAAAGATTCACACATTTAGCTCTTGAAATACATAAAACAGATCCAAATAGGCTCAATTAAAACCTATTATGGTTAAGAATATATGTGAAATCTACAATTTAGGAGGCCACACACAAAATGAAGTAAAGTGTAGCTGAGGTGAGAAGGTTAGAGCAATTAGGAGCAAAAAACAACCATTTTTACCTCAACCACGGCTCCCATGAGGCTTTTTATCACTTTGACTCCTACTCAAGGTTTCTGCTTACACTCTCAGTGCCTCATTGTCGTCACAATACGTTGTCTGACTCAATACCTTCGGCTGCAGCTGAAGAATCCTTTGTTTTGTTGTTTTGTTTATCCAAGCATTAATCCTAGCCTGGAGTTGTCTGCAGGATGCACACAGCAAGGTGAAATCCTCGGATTTACGTGTTCCTTGGCTGGGATTTATAAGCATTTAGGTGTGATTTGCATCAGTTGTGACCACAGGTAGTGGTGACGGTGTATTTGCATTGACATGGGGTGGGCAGGATATGTGCTCATTAGGAATATCCGGTCACTTTACTGTGTGTGGATCAGTGCGGCGTGACAGCTCAGCCAGTCCGCAGACCACACTCTGCCGGCTACGAATGCAAATGGTTATTCCTGCAGCTCGGCCACAAACACGAAACCGCACACACACTCACACACACCTAGTTACCTGATAAGAAAAGCAAATCACCTCTGAATCACCTTCAGGAGCCTTTATAATGCACTACCTTATCACCATAGTTTGTGCCGGGGAGGACACAAACTTTGTAGACAGACTTTTAACAAGAAGCTGACCTCAATTATATTTTACTTTGTATTTAATTCAGATTGTTTGTTTGCTTGCTCTACATACATAACTATCCAGTCGTAGCAAACACAGTCCTGATTTCATGAGCAATTAATACAGCTTACCCAGGTCCTCATCCACCTTCATGAATAACACTTTAACTTAGTTGATTCTATTATTGTAATGAATGATATATTTTATACTAAACAATCCACAGCCAAATTTTGAGGAGAAATTCTGCTCTTTTTCCACAATAGCTTTAAAAAAAAAAAAAAGTCTTTTTTCATGCAGAAACTCTTTGAATCTAGATATGAAAGAACATTCTGCAGTGGGAGCCTTTGCTCTTTAAAAAATAATTACTATGCCAACACTATGAGGAGTTCTGCCCTCTAAGAAACTTATTATTAAAAGAAGAGATTATGTGGTTTCCAAGTGAGGTTGCCAGACAAGCATTTGTAATTAATTACTGTATCTGTTTCTCCAGTCCACGCATGGATCAAAGGACAGGCTTGTGTACCCACTTAAAATACTTGAGTACTCAGAGAAAAACCGAGCAAACGGAGAGATACAGACGTGGGCATGTACCAACAAAAGTTGACAAGTTTTCAATTTGTCTTCGTGTGAAACAAACAAATGACAAAAAAACACCCCAGAGACATAGTAAACATGTTTTGAGTGAGTGTGTGTGTGTGTATGTGTGCCGCCCACATGGATGGATTACTGAACGGATCTACCAGGCACAGGCCCTGGGGCTCAAAGTGTCAAACCCCCCCAGGCCTACACTTGCATGGAGATTGTCAACAAGGTGTCCAAATAGAAGCTGGACAAGCAAGTGAAAGCCCTGGTGTGTGAGGTGTGCTGTAACAACCTGTCAGACGAGGAAATATGCAAACTGTATTGGAAAAAAGGGCAAAACGACTAAAAAAGACACAAAATGACAACAACAAAAAAAGCAGTCACCATGTAGTTGTGTGTTTCCAGTCTTGTGTAGGAGAGGCGGTGGGGCCTTTTACACATCTGTGCCCAGGGGCCCATTGTCTCATAATCTGCCCCTTGCTGCTTGTTAACTTTTAAATAAAAGCTAATTTGAAAGAGAGGGAAGCCTGTCTTAAAACTGAAAGTTTGATGCTTTTTGGTTCTGGTCATTTGAAACAGCAACACTGTTTCTCAACAGCCTCTACAGTTTCAAGCCTGATGGGGGGGGGGGCGGGATTCTGATATTAAGGGGGCCCTTGGCAGAATTTATTACCAAGGGCCCACCAACCCTCACCACTTCTCGCAGCTCTTATTAATTCAGCATACACCTTTTGAAGATGGGTTCACGCCAATACAGACGAGAGGTGGGGCCGCGGGCAAAGTGCTGACTCTGGATTTGCAGAGTGGCAGCTGCAGGTTAGCGCCTCAACTACCAGCTGTTAGACTAATAACTAGTTTACCGGCTGCCGAGCGAAAACTGGAGAAACACACAACACAAATGATGCAATTTTGTAGCTCTTTTGTTCTGCAAATGATTTTTTTTTTTCCCAGGAGGCAAATGCACATAAGAAGATCAGGGGCAAAACTGGCTTCAGTCTCTCTCAATAATCTGATTCATGAGCAGCTCAAAGTTTGAATTTATATTTATCCAGTTGCAGCCCTGAAAATAGCCAGTTTCCAATCTGCGGACACAGACAGATCATTTTTTTCCCACCATGTTTATGTACAAAGTTCAGAATTTTAACGTTTCGCACAATCTTCATCTTCACTGCTCTCCCAAACATTATGACCCACTCTAATTAAATTGTATTTCAGCCTCTGACAGTATAGATAATTTCTTTTCATATCATATTTAATTTTGCATGTCAAAACAAAATATCTTATTCCATTATAATGCCAAAATAAGACTCATTCAATTAAGTTTTCATCTTCTACAAAGACATTGTTACATCCTGCATCCTGTGAGTGGGAGATGTGTTTCAAATGTTATGTTGTTGTGTTGTGTCAGCCCTTATACCATCAAGCATAAAAGATGGAGCCCTGACACAAAACTGAACGCTCAGCAAGCTCTAAATGGGATTTAGAGGGTCATTAAAACATGTTTTATTGTACACATATTTCTAAAAAAGTAATAAATTGATTGTCGTGTGCGTCATAGAAAAAAAGCCTCAGTAAAAATATGAGTTTTTTGATATACATAAATACATTTTACATAGCTTTAGCAAAATCAGTGTAACAATGAGAACCTATTCACTAGCAGTGATGTGCTACAGTGCATTATGAAAGTCAACCAGCTGTACATTTGTATTTGTCTAAGGGTTGAGGTAAGATTTTATGAGTCCCCAGCAGTTCCACACCAGCACTCCCATTATTCTCCAGGTAAATATACTGCAAAGCACCATTTGTCATATACATACTTTACATGGAGGTCTTTATATGTGTTACACTTAAAAGTCCTTTCTTCAGGGGCGTCGTCATATTAAAGATAAAAAATCTATGATGCATTTGGAGTATGTTTACACAGGGTATCCATATCGATGGTCGTATTTTAGAGGAGCACGGCTGTCCCCTGCAGTGGTTGGCTGTGATGCGCCGTTGCTCTCGCCTGTGTAGATGGGACTGTGTCCTGATTCACTGATGCTGGGCAGGTGCTTCTTCACAGAGCTGTACTGCACCCCGGGGTGGGTGCGGTATGCCAACACTGAGCGTAAACTGGAGGCTCTGCTGGAGGGTTGGCTCTCTGGGGCCTGGGCGTCCTCCCTGAGGAGGCAAGTGACACATCAAAAGATCCTCAGATTTAAGACCATCTCATGCATGTTTGAAATCGTCTCCAGCTCTGATATGTTACCTTATTTCATTTGCCACCTCTTTTTCGTAGCGACGCTTGTGGCAGCAGCAGACCAGGAGCCAGATGAGAAGCAGGAGGAGTAGCAGCAGCAGGAGAGCACCTATCACTGCCCCGACTATGACACCCACCTTATTGGTAGCTGGAAGAAAAGACATGGTGCTTTATTATGCCTGTCCTTATTTTTTGTCATAATGTTACAATGTCGGATGTTAATATTGAACGTGACCAAAGTTCCAAATAATGAGATAAGCGACTGTAAAAGTAATCCCTGTGAGCATAAACCTCAGGCTTCAGACTGTTCTGACTACTCTGTTTACAAATGTTTTTCCTCTGCTTTCGAAAGAAGCTGAAATCAGCTTGTGACGAATTTCTACATTACGTAGTCTACACTGCTACATGTGGCTACATCCTAATATCAGGGACACATATAAACTTTGTTGCCAATGTTGTTCATGTGTCCCAGAAAGAGGGTGAATACAGGCATTAGGGCACAGACAGTATGATGAAAATTAATTGTTTTAAAACCTTAAAGCATGTAGACACGTTCTAGCAGAAACCCAAATAAGCAGAAACCTGAAAATAGTAATAATAATAATAATAATAATAATAATAATAGGTCCCCTTTAAGGTGAAAGAAGTGTAGCTTTCCTTCCTTGGCCGCAACCCAGTAGCTAGAATAAATCTTGGCATTGTACCTTTGTGCAAACCACAGAAACATTGTGTGTGTGTAATTATGTAGCAAATAAATTGAAACTTTACATTTCAAGACTGTGGTTAACATGTGGTTAGGTTTAGGCACAAAAACCACTCAGTCATGGTTAAAGAAAAGATCACGTTTTGACTTAAAATACCCAGTTTTGTGGCACTATCCCAGTAGGTCTCACAACAATTACTCGCTAAAACACAACTGGTTTTGTTGTTTGTTGGTCTCAAAAAGTGGTCTATGTCTCGCCTAGGTGTCACGCCATCAACCATCCCCTCCACCTCCTGATCACAAAATCAGGTTATATACTATGTCATTTTAGAAATGTTGATATGATAATCATGAAATGTATAAATTTAATGTTTTTGTGGTTTGCAGAAACATAAAACACCAACAGTTAGCCTACTTCTGGCGAGTTGGCTGTGGGCTTGCATGTAATTCCACAACTTGCATGACAGACTGCAGCAAATACTCAGTCTACTCCACCATGCAGACCACAATTTAAAAGCTTCCTTGGTGTTAAATACTTAAAAGTAAAATTAGATGATGATGTCGCACAGACTTACGGTTGTATGCATGCAGTGCATATTTACACTGTCCTTTGCCCACAGCATTTTTTGCCTCACACACATAAGTTCCAACGTTGCTGTCTGTATGGTTCCTTATCAAAAGCTCTCCAGTCTGTAGGTCTTAATGAAAGGAGAGAGCTTTCAGTACAAGCATATTTTACAAATGCAGCATGATGAAAAGTGCTATAGAGAAGCCTTTTTTTGTCTGTAAAGTTGCTTCTTCACCTTGGGTCGCAGTGGCTGGTATGGTACCACTCTCTCTCCTCCATGTGTAAGTGAGAGGAATAGATCCCCGAGATGACTTGCAGCGGAGGGCGACCGTGCCACCTTTCTCCTCGCCGCCTTCGACCCAACACTTTGGAGCTGATGGGGGGACTGGAGACAGAAAAACAAATAAACACATCAATGCTTTAGTTCATCATGGGAGGGTTAGAGGTGTGGGAGAGGAGAACAATGTGAGGTATGGCTACAGAGAGAGGTGTGATCACTGACTGAGAGTGTCTACATTCCATATGAGTGAGAGCTCCATTTAAAAGAGGAATGAGCAGACTGAGAAAATGAACAGGTAGAACCGGTAAAAGAGCAGTTCCTTCTCACCCAACACTGCCACAGTGACTTTTCTCATGTCGACACCCGGCGCCTTCTTGACTTTACACTGGTAGGTGGCTGTGTCTGAGGGCCTCAGATCAGAGAGAGAGATGGAAGCGTCTCCCAGCTTGGGGTCCGTTATGAACTTGAGCCTTTTGGGGTCGCCGTAGTTGTCCGTCTTGCCCCCTGCATACGATAAGATCTGAAATGCAAAGATTGGGTTGAGTGATGACACCTCTTCAAAAGCAGGTTTTCCCAGTAACAGAGCCCAAAGGTAAAAATATATAACCCCAGCTCTTGCATGTTTAATGAACACTCTCATAATTTGCCCAACCTCCCAGACAGGATTTTTCTCTGAAACATTCCTCTCTGTCTTCAAACCCACACCCACCAGTTTGTCTTTCTGTGTCATGTCCGGGCTCATGTTGTACCACTCAATGTCCAGCTCTCCTGTGTCTCGGGAGTCGGGGGTGTACGTGCATCCCAAGATGACTGTCTCCCCCTCAGCCTTCTGAATGGTCTGTGGGCCGGAGGATGTCACCTGCATCGCTTCTGTCACATCTAATGGGTCCGAAAAATTACAGTCAGCTTTGTCTGACTCATAATATACACTGATTCCACCCTCCAATTTTCATAATCATCTACCCAGGCCAAAAGACAAACATACAAAAAGACAGAAAAATAATAATTTCTCTCTCAAATGCATTAATATTTTTCCAACTTAATGGCTTTCAAGCTCTGGGCTTGTGCTCATAAACAGTCTCAGATTGGAGTAGGTGCTGATCTGAGACTAATTGGCCTCTTAAGTCAAACTGAGGAGGATTTGGAGCAGGAATAGAAGCAAAAGTGGTATTTTTGTGAAAATGGGTTATGTATTAATTTAAAACTCTTGAGGCTCATTAGTTGTCAGAAATATATGGGCAAATGATGATGAAAAGTGAATGGATGGGCACACATGAAAAATGTACTTGACAAGTGGCAGTTAAAAGCTGTTTCTGGGTTGACACACACCCTGCTGACTCACTGTTTATGGCCATGGATTTTAATTATTCCTGATAGCTTGACGTTTATAGAAAGAACTCGAAGCTGATTGTTATTACGTGGCGATGTGTTTCAGCAGATCGGAGCTATTTATCTTGGTAATGTTGTCATTCAACTTCTCAGACATCTGGAGCAAACTTCTCACCACCGTTTCTCCCATCTAGGTGATTAACCTTCGCTAAACGTCTGAATGGACCACGTTGATAAATCAAAACAGCCTCTCTTTTGACACCATTAAATCCACTATATCACTCTGAAAGCACTTCAATGCCACTGCCACAAAACAAGCTACATCAGAGGTATTTATGAAGGCATGTAAATGGCAGATGTGACGAAGGGAAATTGAAGGAAAAAAAAAAAAGGCTCAAATTAGTCAGTCAAATGTTTACACTGCAAAAGCCCCTCTGGGCAAAAAAGCTGTGATCTACAGAAGACGTGTTTTCCATGTGGAGAGGCATCTAACTTTCAAGTGAGTGCAGTCTCTAAGTTTGACACAAAGAGCTGCAAATATTCAAATCCTATGCACCTCCTTTTGGGCCCAGACGTGATAAGAGCTTTGCATGTGTTCTTTATGTACTCTTTCACTCTGCTGTGTATGCTTGATTTAATTTCACCTCTGTTTTTGTGTTGTTTGTCTATCAAAATACACAGCCTGGATTGAAATCAAGTAATTAAAGTCTCTCAGTGTCTTACTTTACAAATGCACACACCAGTTTGAACCTTAGCAACAGGAGCACATATGAAAAAAGCTATGAATGTGATGCAGGGTACCTGCCAGCTGCCTAAATTATATGTACACGGTTCATTGATTGTCAGCAATGCAATCCAGCAGTTCGTATTACTGTCGGATCATAAGCTAAGAGCATGTCAGACTGGTCGCTGTATTGTGTGAGTCACGGAGCAGACAGAAAAAACACCAGTTCTGTCAGTGAGCATATATTCTCTGCTCTCTATGATCAGAATATTAGTGCCTTCCTGTGTAAAGGGCAGTCAGGGGGCAAGGAAAAGCAATTAAAGACAAATGCTGTATTTGCTTCAGCCTTACTTATCCGAGACCTTAAACATATTCCTTAGACATAAAATTAGACTCACCTGTTTTCCACTGGATTGTTAGCAGAAACAACACAGCCACCTTTAGCCTCAGACTTGTGAATACAAGCTCCATTATAACCCTGAAAGCAATGAAGTGAAGAAATTACTGTGAGGGTGTATTTCCAGTGAACGTCTACTACCTTTGTCTCTAATTTGATTCCACAACAGTGAAAAGGTCTCTTCAGTATCGTCATCCACCTCTCTAACACAGTTGTTTATCTTAAATCTAACCATGCACCTTGGAGCTGCTCTAAAATAAATATCAATGTAAAACAAGCAGAGGTAAGATCAACTGTTTGGTTCTTAAGTACACACAATAGAAAGAAAATCAAATAGAGGAAAAAATAAAGTAGTTCCGACTTACCTTAAAGTGGAGAAATAATCCAGAGTTAAGGTACGTCCTTGGAGGCCTGGCAGTGTCTCAGTACTGGTGGAGCCTGCTTATTTTGTTCTCAGGTGAAACTCAGTAGCAATAACTATGGCCACACCCTCTCTGTCCATAGTGCATCTGTTGGCCACTCCTAGAGTTGGCAACATTTCGAATAGGTTTTATTTTTGGCAACTCCTTTTTGTAGGTTGGAAATGAGTTCATTTACTTAACAATAAGTTTTGAATGTTAGTATTTGTTCTCTAATCACGGGCTAATGTGTAGCAGCTTACGAGAGAGATGATTACCTGTTAGTGTTGAGCTGTTTGACAGCTTATGTTGCTGCACTGCATTTTATGCTGGTAAACATATCAGTTATCTGTCATGCCATATCAACTTCCTGTGTGCAGTATAATAGGACTTCTGTACACTGTGATGTAGTTTACATGTAGTCAAATTGATTTCTGAAAATAACACATTATTCTGTGTAGGTCTTAAAAAAGGGTGGTTTAGCAGCAAAGTAATGTATTCATGTTTGACAAATTGCTGCTGCATATCCTCCAGCCCTTCCCCAACACACCCTCCTGACACACCCATGAAAGCACACTTGCAGGCAGACGTCATGCAAAAAGACCTGTGTTGATTTCAGTGACAAGACAGTGACAGAGCTGCAATACTGGAATGCAACAGCTGCAGTAGTCAGTCAGTAGATAAAGCCTTTATTGGATGACTAAGCTTATCACAGGGATCACAAATAGTTTGAGCTATTCTGAGTCAGCCTACAGTGTCAACACTTCTTATCAGCTATGAATTATTTACCAAAATGGTGAGGTTCAGTCTGGAGTTGAAGGAGAAGGTTGAGGATTTGGTGGTAACTAGGAGCACATGCAATCTGAACTGAGGATTTCAGATTGCATGTGCCAAGCCACTGTAGAAACATGGCAGTGCAACATGGCGGACTCTGTAGACGAGGACCTGCTCCAACAAAATTGCTGCAAACAAAATTGCCCCCTGGGGACATTAAAGGTCTAAGTCTAAGTCCATATGTAGATATAACAGCTAATTTTAAGATATGAAAACACAATGAGTCTTATTTTCAAGTGATATATACTAGTGAAAATATACTTATTATATTATATCCCATTCCTGCCAATACATCACATTAAATCCGACACACTGGATCTTTAAACAGCTCCAGATGAGTGTTCAAGGTGGCTTATATAATCTGTTTTTAACGAACAGAATCTCACTGTGGCTGATGACCCAAAAAGTAAAAGAAAGTCATTGTCGATGAAGTTGGATAAAGCGGTGGAATTATTCGCTATTGATTCTGTGAGAGTGTACAGTAGGTGATGTGAGCACGGAGCATGACGTTTGCCATTAGGAAACCTAAGTGCTGGGTTAATGTGATCCTGCCAATAATGTTCATTAAGGAGATGAACAAATTAGTAACGCTCAGGATGAAACATGATCAGAGAGCAAATGTGAAAGCCACCCCCTTGCCTCTTTTGTTCCACGCCACGTTTGCAAGCCCTATACCTGAGCTTCACACAGCGTGCAGGAGTGACACCATATCTATAAATCTACTCATGAATGTGTTCATGAATGATCCTGAAAATGTCAGGGTGTGTGTGAAGCGATGCTGTGTAGCTGCTTTACCAGCAGGTGGTTAATTGCCCCACTCGTCCCCGCCCCCCCTCTTGGTGTAAGAGAAGGTTCTGGCACTGGAACGCTGAACAGACTGTGTGACAGGACAAGGCGGGACCAAACAGACCGTAGTGGAACGCTGCACAAGACCACCATTAAGACTGCAAAAGAGAGTGTGATGAATACATTTGTGACCTCAGTGACACAGCACCCTTTTTGTTCACCCAATGCTTTCTTAATTATCCCACTAAACTTGGTTGATTAGAGGTAGCCAAACTCCAGCCTCGTCTTTACCGCCAAGATTTGCTATAACCCCATCCATCTTCCCAGATTTGGCAAAGGTAGCCTAATCACACCACAGGGTAGCAAACAAACCACCTTGACAGATGTCCAAATTACAAGTAAACAGCCTAGCAGAGGAGGCAAACAAATGACCAAAGCAGGGAGGGGAGAGGCTACAGAGAGGCTGGGCTTGCCAGCAGCCATACTGAAATAGCACGGCTGCGTGAGTCACGGTGTGTCAATGTCAGGCACATATATTCGTCTTTTTAAGGTGGAACGCCACTGGGACAAGGATGGCGCTTCTGGCAGAGGGAGGCAGTCACTCAGCCCCTCAAAGAGCTACGTGAGTGGAATACAGCCAGCACATTCTGGGCCGCACACCATATTCATGACCCCTGCTGAATGTCTGCAATTAAATGTCCACTCTGACAGCAAAATTGATTTTTTTTTTGTCTTCTTTACAACAATCGGTCCGTATTCACAGATGTCCTGCCCATCATAAACATACACTCTGCAGTTTGGGTGGCGTTAGTTACACCATGCAATAATGACTGCAGAGGCAGAATCAAGCTTATGTGTTGTCTTGTTGTACTGTGAAGCCGCTATGATTACTCCCTCTCTGTGCACGGTGCATTTTCAGCTCCTCCTGCCCTGCATGCTTTCCATGTGCCATGCTGCAGAATAAATAATAAAGAGGCAAATGCAAGGATTCCTCCCAGCCTCTGTGATTCTTTTTCTCAGTAAGTAACCCGCTAAGGAAAGGGCAGAGCTACCATCAAAGCATGCTTGAATGATGCTGGACACAGCAGGACAAAATCCCAGCAGTTGCCTACTTTGCTTTCATTCTCCAGTATTAATGATATTGAAACTATTGCGGCGAGAGGTGGCATTATCAGGATTTTGTTTTTGCAACATTGAAAGCAGTTATAAAAGAAAATGTAGATGGGGGCAAATGAGAAGTAGAGAGAGAGAGGGAGAGAGAGAGATTAACTTCAGCGTGGAAATACAACATCCCACACAAATTTGAGGAGGGTGAGCAGGGTTACTACATCAAATAGACACCAAGGACACCCATAGAGAGCGTTTTTGTTCCAGTAAATCACTTCCACTGAGAATCTCTGTCCGCATATGGACAATTATGATCAGCCGAGAGTCCATTCGAAGCAGGAATGTGTGCCAAAACCTTATCCTGCGCATGCAGACGAAACACTTCCTGAGGACTGAAATTAGACAGGTGCAGTTAAACCCACATGAAACAAGAAAAAAGCCCCAACGGCCTCCCTTCATTTACAGTAGGACGCTCCTTGGGCCTGCTTAAACTTCTAACCTCTGAACATGAAAAGGCAGGGCAATATGAGAAATTCCGCACATAAAATACGAAAGTAAATGAGAATTTATCGTGTATTTACTACTCCATTCCTCCCTCGGTTCACAAGCTGCCCACCCACATATGCACCCGCACACGCGCTCACTCACATGCACAAACACACACACACATGCACACACAGCCTCCAGCAATATAAGCATGGACGGTGGACCCCATAATCCAATAAGTTGTGCTTCTCGTGCTAAACCCAGTGAAGTCTGGCACACAGAGAGAGTCCATGGAGACTACGGTCCCCTAAGCCTCGCTTGCAGGAGTGGGATAGAAACTGTATTCTCTGAAAAAGAACTTCAGATCTCTCTCCCCCTCTCTGCTTCTACGATAGCTCATATATCCCACACACATTGGGGAATTATGATATAATGATGTAATTTAATGCTGACTTCTCTATGTTTTTTTAATATGAATTAAGAGAAAGATTCTTAGAAAAAAAGCCTTGTTCACTGACTGTGTTATAGAAAAAGACTGGTGATGAAAATGAGCACGATGTTATGCTTTATTGTCTGTATCCTCAGTCAATAAAAAAACACACACACATTCATTCGGAGGAAATTATTTCTTTGCAGAGTTGAAACTCAGTTGAATGGATTTGCATACATGCTTGGCCATGCTTGAAAGCAACATAATAATTCATAGAGTGACGGCAATTTTCATCAAAACACTAACAATAGTTTGTGGAATAGAATTTGCATTCTTTTGATGCTGTTTGTCTGTCACAGCTACAAATTAGTGAACTTGACTTTGTTGTAGTCTGACTATTACAGTCGATTCTGGGCAGTAATAAAAGCATGACACTCTCACACAGCAATTACACAAGCACTCAGGCTATTACACACTCCATCCACCATTGTCATTTACAAACTGCTGCTCATCCCAGCTCTTACCTTAAATGTAACCCAAAGCTTAAAGGAACAATTCATCTTTTTGGGAAAGTAGTTTATTCGCTTTCCAAGTATAAAAACAACACATAAGTTTTTCACTTGGGAAAAGCTCATGATGCTGTAAACACAAGATTGACACGCTACCCCCATTTCTTTGTTTATTCCATTTCCTGTTTCCTCTCTTCACTTTGAGTTGCTATTTCTGGCTTTAGTAAATACCATAGACTGTATATAAAGATGGATGATACATCTCCACTTCCTCCTACTGTACAAAAGTGAAGCCAAAATATCTCAGCTACGGACACTGCCATCTTCATTATTTGGAGCCTGAACAGTATGGATGGGGATCAAGTTCCCGCCAATACGATCATCCAACCTAAGCAGCACCATTGATCCTGAGCACACTGATTGGCACATACAGCTGTCAATCATGACGTCAGACAGCATTTTTATGGCCTAGCTTTTTACATAACTAATTAAAACCAAAATTATCAGGAAAATGAACACTTGGACAAAAATCAGGGTGATAAAAACTGCCTAAAATGACGAAACCATCTTTTGGGAAAAAAATATTTATTATACACTTTAATCTTTTAGTTTGGTCCATATCCCATGCTCACTAACATGAAAGGGAGAGTTTAAGACCTATACTGCAGCCAGCCAGATTGAGGTTTTGGCTCCACTTTTGGGGAGCTGTCATGCTGTCCACCTTTATATTCTTGGAACAACAAGAAGTCATGCTTGAGACAGGAACTGGTCCAAAGCATGGCTTTATTTCACAAAGAAAAATGACAACAGTGGTGCTTGTAATGTCTGTAAGATAAGATTTCAGTTAAGGGTGGATACACAAGCAATATGCTGAAACATCTTTCTATGCAACATGGGCTTCAATTCCAGGAATGCCATGTATTTGACACTATGCTATAGTGACACTGCGTCCTAGCAGTTTGTCCATTACCGAAGGGGAGATATTCTGTTACAATAACATCAGTGCCACACTAATCTCTATCAGTATCTGCATATAAACATGGAATCTGAAGGCAATGAGACAAGTTTTTGGTAGGCCGATCTGTAGTGTGTTTGTTGTCCGTTTGTGGTATTAACCAATTATGTTCAACCTGCAGATAAACAGTGTGGAGAGAAGACGAGGCGGAACGCACTGGCTGAAATACAGTCTTGGAATCCATTGGCCATCGTCTGCTGACAATTTAGTTTTTTGTTAGCTTTTTTAAAAATTATCAGCATTCATATGCAGATATCTCTTTATAGACATTAGCCAAAATGACAGAAGAGTTAGTCTTGGCCCAGATATCAACTGGCTACACCGGAACCCCACGAAATATTGTCCGTTGCCCCAAGAGGCTCAATCATTGTCAAACCAATAGCAGATGGGTTTCAAGATTGGCAACATGAGGCAGGCTGAGCAGATTTTTTCTTTGACTATGAAATCCTAAATGAAAATGAAGGCTGTCCAAATATTCTCTCGTTTCATCCATTTAAGATGATGACAGACAGACTGTTGCAACACTGTGTTCAGACTCACATTTAATAAAACAGTTGTGTTGATGCTGTAGACATGTGTTGGCGTACTGTTGTAGGCGTACTGTTTTTAACAACAGAAAACTGATCAGGAATGGATAAGGAAATTGATGAAGAATTGGAGCGATAAAGGGAAGCCATTATGGCATTGGTAACTATTAACTCGTATCAATTCCCACCCTTACTTACCTAGCTCTGTTTTGTTCTCTAACAGCTTCCAGTATCAGTCCCTTTAGCTGCTAACTGCTCCATTGTGCTCACTAGCTTTTGGCTAACTTTGTCTGTCTGCTGTTTAATGCTGGGCGGTGTGGAGTTGGTTTATAGAGCTATCTCGTGACTGAGACTGAACCAGAACAGTAAAGTCATGGGATATAAAACCAAAACAACAAGCTGAAAGATGCTAAGACGCTCAGTAAAGCTGATGGGAACTGCAGAGTGATAGTTCTCTGTCGGTTTATCATTACGAGTGACCTTTCACATTACACAGTCATTTCAGCCATTGTTAATATAAAGATATTGATTAGAACCGCTTCAGCGTATTATTAACCCTAGCCTGGTCCTGACTTTGACTTTAAATCAAACTACAAACCATAAACTAGCCTGTTAAGAAGCAAGGACGGGCCAGAAGACATCAAGGAATGACCTCACATAATACTCTGAAGGTCTAAAGCTTCTCTCTCTCTCACACACACAGAGACGCACACACACACACACACACACACACACCATTCATCCAGATAAATTGATGGTGTGGGTGGATTGCCCGCTCTGAATTGAGCTGCCCATTTAACCTGGAAGGAAAAAAAGAGTTTTGACACAAGTCTGGTGTGATGAAGAGAAAGAAGTCAGACAGAAATACTTGATGCTTTTCATTTGTGATTTTGCTGAACTGTGAACTGAACCAGAGAAGCCCTCGCTTTACTCCACTTAAGACACACAGATGCCCAATATCACACAGTTCAGTGAGGATCAGATGGGCAGGGCCATCCAATCTGTGCGGTTTTTCTACATTGTTCAGAATAGAATAGTTAGAAACAACAATGTAAGTTCTGAGTGTAGTTGACACCGGCAAAATAACACTGCATTAGTTTGCACAAAGGGGTGTTCTCAGACCTTTAACAGAATAAGTAATTGTGTCTTTTTCACAGTGCATGGGAAAAGGCAGTCTACTGTTCATCATAGATTTTTACTGCACCATATCTTTCTTCTTATTTACATCAGACTATAGATTCTCAGCCACATTAGAACTAATATTTTTCCTCCCAGACACATTGCATAAAACCAAGAAGCTTTGTTTGTGTTGGATTTGGTCACGAGTCAAGATAAGTAGACCAGGCTATAAGAACATGTGGTCTCATTTGTTATGTTGCAGTTGAAACACTGTTGTAGTGAAGTTCAATATCCTGAGTGTATCTATGTGATAAGGTGCTGTATGCTCAAGCAGTTGCACGGGTCAATCCTCATCAAGATGTTTAATGACTGCTTTAATGACTCACTGCGCAAATGAGCTGAGAGGATAAGGTTATGGACTTATAGAGATGACCAGTTGTTTGGATCTGCATAGTGTTGCACATCTTACATCTTATTGATTAATGAAGTTTTCCTTTCAAGTTTTATTAATATAGACGTGATGCATTATGATGCATTGCACATTTGTCCTAGTGAGAGGTTACATATGGTGCATTGACTGCAATGATGGTGTCTGCCATCTGTCATGCACGGTTTCATCATTGTGCAAATGATGTGCAACTTGATTGTGATTAGAATATTTTGCTTGCAAATTAAATTGCATAAATGTATCATGGAGAGACATGGTTTTTTTTTTTTAAATGAAGATTAAGATTCCTAAAGCATGTTTTATTTAGGTAAAATACTAACCCAAATGCAAGAATAAATGTTGACATTATACTTTTCTGCAAACCATGAATGTGGTACATTTGCAAATTGTTATGAAGTGGATATGTTAAAATGCAACGCAGTGATGTGCCCCAAATCCCATTGGTTATGGGTCAGAAAAGATCAAGTTTTGGTTTAAATACCCAATGCGGTGGCTCATTTTTTTTTGGCAGCAGGAAAAGCAGCAAAATCTCTGTAAAAAACAACTGCTTCGTAACACTATCCTAGCAGGAGAGGCAGCTATGTCTTGGACAAAGTAAAAACTTTTCATGGAACTATCTTGTCAGGAGCAGAGATGTCTCTGTAAAAAGCAACCACTTTTTTTGGCACTATCCCGGCAGGAAACACAAACATCTTGGTAAAGAGATCACTTTTCATGCCACTATCCTCGCAGGAAATGTAGCGATGTCGTGGTAAAAAGCAAGGGCTTTCATGGCACTGTCCCTGTGGAAACGCAGTGATGCCTCTGTAAATAACAACCTGTTTTTGTGGCACTATACCTGGTGGATATGCAGCAACGTCTTGTAAAAAAATTACCCTTTTCCTGGCGCTATCCCTGGTGGAAACAGCAACGGGTCACTGAGAAACAACCACCTTTGGCAGCTAAAAAGCAGCTGAAAGTGCAGGGATGACTCACTAAAAGAAACTGGATTTGTTCTTTGTGGGTCTCAAACAGTGGTCTGCAGTAGTCTGCAGCGTGGCAGGCATCTCAACTCATGTACTACGTCACTTTAGAAATGCTGTTATGACATGTATGAAGCACACAAATGTAAAATGTCTGTGGTTTGGAGAAATGTACAATGTCAGCATTTTCCTCTGGCAACTGGGCTGAAAATAGCTACTTTTTGCTTTGTCCAATAAATGCAAAGTATTGAAGGAAAAGCCTTAAATATTTTATATGTTATTTATTACTATTATGATAAATATGGGTACCTTAGTTTATTTCGAGTGGGTCCCACGTACACAGTCATGCTGCTGAAAATACTCAATAGAGCATCAAATAATGTGCCTGAATATAGACCCAATGGATGTGCTATTTAATCTCCTTTAAGTAATGTTATATAAAAACTACAGAACCCAGCTGTCTCAGGGAATTATAAAGCCTTTTGAAAAAATAAAAGTATACATTTGTAACCCTTTTGTAAAGATTACGCCATAAGTAGGAAACAATATGCTTGAGGATGAGAACAACAGATAGGCTGGGGAAGTGGAAAACCTATTAAGAGACGTACTAACACATCAGTGGCTGTGGTCTTTTAACAGGATTTGTTGACAGAAACATAAATATTAAATATCAGCAGTCTCATCCTTACACTGTTTATAAGAAATGACTTTATACTGCTGTAAATATGCAGATCAGTGCAGCGACTAATATATTAATTTATTACATGAGCATGTTTTATTTACTTGTATGCTGGTTTTGCAATTCAAATGCAAATTATAGATGTCATGTTGATAGCGTGTTAAAAAGTTACTGTGATACAACTCCACGACTCCACAGTTGTCCTTCAGAGGCAAGTCAAACACACACATTTCAAATGACCCAATAAAACCCCACTGTTGCTTAGTAATGTCAGCTTTCTTGCTGCTCTGGCGTACACGCATTTTCCCATGCATTGAATAAAGTGGATAAATAAATATAATCTGTTTAAAATGTTAAAATATCTCTCTAGTCTAACCAAGCAGAGCAATTTGCTATGACAACACTCATTGCACATGACCACTCAAGTTATCATAACATTACAGAGATGACTGCATTAAGGACAGAGTGCATTAATATTACAGCAATGTATTTTCATAAAGAAAAAGAACCAACAACAAAACAAAAATTGCATATTGCAGAAGATATGAAAATGAAGATCATGCTAATCATACCAAAATATAATTATTCAATAAATAGCCAACAGTGATGAATGGTATTATTTCGAGAGCTGCCAGGACAGTGAAGTCAACAAAAAGAAACTCTCATCAGCTAGCTGCTAATTAATTAGTTCACTATTTCTAGCCGCAGTAATCATACACTGACACAGACTAACTTCTGTCTCTCAGAAGCACAATGCCAAAGGTGTTTTATAGCCAAACGCCTATTCATAAATGTCATGAGTTATAGATTAGACTGGGGAAATACAGAGCAATCATTACTTCAGCTGATTAGTGTGTTATTGAACTGGATGTAAATGTAGCGTTGCATTGTGGAGAAGTAATTGTATTCAACAGAAGCAGCTTTTCTCACTCTGGCTTGCTATTTTGAAACATACAGAAAAAACCAGGATGATAATCACTGGCAGGCACTCTCATATGTAACTTTTAAAAAGATCAATATTTGGAGCATCTTCAGCTCTTACAGAAAACCGGCAATTTGAGTCAGCTGTGAGGAGACAGGTCTGGAACGAGACTAGTTGTGATGAATGATGATTGGGAGTCTCTAGACGACCACACGTAGGACTTCAATCATATCAATACAAGATTGCATTGTTTGTCACCTGAAACAATTTGTCAACAAGTAAGAGTCTGACTGTCCCTTTGGCAAAAATGAGCGATGCATTGTTGATGGAGCTCAGACCAGGAGGTTTGGTCCTCAAGCCAAAAAAATGTCAGATGATAAAACAGCCTTATAATAACACTACTTTCAAATGTGATATACATCCACTTCAGCTGATGGATCTTTGCTCTAATTAGCAAACAAGCTCTGCTGAAAATGTGGTTTTGTTATTTATGCCACAGTGTCAGCTGTGCCAGGCTAATGCTGATGTCCAGCCCAGTCGCCAATATAAAGTGTATTGTACATTTCTGCAAACCACCAATAACTATTGTAGCTTTTATACTGACCATATCAACATTTCTACAGTGATATAGCTCAGATCACATATGGGATAAGATTCTCGTCAGGAGGAAGAGGGGATTTTAGTGGGTATTTTTAACAGTACGTCTGGACATTTCCACCCGTGTCTGTGGCGACAAAAACAGGTATTCTTAATAAGATGTCAGGATATTTTCAGCCATGTTTATGATGACAAAACTGATTATTTTAACAAGACATCGAGACATTTCCAACTGGGTTTCTGGTGACAAAACCGGGTATTTTTAATAAAATGTCAGGATATTTTTAATTGTGTTTGTGAGGAGCAAAACAGATTTTTTAACAAGATGTTGAGACATTTCCAGCTGTGTTTGTGCCAATAAAAACAGGTATTTTTAACAATGCTGCAAGGAATTTCTAACTGTGTTTCTGGCAAAAAAAAGGTATTCATTAGACATTTCTCACCATATTTGTGGTGACAAAACTGGGTATTTTTCACAAGATGTTCAGGGTGACCAAAACGGTAATTTTTAATGAGAATTTGGGACATTTTCAGATGTGTTTCTGGTCACAAACCTGGTATTTTTGATGAGAAATAAGGATTTTCTTCAGCTGTGTTTGTGGTAACAAACTCGGGTATTTTAACAAGATGCTGGGACATTTCCAGCCATGTTTGTGGTGACAAAACTGAATATTTTTAACAAGACATTGGGGCATTTCCACCTGCATCTGGGGAGACCAAAATGGGTATTTTTAATAAGACACCAGAGCATTTTTAGCTGTGTTTGTGATAACAGTTGCGCTTATTTTATAGAGGCGCTGGGACACTTCCAGCCGTGTTTCTGGTGACAAACCCGGCTATTTTAAAAGAGACATAGGGAAAGGTGTGTTTGTGGAAAACAAAATCTGTATTTTCAGTATGTATTGTTTGCTGTAGTTTATTGTTTTGTTTAAGGCAACAAAATCAGGTATGTTTAACGAGATGTTGGGACATTTCCAGCTGTGTGGAGACAAAACATTTCCTAACACCAGACAATGTGTGGTTAATGTATGCCTCACCACATATCAACCACAGTGTTGTCACAACATAAAATTGAATATTAAAATGTACAGAAACATTAAGTGTCTTCATATCCACTACATAGGAGGAGTAAAAAAAATAACGTACAAAATGTACAAATGTACCATATCCATGGTTTACAAAACCGTACAATACCAACATTTATTTTGATGATTAGGTTGTGTTGTTACAGCTCTTTGGTTGCCAGTAGATTTTGATAGATGCCAGACATCACTCAATGCCACTTTACAAACTACTGAAGAAGAATCTGCTGCACAGAAATCAGACCTTATAGTGGAAATCCCAGCTGCGGTTCAAGTTGTTAAAGACAGTCAAACCCCAGTGATCCAACAGCAATCCACCTCCCATTCAGTCCTGTGTAACTTTTTTCCCCCTGCCCTTTAACAACATTCACTGTGGAGTCTCTGTGGTAATAAAGATGGGTTTGGTACTTTTTATCTTTATTAGGGGTGTTTCAGAGCACTGTGGCACTCTATGCCTCTGCTGCACTAATGCTGCAATCATTCATGCAGTAGCAGAGAAGCCCACAGCATTGAGCCTGAGGGACTTGTGTCAAAAGGAGCCCCTACGCAGAAAAAACTTAATAAGAGCAATATTTTACAGCCGTTTATAATGGCAGTGTTTGTGGTTCTGCTGTTACTATGCAGTATGTTGGAATCAAAACATTTACTGGTATGAATGTTGCCTCTTTTACCATAGTGTGAAAATGTTGTCTCAGAGGTGTAATACCTAATCTGCCTTCAAATGATCAATCATACTGCATTTTATTTCCTCCTGATTTACAGTAACAACAATGGCAATGGAGAGAATTTGGGCAGAATGTAAAACTATGTCACATATTTTATTTATTATTGTTATTTTTTGTTCTGGTTTTGTCAAGTCAGCTTGTCTGTCAGTCACATAGGCCGCTGTCAAATCACAAGACTGTCTTTGAAAGAAGAGTCTGAGTCGTGTGTGTGTGTGTGTGTTTGTGTGTGTGTGTGTATTCGAGTGTAAGATTACCAAACAGGGGAAATTTCTTTTCGCAGAACTGAATGACTTTCCCTTTTTACCTCTAAAGTGGATCCTCAGCGGACACATGCCACACTGTCTTTATCATAGGCACCATAGTGATGTTTTATTACTAAGGAAACAGCAATATGACTAGGTGCGCTGCTTATAAATCTTATACATTTAATTGTTGTTGGCTTTTGGTTGATTTCCCCGGTGTGGGAAGCAGAGCTGTGGAAGAATCAAGGGAAATAAATCAAAGAAACAATGAAACATTGCCAAAGAAAGCACTATATTACTGTTACATCATACAGTGTACAGCATGTGTTAGATACAAGATAACTTCATCTAAATCTGTGGCCATGAGATAACTTTGATTTAAGGCTTTAAGTGTGGCAGACATTTTGTCAAAGGGACGTAAAAAATGCAGCTATAAAGGTCAAGCTGTTAACTGGCTTTATGCTGCAAATGATTTCTTGATGTTAAGTAAACTATAGCTGCTCTGGGATTACTAAATATGGATGAGAAAGTAACTCCTAAAATGTAATGTATCACACTAGATGTTTGAAACAACCTTTCCGCTCCTGGTTTTTACAATGCCACACCACACTGCTGAGAGGACTTTACTGTAATCGAAAGCTATTTTATTGTGAAAAACCATGTGATTGTCAGAATCATTACAGGGACACAAATCACAGCTGTGAGAAAGATACTGACAACACGATGATTATATTGGTCGACTGATGGAAGTTTCTCCCGCCTACTGCTTTAAGAAATACAGAGCAATTTCTTATTAAGCATCCTGTTCAAGTTTCAAGTGAGTAATAAATTGGAAAAAAAACAAAATCATTTTCCGACTCTCTTTCCGACCACCACCAACACTTTGACATGAACAAAAAAGAAGCAAGGAGACTTTTTTTTTTTTCCTCCTCTGAGGGTCCACTGGGACACGTAACAAAAGCATTAGCATTCAAATGAATTTTACAGGTGACATACAGTGCACAAAAGGTGGACTAACAAAGAAATCCTGTTGTGAGGCACAGGAGACGGGACAACTTTTCTCCCAAACTGTGCCAACTGTCTTTGAATACTTTCATACTTCACTGACTCTATTTTCAGCTGACGTTAATCATTTGAACTTGACAGCCCGGAACTCATTATTTTGACTAGCTAGCTTAAAGGTACTACATGTTGGATACTTAAATTCATATTAGAGTAGATGTGATGCTACTGTTTGTTGTGAAAGACAAAAGACAGACAGGAAGCAAGAAAGCAAGGAAGAAAGAAAGAAAGAAAGAAAGAAAGAAAAAGAAAGAAAGAAAAGTGTCTGTCCTATGTCTAGTGAGTTCTTTTGTCCAATTTAAGACCTCTCTGGCTCGATCATCCTTGAAGAAATCCCTTCCAGTGGATGGTAGGCTGGTAAGTACAAATGCAATAGGGAGTGCAGTAATGAAATATGCTCATGGAAAGGAGCTATAAGCATTTATAGAACTTAGCAGCACATTAGCACAATTGATCTGCTGATAGCTGTTTCTCAAGAAATATTTGCTTCAAGGAACTGTTCAACATTTTGGGAAGTATGCTAATGCATTTCTTTTTTTCTTTTTTTGTTTGTTTGATGAAAAGATCGATACCACTCTCACGTCTGTGTGCTAAATATGAAGCTGCAGCCTGTAGACTGTTGGTTTAGCTTAGAAAGAATATTGGAAACAGGTAGCCTGGCTCAGTACAAGGGGACAATCTCCTTTACACTTTGGCTTAAAGTAGGGCAGATTTAAAGTAGGTAGATTTTGTTAACTTTGCACAGAGCGAGGCTAGCTGTTTCCTCCTGCTTCCAATCTTTATGCTAAGCTAAGCAAACCAGCTGCTGACTGTAGCATTATGTTTATTGAAAAGACATGAGAGTGGTATTGATTTTTCAACAGTCTCTTAAACCTAAATGACAGAATGGGTTTGTTTCCACTGACTTCCAAAACAACATGACTGTCCCCATAATGACAGTTGTAAAGACGACCTTAATGTTATGAAATGGTCATTATTCTGCTATAAAACATTGTGGTTAGGTTTAGGCAAGAAAAGTTGGTAGTTGGGTTTATAAATAACTATGGTTTGGCTTTAAATATGTACTTTTGTTACTAATGTCACGTCACATATGTCACGTGACAGATGTTCGAGTTCTGATTGGGCCCAAAAATCAGGCCCAACCTCACATAAACCCTCACACAGTTTCTGTCCAAGCCCGACCCGAGCCTGACCTATGGCAGCAGATTTGGGCCCAAGCCTGATTAAAAGCCTGAATTTCTATTGTAAAAAATATGAATTATATTTTATACATTATATTTTTGTAATATTAAAACATTCATTACAAGCTAAGGGCTAATGTGTATCCTCACACCACTTCTCCTTCTTCTCTCCCTTATTTTAATAATCTGTCATCTTGTGCAGGACGGGTTCAGCAGAGTGGGCCGTGCCCCTCAGTGTGTCTAGAGTGCAAGGTGGTCCATGCCGAATGGGCACACAGATGATGATCACCGCTCCTTACTCCATGTTTCGCACATCTCTCCCACTGCTGGGGAGGCAGAAGCAAACACTGCCAACCAAGTCCCCTCATTGTCTCTCTTTCCTTCTTTATTCTGTCTGTCATTAAAACTCCTGCTATTTAAGCATCAGAACTGTCAGTTTATGTATCCAAAAAAAAAAAAAAAAAAAGGTAAAATGGCTAGAGCCTGACCTGATTCAAGCCGGGATGAATAATTAGAAATTACAGCCAGGCCTGGCCTGAACCCATCGGGTCAGGTTGTGCCAAGTCGGACACAGGCAGAGACTTAGAGCTCTAACAGACACTGCATACTGCACCTCACATTCCTCACTAGCATAGTATGCCACACATACTACGCTACTATTGAAAGAAATCCACATTGACTTCTTCCCACAAACAATGTTCTCCTGAGTGAAAGTCCTGCACTTGTTTCATCCATTCACCACCCCTCTCGCCACATGGATGTATAAAGAGAACTGGATACAGTGCTGGAGGCCGGGCTGGTTCATTCCTATGAAACTTGTTCAGTGGCGCACAAAGCCAAGTTCAACTGCCACATGTAAAATTAGCCAGATGATTGGCCCTTCCGGTGTAGCGCTCCACCAACTTCAACTCTTCTAGACTTTCCAAATGTTATTGGATCGCATGTTTCAAACCCGGATATTGAAATGAGTCATTTTGAGTGGCTGTGTCATTAAAAAAAATGTAGCCACTGATTTACAGATGTCTCTTCTGTCATGTAAGTCAATGGGAAAAAGTCTTTTTTGTCCACATGGCATCTCTTGGCAGTGTAATTACATTGTTTGACCACTATGAAAGTTGGCTGCAAAGCCTGGTGCACTTCCTGGGGGCTTGCCTGCCAACCATATAGAGACTTCCTCCATCTTTACCCAACATTACTTAAACTTTGCTTTTTATACTACGTCATCTAACTTACTTTTACTTTTTACTCTGCTTTCATAATAATTACTATGGCCACTAGAGGCAATGAAAGTATGGGTTGTAATAAGCTGCTTGCATGGTCGACCTATATATCCATATTTCGGTGAGAGAGGCCTGTGATTTTCTCATTTAACTCCCAGCAAGACAGCAAATAAGCCTATTTACCAAAATGCTGAACTATTACTTGGAATTACTTACCTCATAAATGAAAATGGCTGGCAGATAAAAAGGAAATATGTATTTGGGGTATATTGACAATAAAATATCATCACTGCTGCTTTTGGTTCATTGTGCCTACCTTTCAAATCCCCGGCATAACCTTCGGCAAAGATGAACAGAA
This sequence comes from Epinephelus lanceolatus, assembly GCF_041903045.1. Classification (NCBI taxonomy): domain Eukaryota; kingdom Metazoa; phylum Chordata; class Actinopteri; order Perciformes; family Serranidae; genus Epinephelus; species Epinephelus lanceolatus. Next base: position 33,902,742 of record NC_135742.1, read on the forward strand.
CGCTGCGCACATGTTACCTTAGAAAAGATCCCCAGTGAAAGATGTAAATCAAAATGTCATGCCTGCCAATAAGGGCTGAGCAAGTTACCCCTCACAGTGAGTGTTTACAGGAAGCACTGAGAAAACACACTGTTTTTTTCTGGAAGTTCACAGGCAAGATTTTACTGATTCTGTTTTTGGCTTTGCTCATCTGTTTGGAGTGCCTTATGGTATACCTCGATTAACTCAAAAAGACATTTTTCATTTCTTGGAGCGTATAGGCTGCGTTTTCTCCGATTTTGCCGATGGAGTGTGGTTCTGTTTGTGCATTGTTGTACTAAGTCAATACTGTGCACTCCCACAATTCTTCATCCAAACAAATATCCTCAATAGTGATCTGCAGAACGCAGACCACAGCTCTCTAATCAGCATTCTTTTCTCAGCTACACGACACCAAAAGATTTCAAAGCACAGGGAATTGCTTTTCATCAGTCACTATATGACAAATCAAACACTAATTACAATATCTGCCAAAATTAGATCAACAAATCATTTGTTCTGTTCATATTACATTTTCTGTATGCCCTCGCAGAGTTTCCTATTGGCCCTCAGAAGAAATTCATCATATATGCAAGTGCTGGAAACTAAATATATGGATATAAATTCTGTTGGCAGCGTGCCTCCATGCCTGCCTGGAGGCTAAAGAAAGCCTGAGTCATGTTTAGAAAGTGAATTATGGGAGATCATAAATTCTTATCTGAACAACCTTTGACCAGTCAGACTTTGTACGTACTCCACATGAGATGTGTGAACATGCTAATGGTTGATAACAAGGAGAAGAAATCAGATGTTATCAGTTCACAACAGGTCTGAGAAAACAACCGACAGCTGTGGGGGAAGGACTGTACTGAGCAATAGATGATTGTTTTTAGTCGAGTCTCACAATGGGAAAAAAAAACAAAACCTTTTTGATAGCTCTTACGCTCCCACCAGCACTGCCTAATCCTGCCTGGTTTAACACATGCACATACAGTATATCCTCTGGTGCAGGTTAATTTTCTCTCCTCACAGTAATCAAACTGGGGAGAAAAAAAAGTAACGAGGCAGGGATAAAAGGAAGGAGGGGACAGACCAAAGTGGGTGATATCTTCTTAATAGCAGAACTGCTTTGACCCGTAACACCCACTGTCCCTCAGTAGCCAGCGTCTATTCTCTCTTTCCTTTCACAGCACAAGAGCAATATTTCCAAACTGACAGGGTTATATAAAAGAGAGAGATTCCTAATCTCTTTTTGGTTTCAGGGCCTGGAATATCTTTTTTTTTTTTGTCTCATGTACAAGCAAAGAATGGGACCGTCGTTTGGGCTCCACTAAAAGCAAACCTGTTTACGAGAAAACCGAGAGTACAAAACAGCTCATCTCTACACCGACTCATTTATGTTCAAGGGACTGACATGGGGGCCCCCCCTACTCTGAATTTGAGGTGTGTAACCCAGATACAATCAATACTGCTGTCGATACTGGAGTGCCAGGAGAGGATAGAAGAGACAAGAGCCAGAAAACAAGATGCGTGATGAAAAATATGTCAGCTCCCCTCGCATGCAGCAGCAGATCCAATGAATTGTATAACATCAAGAGCACAATGCATGGATTTAGAGATGGGATTTTTTTTTTCCTCTCCATATCATGTACCAGTCATCCATATTCTCATCACACACAGTTTTTCGTCAATTGTCAAGTGTTTCTTTTAATTACACAGTCATTATCACATAGAATGCCAAGTACCCATATTGTTATGTCTTTACACAAACAATGCATAATCATAATGATAGGAATAATCGATACAAAATTCTTTATGAAAATCAACATCGGAACGTTTGACACATCAAGACCTTCATTGGGCCTGACAAATTTTTTTTACAGCTTGGAAAATACCAGTCCTGAGATTAGACTTAAATATAGTTAGTTTGTTTGCCACAATGAACCAAAATGCAACTTTACCATCAATTAGAACTGATCATTTAATAAGAGAGAGGAGCATCTTCAGTAAGGAGAGTGGATTCATGCAAAAGATCTCAGGACAAGATGCTCTCTCTTAGCGATTGTTCCCCCACATTTTGATGAACTGCTACTTCTAGTTGCTGCATTGGTATGCCAAATGCAGAACCGTTTAACTGGACAAATAATATCTTGTGAGAACAAGGTGCAACACTATAACTCTTCCAACCAGACGTCAGTAAACCAGGAGACTATCAGCTCATCCCCATAACACACTCTCACACACACAAACACTCAAAGATGCACACACACACACACACACACATACATCCTAAATGCTTCACAAGCTACGTAATGAAAATAAAAAACTAGCAAGTAAAAAGTGGCTTTGTTGGTTTCGTATGTTCTATGGCGATATAGTTTGACTAAGAATAAGGTCAGTCTCTCTACAACGCTGACTTCTACTGTAGCAGAGGTCCAGGCGTTATGTTAGATCATATACAGCTAAACTGGCTGACCCCGCCACTGTTCTCGTGTCAGTCAGGGTGATAATTAGCTCCAAATATATCTCTCCGTTCCAGTCTTCTTTTCTGTGCACATAATGATATTGTACTATGCCCCCAAGAATTTCCTTCAGTGCTGCAGAATCTATCATCTCACATTAGAGATAAAAGCACTTAATCTTGTGGAAAAACCATTTACCTCTGCTTAGCAATTGCACTTTTACTCTCGTAAGGAGGAGTTGGCAGCTCAGACCTCACATTCGATGGATCCTGATATGGTGCACGTGCACGGCCTCGTCTCAGTCACCAAAGAGTCCATTGTCTCTGAGTTTGAATGGTAGCTCAGGTAGTACTCTTGCAACTGAGAGTTAAGGTCCTGCTCCTGCTTACGGGCCTTTTTCCTGCGCTTATGGTTGACTGAGTGCTGCTGCAGCTGCCTCATGGTGTTGGGGTAGCGCCTCCACGAGACATAAATAACCAGAAGGATCAATGACACTGACAGGAACAGGGCTACGCTGCCTGCAATGATTTTATGGAAAGCCATATGTTCAAACTGTAGCTCTGGGATAAACGATGTAGGGTGTTCAGGGGAGATGGGTGATGTGGAGCTCATGTTTATGGACTCAGTTGTCTTTCTGTCAGCCCCACTTGGACGGCCAGGCGAAGGGGTCAATGTCTGAATGGGTGCCTCAATGCCAGGGTCTGTAACACCAAAGGGAAAGAGTTGAGTTGTGATGTTCACAAATTGGTTGGAAGACAGAACAATAAGAGCAGTGGTTGAGAAAACATTTGACATGTCCACACATGTCGAGTGATTCTTCACCACATCCACGACTCTTTCACCCTGCACAGACTTGGGACTGCTGCAGATCATACTGATGTCTTTGGAGTCTCTGATGTTTCTGAGCCATCCCATGAGAGGGCAGATGCTGGGGCTGCAGTCCCAAGAGTTACCTGCCAGGCTGACAGTGGTCAGTGAGGTCCACGCCGCCACTGCTTCCACAGGCACACTACTCAGCTTGTTCGATTCAAGGTTGAGTATTTGTAAGTTTGGCATACACTGGAAAACTGCTGGGTCCAGGATTTGGATTTCATTCCCTGACAGGTCTAATTTCTGTAGTTTGTGCCAGGTCCAAGGCACGCCTTGATTAATGGATCGTATGCGGTTCCACTGCAAATAAAGAGCCTGGAGGTTGGTAAGACGTGGGAAAATGAAGAAATTAATCCTGGAAAATTGATTGTGCTCTAAATGAAGTTCTTTCAGTTTGAACAGCCCTAAGAACGTTGTGCGGGTGAGGCTCCGCAAGCGGTTGTAACCCAAGTCCAGAAACTCCAGGCTGCGGCATTCCAGAAACGTACGAATGAAGATTTGTCTCAGGCCATTAGATCGGAGGTGGAGATTCTGCAGCTTGCGCAGACCATAAAAATGTCCTGGCTGCAGAGACTGCAGCTGATTGTAGGATAAGTCCAGATTCCGCAGGTTTGGGATAGCGCTGAACGTGTTATTGTGCAGATGAGTTATTTTGTTGGAGCTGAGGATGAGTTCTTTGAGCCTGCGCACACCATGAAAAGCTAAAGCATCTATGTCTTTGATGGAGTTGTGGTCCAAGTAAAGCCAGATAAGCTGATTGAGGTGAGCGAACTGGTATGGCAACAGAACCAGCAGGCTGTTATAGCGCAGAGACAAACCTTGGCATCCTGTGGTGATATTTTCCGGGATGTCTTGGAAGATGCCAGACTCGCAATAAACAATCTTTCCTTCGCAGCGACAACTCGTGGGGCACATCCTCTCCCCCTTGCTGAGCAGCAGCAAAGCAGCTGCCTGCAGAAGAAGACATGATAACCTCCAGTCCAACATCACAGAACCTGTTGGGGGTAGAGTGGGGCACACAGCAATCAAAGGCATGACTTGGTTTTAGGGAAAAAAAATGTTTGCACAGAGAGGTTTAAATTAGAAAATGTGAGAAATTCATTCTTCAGACAGCAGATCATGTAGTGAGGAGCAGCTTGAGGTTGATGTCTGAGAGACCAGACCTGCTTCATGAAGAATTAATAAGAGTCTGACGTTTGTCACTTTTTAGGTATGGATAGGTGAAAATGCTCAGACACAAGTGTGAGAAAAAGGTAATTTAAATCAATGCTTAAAATAAATAACACACCTCCTCACTCTTTAAATGTAAAATAAAATCAGTTCAAGAACTAACATCTGTCAGTATAAGCTGGTCATGGCTGTCATCTTGGCTCCTGGGAGTCTCAAGAGGGGAAAAACTGTGTCAATAAATTGTGAAGAGGACAATGACTTACCCATCCTTACTGAGGGAAGGAGTGATCCTCTGAAAGAAATGAATAAAGGGCACATTAAACTGCTCACAGATGAGGAAAATCGCAGTTCATGCAGCCTCAGAGTCGATCCACGTAACGAGCATCACTTATGTCTTCAATTAGAGGAGAAAATCAAATATACGCAAGTTTTCCGCAGCGGCACAAGCCCCCCCTGGTCTGTGTGTGACGCGCGGACACAGGACGCCCTCACACTTGGGTCGTAGTTGGAGTCGCCGCTATAGTTCAGCCTGCTGTGTGCGCAATAACCCATTTGAGCGCCAATAGACTGATCCTCCGCTCCATGCAGTGTCTCTCTCTCTTTTCCTCTCTTCCTCCACGTCTCCCCCACCTCTCTCTCTCCCTCTCTTTCTCCCCTCTATCAGAGGCGTAGGCGTCCTTAAGCACACATAAAAGCCTATAATACAGTATATACTGTATACCTACCATATATGTTCAGCCTTTAATATTTAATTGGCACGTATTATTTAATCATATCATTTAATTCATTGGTTGAATATCTAATTTTTCAATAACTGTCTGCTCATGTGGTATTACAGGTTAAATACATCTGTATTAAATATAAATGCTGTAATGTAAGTTAAGCTATTTACATGGCTCAGTGGGAGGCTCCATGAATTAAATAATAATAATAATGATGATAAATGGAGATAAATTTGGAATGAAATCTGATGTATATCTTCACAGAAGCCCTTAGATTTTTTTTTTTTTTCAGATTTCAATTTGTGTTGCTTTTAATCCAAAGCTTGCTGAAATGAGGGGTGACATGAGGATCCACAGTGTGAAGATGGCATCATACACAGTGTAACAACACACACTGCTGAACATGATGATGACATAGCGACTGAAATCATATTTCCTCAACCAAAAATAAGGGGATTGCATGAGCCAAATATCCTGATCATCCATTTATACCTCCAATCATTCATTCAAAAATGACAGGAAATTACAGGAAGTTGGGTAATGAGGATTTCTGGTCCCTATCAGCTGCTTGTTATAATGTTAATTATGGCGACAGCTTAAGTGTGATGTTGACAAGCAACATTCATCCACACTCAGGCAGCAGGGGGAGTGTATGTAGATAAACAGTTAACACCTCTTGGTGTCTGGAGACGCTGCTGAAGAGGTGGCGACAGGGGGATTATTGGTATTCAAATGAATGGGCCTTATGAAGTGGGCAGTCAACAGACAGCAGAAGAAAGAGGGAAACACAGGAGGAGATAGGGGAACCTGTAATTCTGTGGTCATTTCATACTCATTTTTCATACTTTGCTTATGCTGCCTTGCACAGACATTCATCACATTGGACACAGTGTGGAAAACACCATTCTTGACTGCACAGCCTTGGAGAGTCTGAGTCGTAATGTGTGGTAACAGCAACCCCTTGTGCACACAGAAAGAAATGTCCTGCTTTAAGAGCTGTTGACATTAATCTCCAAATACATGACTTCAGTAAAGATGAGAGAGAAATCAGCACCCAGATCACTTGTGGTTGAAAGAAATGAGCAAATGAATTCATATCAACATCTGGCTGAGAGCGTGGTAATATTCTTGGTCAAACAGGATTTCCTCTGATGCCTGTGGATTGTGTTAAGAATGAAATGCATTTATGAAATCTGCTCCATGAACACCACAGCAGGGGTGAAACTAAGACGTGTGAAAATGAGCTATTCTGTTTTAGATAATACCTCTCAGACTCATAGTAGCACATTTTTCAGCTGAACGTCAAACAAAATCTGCTCTTCAAAGGGTGAGCTGCCTCACATGTGTCTTGGGAGATCACGCGTCATTCATGAATTGTGCACCTGAAGTGTGGGAAAACGTGCTGCTCGACAATGACGCTGCAAAGTGAGGCTCCTTTTAGGCAACATTTAGGCACAGGAACACTGTGAAAGCTTTACTCAGAGAGGGAGGATGTGCTGTACTGACTACTTGATGAGTTTATGTACCTGATCTTACCTTGTATGAAAATGTGAAAAATGAGTGCACATCAGTCAGATCCTGAAATTAAATGTAATCATTCTCACATAGGTGACAACTACTACCTTCTGCTTGCCAATTACAGAAGACATACGGAGAAGTGAAAGCGGATATCACATCACACTTTGATATGTTGTGCAGTTAACCTGTCTCAAACCCATTCAGAGAGATCAGAATGTGACTTATATGATGTTAAGTATGATGTTAATGTAGATCTCAGCTATGGGAGGGTGGCGGGAAGGGGAGGCATGACTCCATGGCTATGGCCTTGGTACATATGCACTACACACTGCACTGCATCTGCAGATTCTCGCCATTGTTATCAACGTAATATACTGACAGATGGATAGAGAGATTTATTCATCTTTCACTGACCTTTTACTCTTCTCACTGAGATGGATTCTCCAATAATTATTTGTCAGACCGAAAGGTGCAGCCATGTCAGCCACCTGCAAACAGCAGATTATCACCCGTGCTTATATTTTAAAAATGGCCTTTCATGATATTTGAAATACCTGATCTAGAAGATAATCTCTGGGTAAAAGTCACTGGCCTTTGTCTTGAAATGGGTTGGGTGGATAGCATTACAGTAATCCACAAAACCTTTTCCCTTGAATATATCTCTGGTACACATATCAGTGCAACCTGAGCAGGAAAACTAGTGTGACTTTGCAATTCATGCAATAAGAGGCTGAGGCTGTGTTGCAGTTTATGGACTTAGCTTATTTGCATGACATTTGAAAACTGTTCTGAAAAGTATAAGTACATGATATACAGACTACTGTGTGTGGTGGCTGTTTGTATTCTTTTAAATCTTTGAACTGTTATGTTTTACTACAATAAGGCAAAGTGCACTGAATTGAATTGAGTGCCTAACAACCCATTATAAGTCTGATGGTGCGTGGAAGGTTTTTAGATCAGACCGTCCCTCATGCAAACACACAACTTTCAGTCACTCAAACTCAGGTGCTTCATTAAAATTCTATTTGCACATAAAGTACAAACAAAGTAGAAACACCCATACAGCCGTCTGACTACAATCAACAATATAATGAAAGAGCATAACAGAAAAATAAACATTCAGGCTCCTGGATAAGTGATACAAAATATGAATTCATTACATGGAGTTATTTATTTAAGATGCATCAGTGTACATAAATCATAATGAAAAAAAATGATGTTGCAGTCTCTATGAGATAACATATTTAGAGAGGGAATACACTTCACAAAATCACAAACTGAAAAAGGGAGGGTTTTATGTAATTAGGCCATAATTAGCCATGATGATGATTGTGTCATGCTAACAGATAGGTAAGGATTCAAAGAGGGAAAGACTGGATGTTTTTGAACAATCATTGTTGGTCTTTAAAAGTCACCTTGGATTTTATAACCCTATATAATTACATTTTTCCTTTTGTGAAATAGGATGAATTTGCCCTAATAAGCAACGCAGCTGATTATTTTTAGTTGAACTAATCAAAGTGGAATGGTTTTGGAAATAGCTCATTGCTGGAGCTTAATCCATTATGTCATTCTCTAAAGCAGTATTAGTGTGTGTAAGTTTGGTTTAGCTGTGCTGCGTGTTTACATTTTTCAGACAGTAAATACATGCCCTGCAGTGCATGAACATGCAATTAACTAGTCTGTAAACTGTGTGTGTTACGGGACGGAGCCTCAGGGTCTCTCCTCTCCAAGTTTGGTTATGACTGACATGACAGAGCGACGTTTCCTCATTGGCTGAATTTCCTTTGTCACATTTCCTATTTAAACACAGAACAGGGCTGGCTAGTTATGGACAACATGCAAATTAGGATTACATAATCGGATTGTTAAAAAAAAAAAAGTTACTGTGTCAGTCCAGATAACATTTTTTAAAAAGTGTAATTAGATTATAGTTTCATTGTCAAGTAATACTTGATTAAATTTTTGATTACATCTTTAAAACATGGCAATTTTAAAACTATGAAACTTTATTTCGTGGTAACCAATGCTTTAGTATAAGGTGCAATATTTTTCAATTTAATAATCCGGACTATTTAAGTAATCCAAAAGTACACCAAAAATATTCAGATTAGATCACATTTTTTTGTAATCCAATGTATTACATTACTAATTACAAAACTGTAATTTGAATTCAGTAACTGACTACATTTCAAAGTAATCTGACCCGACACAGTCTCATTGTGTTTTACAGTTTATTTAATTGGTTCTAAAGAAATGATCATGTAAAAAGGTGTCAGTGTGTCCACATACAATGGTTCAGATAATATTTAATAAATCAGCATCCCATAAATGTCATGATTCATACTTAACTTAAAGTTATGCACTTAACTTAATGCACTTAATACTTTAAGTCGTGCAGATTAGGTTCAATGAAGAAAAGTTACATAATTGTGGGTTAGGTTTAGGAAAACAGTCATGGATGGGCGCCGTAACATAGTTGTAGGTTAGGTTTGGGAAAACAATCATGCTTGAGCGTCTTCACATTAACACCTAATGTAAAGTTACAATTTAGGAAATCAAATTAAGTTGGTTAGTTTTAGGAAAACAATCATGGTTGGGTGTCGTCACATTACGTACTCCGTGTAAACTTACATACGTTTAGGCAAGTAAGGTTATATAGGTTAGTTTAAAAAAACAGAAGCATGGTTGGGCATCACTTCATGATGACTTACCTTAAAAAAACTCAAAGTTTACTTGCTTTTAAACACTGGTCTCCTGGGAAAAGTCCTGTGTTTGTTTGACTCATCCATGACCCCACCATTCCTCCTTATGCAGACTTACAGTCTTTATACTACTAACTTCTTTAGTCCCGTCAGCACACTGGTCAGATGATCACAGCCTTCCTAATAAGGGGTTATATACAAATTCTGGTGCATTACTTTTCGTACATACAGTACAGGCCAAAAGTTTGGACACACCTTCTCATTCAATGCGTTTTCTTTATTTTCATGACTATTTACATTGTAGATTCTCACTGAAGGCATCAAAACTATGAATGAACACATGTGGAGTTATGTACTTAACAAAAAAAGGTGAAATAACTGAAAACATGTTTTATATTCTAGTTTCTTCAAAATAGCCACCCTTTGCTCTGATTACTGCTTTGCACACTCTTGGCATTCTCTCCATGAGCTTCAAGAGGTAGTCACCTGAAATGGTTTTCCAACAGTCTTGAAGGAGTTCCCAGAGGTGTTTAGCACTTGTTGGCCCCTTTGCCTTCACTCTGCAGTCCAGCTCACCCAAAACCATCTCAATTGGGTTCAGGTCCGGTGACTGTGGAGGCCAGGTCATCTGCCGCAGCACTCCATCACTCTCCTTCTTGGTCAAATAGCCCTTACACAGCCTGGAGGTGTGTTTGGGGTCATTGTCCTGTTGAAAAATAAATGATCGTCCAACTAAACGCAAACCGGATGGGATGGCATGTCACTGCAGGATGCTGTGGTAGCCATGCTGGTTCAGTGTGCCTTCAATTTTGAATAAATCCCCAACAGTGTGACCAGCAAAACACCCCCACACCATCACACCTCCTCCTCCATGCTTCACAGTGGGAACCAGGCATGTGGAATCCATCCGTTCACCTTTTCTGCGTCTCACAAAGACACGGCGGTTGGAACCAAAGATCTCAAATTTGGACTCATCAGACCAAAGCACAGATTTCCACTGGTCTAATGTCCATTCCTTGTGTTTCTTGGCCCAAACAAATCTCTTCTGCTTGTTGCCTCTCCTTAGCAGTGGTTTCCTAGCAGCTATTTGACCATGAAGGCCTGATTGGCGCAGTCTCCTCTTAACAGTTGTTCTAGAGATGGGTCTGCTGCTAGAACTCTGTGTGGCATTCATCTGGTCTCTGATCTGAGCTGCTGTTAACTTGCCATTTCTGAGGCTGGTGACTCGGATGAACTTATCCTCAGAAGCAGAGGTGACTCTTGGTCTTCCTTTCCTGGGTCGGTCCTCATGTGTGCCAGTTTCATTGTAGCGCTTGATGGTTTTTGCGACTCCACTTGGGGACACATTTAAAGTTTTTGCAATTTTCCGGACTGACTGACCTTCATTTCTTAAAGTAATGATGGCCACTCGTTTTTCTTTAGTTAGCTGATTGGTTCTTGCCATAATATGAATTTTAACAGTTGTCCAATAGGGCTGTCGGCTGTGTATTAACCTGACTTCTGCACAACACAACTGATGGTCCCAACCCCATTGATAAACAAGAAATTCCACTAATTAACCCTGATAAAGCACACCTGTGAAGTGGAAACCATTTCAGGTGACTACCTCTTGAAGCTCATGGAGAGAATGCCAAGAGTGTGCAAAGCAGTAATCAGAGCAAAGGGTGGCTATTTTGAAGAAACTAGAATATAAAACATGTTTTCAGTTATTTCACCTTTTTTTGTTAAGTACATAACTCCACATGTGTTCATTCATAGTTTTGATGCCTTCAGTGAGAATCTACAATGTAAATAGTCATGAAAATAAAGAAAACGCATTGAATGAGAAGGTGTGTCCAAACTTTTGGCCTGTACTGTATACCTACAAACAGCACATGAGAAAAGCCTGACCTGTTGCAACTTTAACTTGTCTTTGAGTCTTTCCCTATAGGAGAGGAATTATAGGCTCAACACTGAACTCTTTTTTTTTTTGATAAAGAAACCTCTTTGCCCTGCGGTCTCATGTGTGTAGTGCAATGCTTTCGTGATACATTATATATAAGGAAATCTACAAATGAAAAATAGAATAAACAGAGTCGCCAAAGAAGAACCTTTACATTTGCGAGGCAATAAAGTGCTCATTTTCGGGGAACTATCAAGTGGTTGTTTGACGCAGGATTTAAATGCAGAAACCCATTATCATCATCTCTATAATGCATTACCAGCTGATCCTCACAGACTTCTTTGCAGAAGTGTGTTTTCTTATGCATGAGAGCAATATTTGAAAAGGTAGACTACCCTATAAAGGTCTATCCAATGTTGCTGCAGAGGAGACTCAGAAGAGTACTGGCTTCACCTTTAATATATAAGTGTTTTAATGGTGTTTTCAACCACCTTTCTCTCATTAGCTTCATGACTATTGTAGCACCTGTGCTGCTGGTGTTCCAGCATGGGAATTGGCCTAAAGAGATGAGATGCTCATTACACATACTAAGAAAATAGTTGCTTAAAAATAAAACAGAATATGAATCTAGGTCAGATGAACAACTTTTCAATTTCAAATCATCAGAAAAGTTCAAGAACCCCCGGAGTGCTTTGAGTGTCGTCCAGCAAAGATACAACTTCATAAACTTTTACTTAAATAAGAAAGATGAATGAATTGTGATAAGCTGAGGATCAAGTCACTTCACACATCGAGCAAAGTCAGTATACAGCCCTGAGTATCTCAAAAGAGAAAAAGAAGTGTAAGCAGTATTTTTCTCTTTTTTTTCTTTCTCTTTAAGTCATAGAGGCAGCAGGGGATAAAGTGCCAGATGTTTTGGGACGAGCCCTTCGTCTCAGAAATATTTACCTGCTGCTTAGATATTTTGTACGTGTTATTCGCCGGGTAATTAAAGTTGCACATTTAGGAGTCAGCGTCGGGGTAAATAGGACCTGCTTCAACACAGTTTAAAGTCTCTCTTTGTTCTAATTACTTTGCAATTTATACATTTATACACTCTGTTTCAGTGGGATTCATTATGCTGCAAAAAAGCAGGTCCTTCCCTTGCTCTATTATTCAGGGCTCAGTCAGTCACAGACAGTCATTAAAGTTTCATAGGAAGCAATTTGGTGGCTGAGTTATTTGCAAAGTGAGGTGAGTGCATATGGTGGCACTATACCTTTGTTGTTTATGGGTTGGGTTTCCATGCTTTTCATGTCGGGAGAGCCACATTCTGTTCTCTTGAGGGGTTAAATTTGACTTGATTATGCCTGTGGGAACATTAGAAAGAATTACGGATGATCATCAAGGAGCCAGCGGGTCACGAAATCTAAAACACAAGTCATTTTATTTAAAGAATGTTTTGACAAGCAGTCAACCTCCAGCAGTGAGACAGATTAAAAGCATGAAAAGCTTTAAGTTGCTTTAAAAGAAGAGTTAAAGTTGTGATATTCCTTCCAGTGTTGACTATAAATACACTGCGAAACCTAATTATTGATCCATGCATTTCTGCTTTGCTTGCATTCTGCCAGTTATAGCAAAATACCCCCAAAAAGCCAGATGAAATATGAAAGTGGGTCATGTCAGATTGGTTCGACAACACAAATAAGAATTGATGTACAGACCACAGGGAATTTAAAGCAACTTAGCATAGAATGATTGCACAAATGTGACGTGCTGTGATTTTTAAGAGTTGGACTACAACTAGAGATAACAATTTTTTCCCCACAAGAATCACTGGCCATTCATTTCCATATATCATGACCAAAATGACCAGTGTTTTAACCTGTATTTGCTTGTACTTGTATGTAGACTTTGTTTGATATCCATCTTGGTTTCAACCATAAATATACCACAGACATGCACCGGTGATAGCTGTAGCCAGAGGCATTATGTTTTTAGGTTGTCCATATGCCCATCCATCCCATTCTTGTGACCGCAATACCTTAACAACACCTTGAGGGAATTTCTTCAAATTTGGCACAAACATCCACTTGGACTAAGGAATAAACCAATTAGAATTTGTTGGTCAAAGGTCAAGGTCAGCGTGACCTCAAAAAACATGTTTTTGGCCGTAACAAAATAATTCTTATGCTAATTATGACAAAACTTAAACAAAACTAAACTAAAACAAAACACACAAATGTCTAACAGGATAAAATGATAAAGTTATTTTATCCAGAAGGTCAAAGGTCAACTTCACTGTGACATCGTAATATTCTACATAAAACACTTACCTGGCCATTACTCAATGTCATATCTCAGGAACAGAAGGGGAGACATTTGATCAGATACTGATTTGGTGACATGCACTAATCTTCGATGTCCACCTTGAAACTTTGCTAATTGTATAGATCATCTGTGCTGTTGGGGGGAAGATGTTAGTGAGGCATCCATGTTTTCACAGACATGTGAAAAACGTAATAATTGTTTGATTCAATGGTCCGAATTCCAGGAGGTGCATATGCCCAATTTAATGTCAATATCAATAGGGTGTGAAATAATAATATCTGGTGATATTATTCTTTATCATTTTCATGTGAAATAGATTTCTATGTCTTGAATTACTCTAGTGAGTGGGTGTGGGGTTTCTTGTGTGAAATGGGGACCTAATGGACGACAGGTGTCATAAACCACATACTCTTTTATGCCCTTTAGAGTTAATAAAATGCACTCTCCCAGAACGGTATGAAAGGGTGGAAATAATTCTACATCCTTATTCACACTCTTAATGAAAAACACATGCTTCTTAATCTTTCTAAAGCATTTAACATAGTGACATATTATCCGGATTTAGGTAAGAACGGGAACGTTTTTAAATGGTTTGATGACTGTAAGTAATACATTGCAATATGTGTCACTGTTGAAAAAATGATCAAAAAGCCAGGAAAAAAAATGTTGGCATTTTACAGATACATTACATTTGCATGGTGTTATGTAGGGGATAGCCTACTGTACATTAAAACTTTACATTTCAACAATGCTGTTGTTAACATGCAGGTGAAGGCACAAAAACCACTTGGTTATGTTTAGGAAAAGATCATGTTTTGGCTGAAAATACCAAGTTTTGGGGGCACAATCACAGCAGGAAATGCAGCAATGTCTTGGTAAAAAAACAAATGTTTTTCTTGGCACTATCCCTGCCAATGGGACACTAAAAAAATACCCATGTTTGGAGCCTAAAAAGCCAATAGAAAACAGCAATGACTTGCTGAAACACAGCCTGTTTTATTGGTCTCTAACAGTGGTATGCAGCTTGGCAGGCATCTCAGCTAGGTCACATGCCATCCCACACCCCCTCCAACCCCCGATGAAAAATTCAGCTCATATACTACATCAGTTTAGAAATGTTTATATGATACATATGAAATGTAGAAATGTAACGTATTTATGGATTGCAGAAAAGTACAATGACAACATTTTGTTCTGCTGACTGGGCTGTGAAAAGCAGAACTCTACAACCCCCTCAGGGGTACCTCAGGGCTCCTGTCTCAGGGCACTGCACTTTATAATTTAACCTCTAATGATGCCTCAAATGCTTCTGACAAAATGATACACTTTTTACAGATGGCACATGTCTCATAATTTCACACTGCAATGAAGGCTATGATTACATAAGTTGTATATGTCTACAGTATTGGAAAAGCAAATTATGGTTTGGGGAAATATGCTGAATGTTTTAAAATGAATGAGTTCACACTTAATGTTTTATTTAAAAAAAAAAAAATTGTCAAAATCTGTCAGAGTTTCTTAAATTTGTACATGAATATAACGTGTATTGTATTATAACATGATCCTCAACCTGTAATTTGTGATTTTCCCTTCCGTCTTATTTACATTTTTTTCATTTACCCATTTTCTTCCTCCATTCATTTATATATATATATATATATATATATATATATATATATATGTACATATATATATATATATATATATATATTCATCATTTATTTATTTTTATTTCAGACTTTTGGCGGAGGGGATGAGGTGGACTATATGTGTGTTTAACATTCAGCGGTTGTACCGACATTTTGTTCTGGTGTCTTTTTCTTTTACGTGTCTGTGGATGTATATGTACATACTGGATGTGTGTATGTGTATGTCCTTGTTTATTGTTGTTAAAATCAATAAAGATACTGTTGGAAAATAATAATTTATGTCCCTTAAAGGACAATGTGAGTTAATGATGCAATTATATAATTATGAACTTAAAATTGAGAAGGCTGACTGATGGAAGTTTTTATGGAAGAGCTACTAAGACTCACTAAAAAGTTGCACCAAACATGCCACTATGCTCTGTGACATGTTTTAGTTTAAGTCTAATCAATGTATTTTGTATTTCTCTTTTATCTTAATCTTGCTAATCATGCTCAGTTCACAAGCATCATCAGACCACATTCATGCAGGTGCACTGAGGGACATGCTACATTCAAACCTGTGCACAGCGTATTGGGTAATGCATTTGCCATTCATCAAGCCACTTTGGTATATGTGTGTATGTATGTGAGAGTGTGTGTGTGTGTGTGTGTGTGTGTGTGGGTTCATGCCCTGTCCTTCAACTCCAGTTAGCTAATTGATCTAAAAATGGAAATTAAATCAGTGACTGCTGCTGAAGTGCTGGATGCATCAGTTTTATTTTTGTTTCCACCGATTTCTTTGTCACAAACTATCTGCTATTTGAGTTCATTAATGTCCATCACCGGTAATTACGCTACTCATTAAGTACGAGGGCAGAGGGACCCATTAGAAGTGATGACTTTGACCCTGACTCAAAGTCCCATTATGAGGCCTTGAGAGCACCCTTTGTTTACTTGTGACGCATTTCAGTGTCAATACGCAGAAATGAGTTGTGAAAAGCACCCGCTGAGCTTTCTTAACTTTGTTTTCTTTTTTGGCATGGGTTAAGAAATGACATTTAAAACCAAATAAATGTCTTTGCAACCCATCTGTTGTTTTCCTCTGCGTGCTGAACCTACACTGCCACTCAAAAGTTTCTCTAATACGGCTACTGTTTTAGTCTCTCTGGTTAGATCTCAAACAATGTGCTCATTGTAAATACCCAAAGTCAGAAAATCTAAGAAAACAATATTTAGCCTAGATTAATAAATGTTTTATTGGAAGTGGCCAACATGTGGATCCATATGGTCCTGTAGAGGACAATGTACATTATTTCTCTTGCTTGCTACTGTGTTCTATGGCAACACAAACCAGACATAGCTGACCTTTTCATTATAGGCCCACCTGCCAATGAAACACTAATTAAGGGTCATATTAACATCTGAGAGTTGGCCAATAGTTCCTCACATCCAGAGTAAAACCTCTCTGGGGGTTCTGAAGTTAGTGGGGGGCATTAGTAGCTACAACTCTTGCCAGCACTGCACCTTTGGAGACAGGCATTGTAATCATAATTAACGCAGGCTTTACTGCTGATACAGTGTCAGGCAGCCTGCAGGCTATATGATATAAAATGCATTGAACTATAGGCAGGTGGCACCACAACAGCATACGGATGCCTAATTTGACTTAATTACAGTGAAGGGAATAACTAAATGTAAAGTAATTAAACTCATCCTGTTTGAGGTGCTTGTACTTTACTTGAATATTTACATTTTACGCTGCAATACTTCGGTTCCACTGCATTTTGAAGAAAAAGATTGTATTTTTTAAGTCATGTACATGTATTTAACACAGTTGCAGTTTTAGATTTTACATGAACTTCTAAAATACGTATTCTTACAGATGAAACAACCCAATAAAGGCAGACATTAAAGATATATCAGCAGTACAACAACCAGCTTCAGCATCCAAATGCTTCTTAAATGTTAATGTGTCAGTAATATTACATCATATATTATATATTTACTAAATATGTATAATATATAACATTAAATTGGGCCATCCTGCATAATGAGTACTTCTATTTTTGATGCTTCAGCTGTCATGTGTGCCTGTAATCAAAATTTAGGTCATAAAAGTTACAACCATTTCTCAGTAATTTTATATATTTTTTTTAAATTTATTTTGTATTTAAGCTTGCAATGAGCGTGTTGCAAAAATGCTCATTTATAGGCTGCTCAGAGGCGTTTGACCGGCTGTACATCTTCACAAATATCTAAATGCAGAGCAAACAGACATCCCATTCCTCTGCTGTAATTAGTATGCAGGCTCTGTTCACGAGGACAATGAAGTCTACTTTGGTGTGGGCTGCGGAGAGTCACTCAGTGACCAGGAGAGGGCATCTCAAGTCCTGAAACGAGCACCAGTGAGCTCAGTATAATCCTACACCAACATCATTCCTGTTGCTATACAACTGATTTATTCTTGATGCCACGGTCAACGGGTCTAATCCACAGCAGACTGCGCCTTTTCCCTCCGCTGTCCACATCTGATTCTGGATACATCCAACTTGTCGGGTTCGGACTTCAGTTTAATCCTGTCAAATTTCTCATTGCCTGGTTTCCGGTGTCTTTTCTGTCACTTAACCTAGATTTAACAATTGGTGACTCGGTGTTTAAAATGTATTTTCTCGCCTCCCTAAAGCACGCGCTCAACAGTGTCATTCTCATGAGGCTACAAGCTTGAGTGCGTCCATCCAAGGGCTTTGTAAGGTGGCGGTCCGAAATATGCATTATCAAGCTGATGTTGTGCGGTAACGTAGGAAACTACAGACAGAGGTTGATGCGCACCTTTTGGAGCTACTCACATCTCCGACAGGTGTGCGGCTGTGCGCAAAGCGGATCCGGCTGCGGCGCAAAGTGCGTATATTTCCCGTGCAGACAGGCGTCCTGGGTGCGTGTCCAACTATTTGGACAAAACGCCAAGTGCGTCTAACATGTGGACCTGGGACGCATGCAACAGAGAGCCCTAACCATGAGGAGGAGCCGACACCGCGCAAATATGGGTATGTACACTGTTCCGCAAGGTACTTATGGTCTGCATTTCTGCGCAAAGTCTTTAGTCATTTTCCTAATTACAATTCACTTAAAGCTCATCTTGCTGGTGTCTTTGCCCCCCGCGGTTTGTGAGTGATGACTGCAGGCTGGGGGATCTGAAGGAGGTTTTTCTATCAACAACTATTTGACGGATTATGCCTGATGCATGTGGTTATCAGTCTCCTTTCAGTGTCTCAAGAACATGACTTTGACTGTGATAATGAATGGAAGTGTGTGTCTAGATCTGCCATGAACACAGGGATGCAAATGAAGCAGGCTGCAAATAACCCCCTCTGTTAACAAATGCTTCAGAACACAGTGTGGGTTATAATGTGCCCTGATTCAATTTCATTTAATTATAATTCTGTTTTGTTCTCTTCTCAGCTGCATATTGCTCCTCATTTGTATGTTTTATGCTTTTAAGGCTATCACTTTTCTGTGTGTCTGCAGGACTTCTAGTGCTTTTCCGATGGCTTGTATTCACAGTGGTGGTGCCCGCCTGGCTGCTTGCTGCTCCGAGTGGTGTCCGTGAGCGTCCCTGCCCCCAGAGCTGTAGATGTGATGGGAAAATAATATACTGCGAATCCAACGCCTTCCGTGACGTTCCAAGCAACGTTTCTGTGGGCACACAGGGCCTCTCCCTGCGTTACAACAGCCTTGTGAACCTCAGAGCCCACCAATTTGCAGGCCTGAGTCAACTGGTTTGGCTCTACCTCGACCACAATTACATTAATGCTGTGGACGGCCAGGCTTTCCATGGGATACGGAGGCTCAAAGAACTAATTCTGAGCTCGAATAAGATCACACTGCTGAAAAACAACACTTTTCATGATGTTCCGAATTTACGTAATCTAGACCTTTCCTACAATAAACTGCAGGTTCTCCAGCCTAATCAGTTTGTGGGTCTGCGGAAACTACTCAGTTTGCACTTGAGGTCAAACTCCCTTAAAACGGTCCCAATGCGAGTTTTCCTTGACTGTCGCAACCTGGAGTTTCTTGATATTGGCTACAATAGGCTACGGAGCCTCACACGTAATGCTTTTGCAGGACTCCTCAAGCTCATCGAGCTTCATCTGGAGCACAACCAGTTCTCAAAGATAAACTTTGCCCATTTCCCCCGCCTGACTAACCTGCGGGCGCTCTATTTGCAGTGGAACCGTATCAAACTGCTGACCCAGGGCCTGCCGTGGATGTGGACCTCCTTGCAAAAGCTGGACCTCTCGGGAAATGAGCTCCAAGTGTTGGATCCGAGCACATTTCAATGCCTCCCTAATCTGCAGACTCTTAACCTGGACTCCAACAAGCTCAGCAATGTGTCTCAGCAGGCAGTGGAGGCTTGGATCTCACTCACCACCATCAGTTTGGCTGGTAATTTGTGGTACTGTAATCCCAACATATGTCCCCTGGTGGCCTGGCTCAAAGCCTTTAAAGGTAACAAGGAGTCCACGATGATCTGTGCAGGACCCAAAGAGGCACAAGGAGAGAAAGTGACTGACGTGGTGGAGACTTACAACATCTGCACAGCGACACCGGCCCCCGTGCCCTCAACGACATCGCCCCTCACTTCTGCTTTTCAACCCGAGCTTCTGCCTCTCCCTACACAATCTGTGGTGGATAAGAAGCTGATCTGGAACAGAACAGTCTCCCCTACTCCCTCCGAGGCCTCCCCCACCATCCCCTTGCCAGACACTGAGTATGTGTCCTTCCACAAGATCATAGCAGGTAGCGTGGCCCTCCTCTTATCTGTGGCTATAATTCTACTGGTAATCTACGTCTCATGGAAGCGCTATCCCAGCAGCATCAAACAGCTTCAGCAGCGTTCGGCGGTTAAAAAGCGCCAGAAAAAGTCACGGGAGACAGAGCGCTCCCTTAATTCACCACTGCAAGAGTACTATGTGGACTACAAGCCTTCACACTCAGAGACTATGGATGTGCTGGTTAATGGGACAGGACCTTACACATACACCATCTCAGGCTCCAGGGAATGCGAGGTATGACCGTTGCCCTCCAAAAATCCATTTCCACTGCGAGGCATGAGAGGTAAATTTTCTAACAATCCGCGGAGAAAAGTACCTTTTTTTCTCCTCTGCTTTTGTCTGTTTTGGGATAAGGAAGCAAAGGTCGGTGCATGGTGACTTGTCGTACAATATGCTGGGTTTGTTCAGTTCCATATGATTACTCAGCTGTTGTTCTGAATCATACAGTTTCATTGCTAAAATATGATTCCCATTAGCAGAAACTGCAGTGGCAGCTCCTCTCCCCGGAGAACTTGCATGCAGTAAGATGCATTATGCACAAAGTAGGTTCATCTTTCATTCTTGACATAAAAGAGCTCATTGATGAATCTATGTATTATCAGAGAGCCTATTATTTATTCACAAATGGCTTGCTGTCCAGAAAGGAATGACAAAAAATGATTAGATCAAGTCACTGTGCAGGTGGTCCTCTCCTATCCTGTGCGTTTGCTACTACAGCTGTGGTAGCAAATACACAAGCGGTGTGAGTTTTGATATTTGTTTTCTGCTGTATTAAATATGTAAATATTTACTATCATACCAGCTGATCATATATCTCATTTTCCTTTTTCTGCCTCCAGCAATCATGTACTTAAGATTTTACTCAGGAGTTTAATTTGCAAAGTTCAAACAGTCACCGCAGGCTGGAGAACACTATAAAGGCCTGCAGCCAAATAAAAAGATAAATTATGCATTTGGGCTCGATTTCTGTCTGGCTTTAGTGTACTGCTGCAGTAACAAACTTCATTATGCTACTTTTGTTTAATCTTGGAAAGATAAAGAATCTATTCGGCTACAAAGTTTTGTCCAAAAAGTTTAAATTGAAATTCTCATCCTAAAGCCAGACTTCTTCACATGGCTGACTTTGAACCAGTGTACGGCACAGAGGGATTGAGACAGAAAGCCTTGACAGAAAGACTAATCAATTTGCTCATGCTTAATGAGGCACTTTTTTGCCCATGTAGTCCTTTTTTCCCTAAAGCTATGCATCACTCTTCCTTTGTCCAGCATCTTTTTTTTTATTTGGCAGTATGGCTAAGTGTGATTAACAAGACGTGTTGTGTTGGGAAAGACGTCATGTCACTGGAATCTTAGCGGCACCTTTTGTCGGATTCACCAGACATGCTGTTAAGTCCAGGAGACATCTTTCTTCTCTGTTGTATCTGTCAGCGCTGCTCAGGGACAAAGTTTTATCTCACACTTGCACACAGCTCATTTCCTATATGCCACGTGGACCCTATAAATCATTTCATAATATGTTTTAAGTCAGTGGATTGCACTGTAGCACCACTTACACTCTTGTTGTGTCCTTTGCCGAAGTCACCGAAGAGGCCGACTCAAATATCTTTCATTGTTTTCAGTAATGTCACATACGACGGGGTACACAGGTAGCTAAATCAGCTCTTTGTCAGATTATCAGCCGGTGAACATTTCTCAAACGCAAAAGAAGCTTGAGGTGAGATGGTCGGCTCATCAATCTTGTAGCTTTCATGTGAGAATGTGGCATGGGAGCATTAAATGGCAGACCTAATGGGGCTTCTGCTAGCTAGAATAACTAATAGCCCATCAGAGGTAAGGAGCCGAGACTTCCCTCAGCTTTGTTATTCCTTGCCCTCTGCAGCTCAAGGGAGCAGCCTTAGTTGTTAAAAATGTAATGGAATTTTTTTTCCCCCTGTATGTGTGTGTGTCTGTTACTTTTGTGCCAAACACTGCAATGCAAAGTAAGGACACAGAGTAGACCAGGGGACTTTCCAAAACACAACCAGATTTGTATGTATGTTTAAGTGCAGTGGCACACGTAGAACAAAACAAAAAATTTTGGGTGACTGGTTGATGGGGGGCACAGGGTAGTGCCCTAGGCAGCTGTCTGTGTAACCTATTGGAAGATCTGCCACTGTTCAAGCACCCTGACACACCTAGCCAACGGTCTGCCATTGGTCATTATCGGCCCGTCGGTGAGCGTCTGTCACCCCAGTTTTTGCAGCGTGTCCCACGCCGTTGGCACTAGTTGGCCCTTGTCGGCCCTTGTCGGCCCTTGTCAGCCCTTGTTGGCTTTATTTTCTAGCCTATTCAGCATGTTGAATTGGTGCCAGAGATGACTGAGCCAGTCAGTGAATGGCATCACTCTGACTGGCAGCTCAGATCAGTGCAAGAAGAGAAACTAAAGTCAGGAAAGCAAACAAATGGTTAAAGCCAAGAGATGGAAACTAACTTGTTATATGGGGTAAGAACATTGTTTTAGCTACTGAGCTCTTTAGCAAGAACAATTCTTAATGGTTTGTGTTATTGTTTGCTAGCACAAGGCAAATTTTTCTCACAATATTGCAGCAAAAAAATGTCCTGCAGCCCGAAAAGCATTATATCCATAGGCCATTATTATGAAAGAGATGTTGACAGGACACCATGAACTGCAAACAAGGTCAATTATGACATTTTCTATTGTGAATTTTTGATCCATGGAGGTTCCATGCTGACAAAAGTAATTTAAAGATCTGTGACATCATCACAATGTAAAGTCTATGAGCCGAGCGGGAACTCATGGGCGGGGCCAGCGGGAGAAACATTACTGCACATATTCAGTGGGCCACATACAACAGAAGTAAACCCAGAAGCTAAAAACTTTTTTTTGGTATATGCGCCAGATGAGCAATTCTGAATTTTGGCATCAGGTATCTATGTATTATCATAAATCTATGATCCGTCCTGTCAATCTTCTGGTTTCCCATTTTGAATGATGATGACAGACTTCCACTGCCTGCTGGTATGGAGAGTTATTTCTTCTTCATGCAGGTGCAGAGCATATACTGTATGCTTGTTGGCCGTTGGCTGTAGTCTTTGCAGTTAGTTCAAGTGCAACTTTTTGGCACACAGTTGACATGAGGCAATGCAACAGTTGGCCTTTGTTGCTGCTAGTTCTTTGATGTCAGTTTGGTGTGTCAGGGCCCTAAGTTGCAGTGGTGCATTTACACTTTCAATCTGTTTCAAACGGCTACATTACTTGATCCAATACAGTATCATGTTTATTGGCCACATAACTTGCATCAGAATTCAGCGGAGGTCACAGTACAAGAAGCCCATGATGTGCAGCGATAGTGTCTAGGGCTATTAGCATCACAATACAGGCAATGCAGCACAATCTCTCCTGATATATGAGGAGGCTTTTTCAGTTTTATTGAATGGCACACAGCAGAGAGTGTCAGGAAAGATGAAAGTGATGAAGATACTGTGTATCTGGAAAAAAAGGCTGCTCCAGGGTCTAAAACCCAAATGTCAGAAGCGTACTCTAAATGCCCCAACCCAGTGAGCCCCCTGCACATTATTTTAGCTATCCCAGATAGCAAGCACTTAAGCTATTAGCTGCATTTTCAATTAGAAGAAAGAGCTTTGTAATTGAAGTCTGTTATCTTCTGCACATGCCCAGACCAACAGACTTGAAGTAAATTTGTTTCTATAGATTTCCTCCAGCACAGCTCAGCAGGTTGGCTTCAACACTGCAAACTGAACTCTGCGAGTGTGAATTTCGATGAACACTTTGAACTGTGCGGTTCCACGGTCTTCCTGTGGCACATTATTAAAAAAAAGCCCTCTCTCCCTTGAATGCCATCCACTTCTGTGCTCACAGAGCAGCTGCAGTGGTTGACGTCCACCCACGGATCATCCCCCTGCAAAGTTAGTTGAGAAAATATTAAGGTGAAAATTCCCACCATCTCAGCCAAAGGCGATTCTTGTACTTGGGCAGAATTTGCAAGCATTAATAAGGTGAGGGGATCCTCCTGCTCACAGATAATTAAAGTGGGCTGTGAGAGAGCAGAGGAAGTGAAGAGAAAGGTGGGTGGGCCACTGCTGGTGCATCTATCTGACTGATACAAATGTTGTCTGAACGACTAGACTAAAAATAATTACAATTTTCAACTTCACTAATTTTTTCGAGCTGACAGTGTCAGGCGCATTGTAGTGTTAACACTCTGATGCTCAAACTAGCATTTAAAGTAACAATTTAGGCCAGCACAGGCTGTAATCATGCATCAAGTTGTTCTCATTTTTCCCTGCATTTGCACTCAGTAAAGTGGCACCCCGCATCCACCTCCTGGTTATATTCAAAACTAATGGCTCCTATGGATCTATCCGGTGTTTGCTTATTACAGATCCTGCAGCTGTGGGTACATTTTATTCAACAAACATTTGTTTAATTTTTAAGCTCCAGAATACGAGCCCTGTCTTTAAAATGTCACGAATAAGAAACAAAGATGATGAGCGATGAAAATACACTGCCTCTTCTTGCCAAGATGGCAGCTTGCACTTCATCTGTGCGTAAATGCACAGAAGGCAGGCTTCCTTCATATGAAGGGACTTTGACAGCTTTCAATATTTGTGGCTCACTTGCCAAATAAAGGTTAGCCACAGGAGTAGAACAGCCTCTAAAAAAGGATGCGTCATTTTCGGACACATCAGTCTGTACGTATGCTGTGGGACAACATGTACTGTTGTTATTTATGATAATACAACACATGCTGTGATGAAAGGTAACACACATACTGTACGATAAATGACACATCATTTGCGTTTTTGGTTATTCCATAAAAAAGCAAATCTTTTGCCATTAATCCTCATTTTTCTTGGTCCTCTTCTTGTTTGGTGGAATGGGAAATTACTGTAACTGCAAGACTGGATGGCAATGATCTATGGGTCCACAGAAGTAGACTACTTAGCTTTTATCATACCTGATGATTTTGTGAGAAATGGGCTTTGGTCAACTTGACTCGATTCAAACTCAACTGCAGCAAAATGCAGGGAGAAACAGCCTTTTAAGTGAATTGGCTGTAATGGCTCTTACAAAACATCATTTTTTAGTGTCATGTATCACTTGTCAGCAATGGTGATGTAAGTAAGTCATTGTAATAGATTTTAGTGCACTATCACTGCTTGGCAGTGCTTTTTACATTGGGACCTGTTGGTCACATAACGAAATGTGACTTTTTTCAGGGTCACTGCTGGCCATTTGAGTACCCTAAGCACGATAGCTTTGCTGTGCAAAAAACGTCGCACAGAGCATGTGATGTATGTGCCCGTAGCAGCGGCAGTTTTTTCTACAAACAAGCCAAATGAATTGCTCAGGGCAGCAAATATAATAATAATATATGAATATATAAGACAAAAATATAATTCATATTGTAGATGTTGAAATGAATAGTTCGACAATTTGTGAAACACACTTATTCGCATTTTTGCCAAGGGTGCAACTGACAGAAGTTTGATACCACGCTTATGTCTATGCAGTAAATGTGAAGCTACAATGAGCAGCCAGTTAGCTTAGCTTAGCAAAAAGACTGGAAACAGGGATAAAGAGCTAGCCTGGCTCTGTCCGAAGGAAACAAAATCCTCTATGGTAAATTCCTTTCATCTGTATTTGTGCATGATTTCTGAAAGCTTACAGATAAGCACAAAAACAGTGGAGATCATGGGGAAATTTCAAGTGAGATACAATTTGAGGACACAATGAATATATTTTAAAAATGACCAAATATAACATATTGGTTATATGGTGAGAAGAATTCTCTGTCCACATGTCGCAATATATTTAATCTGCTCCCAGATCACCACCATCTACAATGCTGCCTCCATTAAAAGGTACACTGTTATGACCTCCTCCACCATCACCATGTTTATTGTTGTCAAGACTTTTGACCCTGCCCTTCAGTGCCATCTGGTGATGTATCTATGGCAACATTAAGGAAGCATGGAAATAGGAGGGCCATGACGGTCACGTTTGAAATTAGCGTAGCTATATAAGGGAATAAATGAACCTTAAGAGCAACATGCTTGTGATGTAGGCCGCTATGTGCCAGACTATTTCTTGGTCGGACTATTTCTTGCATGGCAACCTTAAATATCAAAATGGGACACCAGGAAGGAGGCATGTTTCCAGTCTTTATGCTAAGCTAAGCGGCAGTAGCTTCATATTTAGCATACAGACAAAAGCTGTACCAGTTGTTTCTTCTAATCCTCGGCAAAAAAGCAAAAATGCTTGTTTCCCTTCCCTTCTTCCCTTCTTGAACGAAAGGTCAGCTCATTCAGCGTTTAATGACTTAATAAAGACTCTATACTAACTATATACCAGCCTCTAGACGTGCCAATGGCAGACTTTTAGTATAAAATCTATCTAAAACACACATAACTGAATTCAGACAGCATCCCTTTTAGTTCCAGCCAAGGCTGTGACTTCATGCTGAGTTAAAACGCTGCAGTGGGATTCATTAGCACAAATGCACATAGTCAGACCTCAGACCTATCTGTGGTGTTAAGCGCCTCTCAGGTTGCTCTGTGCGTGGGGTGAGATCTCCCCCAAACAAACATACTCTGCGATATGTATGATTCTGACTTTTGGCAGATGTTCCTCTTGGAGGTGTGATGTCTGCTCTGGTGAGGAGGTGGAATACATTTAACAAGCCTAGCAGCAGAGAGAGGCAACACAAGATCTGTGCAATTATAGCCTCTAATCCAACATGGCTTGTTTAAATGAATATGGCAATTCTGTTGTTTCATAATAATTAATCTTAGCATCTCCTCTTTCATTCAATAGATGTTTTCACGATTTTATTATTCTCATTATGATGTACTAATAGAACATGGCCCAGCCTGCTAATAGCTTAATCTGGCACAGGCAGAAAATATGATGTTCTTCCTCCACGCTTCAACACAGGCAATATTGAATTTCACTCTGGGTTAGACTTATTTACAGAACATATACAACGAACTGCTGTTTGTGTCTCTGACTGATCATTACAGGCTCTTGCAGGAAGCCTAAAGCCAGACGAATCATAGTCGCAGGTAGATCACTGAGAGAACATTTTGCTGCGGAGGAAAAAAAGAAATGAAAGTCATCGCTTTGGTGACCTCCAAACCTCCATTTTAAATTGAGGTCAGCATTGATTGACAACATCATTAACTCCAATAATGCACTTGATATAACACAATAACCTGGTCTTTCACTTAAGCCCAAGATCAAATGAACTTGTTTGCCACAAACAAATCAGGGTCCATGCATGCCGGGACTTTAGTTTACAAGATAATGTAACAAGGACCTCTGGGAATTTTAAAATGGAAGTAGAGGACTCATTTTTCCCAAACTAATTTGAGTAAAAATGAAAAAGACCACTGAGATAAATCAAACTAATACATCCTCTCCCATCACACAATCTCCAGTGGTCCTCCCCTCCTGCAGCCACACATAAACCATGATGAATATTTAATGGAATATTAAACTTCACTTCTTTTTCGTGTTCAAGGCCATTTTGTTCAGGCAATGGTGAATCAGCTAAAACCAATTTTGAGTTAATTAGAAGTATGTTTGGTGGAAACCCTGTCTGGTGGTAAAAATCTCAAATTCCAGTTAGTGAAGACGCTTGATGTCAGTAATTAACTGGATGCGTTACCGAAAACAAGTGCTAAGCAACTACAACACAGCCATGCAAGCAGCCCTGTGAATCTGTACTGACACACAGCTGTTTACTATGTTCACCATCTTAGTTTAGCGTGTTAGCATGCTAACGTTTGCTAATTAGCACTGGACACAAAGTACAGCTGGAGCCATACTTGCCAACCCTCCAGATTTTTCCGGGTGCCTCCAGTTTTTCATTGCCCTCTCCTGGTTTCCTCCCAGGGTCACAATTCTCCCATAATCTCCCAATTAGCATATTTTCACACCTTTTTTTCCTTCTCATTATCACAACCTGTTTTACAGCGTGTATATGCCAAAGCTTTAAGTCTACTATTTCCTCCCAGTTGGGGCTTTCCCCTCTCTCCCTCCTTCCTCCTTCTCCGATCCTCCCGTTCCGGAGAGGGGCCCCCGTCGGGCCTGCATGAGTTGGGCGTGGCTGCTGGTGGACACCTCATTTACATGCTGACCATGTTATACATGCCTAAGTCCAACGGAACACTCAGGGGTCGGGGGGGACCAACCCCACCACAACAGGGTACCCAGCTGTCTTCCAGAGACCGTGAACGTCTGCCTCACTTAGGCATCCATGACCCCGGGGTGTGTGGGCCAGGGAGGCTGTGAGTCCCTGACACAGGCCAAGCCTACAGCCTGGCCTCCCTCCTTCTTTGTGGTAGTCTGCAAGAGTACAAGAGGAATTAATCAAAATCAAAACCAATTTAAATGTATTTAATATAAAAATGCTGATGCAGTGTACATATTATTTTGTTATTTTCATTTCTTAAAAGTCACCAGAACATAGGAAAATGATCCCAGGACCCCCTCGACTGCCACTTTGGTTTAGAAATCCTACCTATTTTTGAGGTCTCAAACTTGGCAAGTATGGCTGAGGCTGGTGTGAATGTCATTCATTTTGCGAATATTAAGTTGTAAACCATAGAATGGAAGGAAAAGTCAGGAGATCACCAGCATTAGTAGGATTCATCATCTGGGGACTATGAATGTCTGCACACAATTTCATGGCAATCCATAGGTGTTGAGGTGTTGAGATACTTAAGTCCAAACTGATCAATCGACAGACAAAGCTATCCATTGAGTCATGTCACTGGTATGGCTAAATGAAACAAGTCTTCTAAATCAAATGACAAAAATGTGTTGTTTGTAATTGCTCCCCTGAACGACACATAGGCTGTGATCATTTCCTGATGTCCTTGTCAGGGCAACATCAGTGCCTTCCAAAACTGCCACAAATTACTCTAAAAATTCTAATTCCATTAATTCTCATGGTTACAGTAATAACGACTTCATGGTTGGGGAATCATAAGGATCATGGTTTTCAAGAAACTAACACTGACTGTCGGTAGGAAACAGGAACAGTGATGTGCTAAAATCTGAATTTCTACAGACCCAGACAACCTCTTCAACCTCCTGTCTGAGTTTGTGGCACTATAACAATGTAACACTATTTTCATCGTTGCTCCCAACAGACAAGTCATAATTCCTACAGCCGAGTGTTGTTTTGGGGCATTTGTTGAAACAAGTGATGCTGCTGCTTTTCTTGGGAGGACAATCATTGTTTTTTTTTTTCCTCGGGAAGGTAGTCTAAAAAAAAAAAAAAAAGAAGTCTAAAGTCTTAAATCGTCAATTTCCAGTCTTATCTGAGCAATTAATACAAATGCCTTAAAGGAACTACCTTATCAAGCAATTTGAATGTGCAATTTGGGGATGTACCTTGTTTCCTGGACTGAGTTTATTGTTTGAGCGCATAATGTCTCATCCACTGCAGCATTTCCAGTTGGCTATAACTTCAGGGTTGAACATCTAGTTTTGGTGTCAGACACACTGAAGGATTGGCTCACAATTTTACACTGGCATTCAACACCCCATCATAAAAGAGAAATGTATTATAGAAGAGGCACAGAAACCAATTTCTCAGCTGACAGCAGCCTCAACAGACCACAATGCAATGCAGCCTCGTGATATGCTGTGGTTTGAGTCAGGGGTGGGACTCTTTTGACCCTCAAAATATGCTACCTCTGTTTGCTACACACTTTGTGCAGACACATATGGCCCAATGCAACAAGCTTTCCCTCACTTCTCTGGCAGTTGTCGAATGGCATTTAGGGAAATGCAGGAAATCGCTAACTGAAGCCGAAGCAGGTGTGGCAAGTTGAAGGAAGTTGGGTACCCAAAAAATAATTTATGTCACCTCAATGCTAAATCACTTCTGGCATGCAGTGAGCACCACAGATTGATAATACATAAGAGTGTAAGTGTATCCAAGAGAGGATTTTTCCATTAAGTCTTCAGTCTGAGTTAGAGCCGAGGAACAAAAGAACTATTTCAATTCTCGTGGAGTCTGGACCAGTGTTTCCCCTGAAAAAAAAGTATGTGCAGAAATCTCTAAATTTCTAATAACTTCTCAAAAATCTGAATCCCATATTGAGTGTCCTATTATTATGCCATATCTATCCATCAGTAATCACATGCCCTGGATTCCCTCAGTTTAAGCTTCTGCTCACTCAATCAGTGATACTTTTGCTTTAATGGGATTTGACAGCTTATCTAGCAGTGTATGAAAAGTCGGGCCACCGCGAACAGAATGAATAATATAACACGAAAATATTAGACATAACATTTTATGCTGTTTTATGGTCACAGCAGCCACGTTAATTTTTCATCTCAGCTTGAAGCAGTTACTGCCTATTTAGCCCTTCATTTTATTATGATTCATTTAATTAGGGTTATTAAGTTAATTTGACTGAGATGCTGTAGTTCTGCCGACTGTGTCACTTTCATTCACTGCAAAAGAACTTGAAAGTGATCCTTAAAAGAGAATGAAGTGTTGACTTGGCACATTACAGCGTGTCCCAATAAGTTGGTGGACTGCAATTTGTATCTCCACCCTCCTCCTCCGCACAAAGACAGGACACTTTCTTTTATCTTTTTTTCCATCGGGAAGGATTTTGATGTAATGTTGAAGTCTACCTCGAGAATAGTATTGTGATTTCCCCGGAAACTAAAACCCCTTCATCACATAGCTACAACGTCTCAGTCTGTCTGATGGGACAAATGGTGAATCAGTGAGTGCAATCTGAGAATGATGCAGCATCTCTGCCAACTTCTCCTCCTCCTTATTGTGAAACGCCTGTCAGGCAGCCACATGTGTAGGGGGAGATTTCCCCAAAATAAGCATAGCCTGGCACATTTCTGTTACCTACTGTTTGGCAGTGTTCTTGCTTTTGTGTGGTCTACTTTATAAAGGCAGTGCTGACACAAAGACAGATACTTACCAGAGAAAGAAAAAGTTAAACAAGTCCACAGCCATGCCAGCAGCTCTGGAGGCTGCACTTGGCCACAGTATTGCTTTGAGCTAAATGCTAGTATCAGAATGTGAACTTCCTAACAATTAGTGCATTTTGAACCACCTTTTTTGTGTGGTCATTTTTAATTAGCACATAAAGCACATATTCCAGCGAATATAAAAATTTGCTGGAATTTCAGGAAAAAAATAATTTGCAAAAATATATATTTTAATTCTTGGCTGAGGTGGAAAGATTCATATATCAATAATAACAAAATACAGTACAGTGCAATGGAAACAAACTTAGCAAATAAATCATGACTTACATGTATGGATGGATTACTAACAGGCCTACTGGGGCACAGGTCCAGGGGCTCCAAGTGTCAGGGGGCACTTTTACACGTACCAACCAGGAAAAGACACAAAATGACCACAATGAAACACAAAACCACAAAAAGATACATAACGACTACAGAGACACAAAACTACCTCAAACACTGTGTGTCTTCCTTTTATACAGGAAAGATGATAGGGTTCTTTGCACATCTGTGCCAAGGGACCCTTCATGCTGACATGAAATATGTTGCCTATGGCTCATTTATTTTCCCTGTTAGATACGTATACTGATACGGACAGAGCCTTCTGTCCATGCTCTGTGCACGTTTTTGGAAAGCTTACAGATATAGACTAAACGGAGCACCAGAGAGGCAGTGTAGCATAGTTCAAGTGAGATGCGACCATAGGAGACAATGAAGACATTTTAAAAATGGCAGAACAGAACAAATCATGGCCCTATAGTGAAAAGAATTCTACGCCCAGAAGTTGCGATGTATGTAATGGCCTCACAGACCACCACTGTCTACAGCGCTGCTTCCACTAAAAAGTACATTGTTACGACCTCCTCCACGGTCACCATATTTGCTGTTGTCAGAAACTTTTGACTCTTTTCTCTGGTGCCATTGATGGGCTGTACCTATGCCAACACAAAGGACATGTGGAAGTATGTGGGCAGTGACAGTTACAACATGTGAAATGGACATATCTATTTTTGTGTGTAAAGAAGAGTGCAAATGAGCCATCGAACGTCAGTCATGCTTCTGCCTCTGCTGCAGAGACAAAAACATCAGATCTGTGTGGAGCGACAAGAATACTGTAACCTTCCTCAAATGAAGAAACATTAATCAAACATAAATGTCTTTTTCCCATCACAGTTTTACATGGTTTTCTATCGTTTGAGCTTTGACTGCCGCTCATCTAATAACGTTATCGAGTTGCGCTCTCTTCTTCTACAGTGGTTTGATCGTACCTAACTGTAGAATTACCATCACTATATGTTTTATGAGTCCAACTTATTTGCACCAACAGTAAAGGTGCATTGATTTGCATTTCTTTTGGATGATTTGCTGGAATTTCAGTTAAAATTTATGCTACATTTGGATGGAAATGTGACTAATAACAACAGCTGAAGCTGATGGAAATGCCATTCTTGAAGTATTTGATCTTAAAGGTCCAGTGTGTAGGACTCAGAGGCATCTATCAGCAGACATGTTATGTAATATTAATAACTATGTTTTCATTGGTTTATAATCACCTGAAGCTAAGCTAATCATTGTATTTCTACAGTAGCCCAGAACAGACAAACCAAATGTTGTCAGCTACCATGGTTCTCCTACACGTTTGGCACACGGGAGAAGTTTGAGTTCTGCAACCTCACTGCTACAGTAGATGCCATTAAATCCTACACACTGGACCTTTAAACCACAAAATTGGACATTAAAATTTTGACCTGATGAATGAAAAGTTGATGTGTCTGTGAGCCAATCCATTCAGTAGATGTTGAGGAATTTCACTGGATGAGTGAAAACTTTGGCCTACTGTGGCATTAGATGAAAGGCAGAGAATCACCAAAGTCAGAAGAATTCCTCCTCCGTGAACCATCTGTATATAATTGAATATTTGCTGGCGTATAATTTGTTGTGACATGCATTGTGCACAGGTGGAGGCAGAGGAGGGATTCGTCTCTCCGTTTTCCCCTCCGCGTGCCAATGTCTCCTTTTCAAATCAAACAAATGGGTCAGCCCTTTGTTCCGGCAGAACATTTTTACTTGCCCTATCTGAAAGGCATGTAATACGCTCTGATCAGCAGGGTGTTTCAGCAATCAAAATCTAAAATGCTTTTCGGATTTGAGTGAGTAGACATCAGGCAAATATTAACCGAAAATGTCACTCCATGCTGGGCAAAATGATAGTAAATGTGGTCATTCAGAGAGAAGAAAAACAACACTATCTGCACAATACAGTATATGGGGCAGATCATCCTGTCAGGATTATATGTGCTCTGACTGAGCAGAATTTAAACAGACCTCAGCTGATTTCAGGCTTTCTATCATTTCATTTCTCCATTACCATACTCCATGTTATAGTGGCGTGTCTTTTCTCACCAACATCCTCTTCTTGCCATGTTTCCTCAGTCAGTGAAAAAATAAACAGGCCAACAAACCAGGTAACGTGCAGTAGGTATACAAACAGACAGAGATGAAAAGAGAGAAAGCTGCTTACAGCAGAATTTGAAATGTGATGCTTTTTTTGACAGTACTTTATATTACATTGGTCTTTTTTGGTCAGCAAAAGAAATCTGTAGGACATTTTACAAAAAATCATAACAAGAGACTATTGATTAATTAGCCAGTTTTTTGGAAATTAGCTCATTTTTCTCCTGCCATTATACCCTGCAATCAAATTAACTTGAGAATGACATATTGAGATAGAAATTATATTTTAATTTTAATATAAAGAGAATATATTGAGAGCCATTGTTAAGGGAACTTGGTTCTGAGATGAAATTATCATTTATGCAAGTCATCTATCATTTCCCTCCCATTGAAATGATGCAACAGATAGAAGAATATTAGTTTTTGTGAAATGAGTCACACTTCAAACAGAGACGCTGGAAAATTCTTATTACTTGCATATATTTTGAAAAGGTCATATTTCCTAAAGTAAACCTAGTGAGCTCCTGCTACACCACCAGGCACCAACCTGTTTGGTTCAGTAGCTCTAGTGCATTTGCCTGCTTAGTTGGGTTTGTTTGGGCTGGTGTGAAAGCAGTCAATTAAAGTCTGGTACAGACGAAACAACTGGACTGAGACCTCTTTAAAAGGAGGGTCTTAGTCTTCTTCCATTGGGGCTAGCAAATGCATCCAAAGGATTTTGTGATACAAGATGTGTGACTTCAGCATGAATTCAAAAGCTAAGCTACTAATAAATCCATCTGCTGGTTGTGAACTATTCGGGGAGCAATCTTAAAGTCCCTGTATGTGACATTCAGAGCATCAATATAGCAGCACACTATTTGCTATGTAAAGATATGGTGGATTATGGCGTCAAGAGCAGACAATGAAGTCACGCTCCCTCTGTGTGTTGTGCATGTTAGTGCATGTGAGCCCCTGTGTGTGTTTGTCCCACTGGCTAGCTAATCGCCATAACTATGCCCTGTGCTCATAATGGCGATTACCACTAGTATTGTCACAGGGTTGTCAAAGAAGCGTAGTGCCCACCCTCCGATCCCCTCTTGTCAGCACTGTTGCTGCTGTGAACACTGTGAGCTGTTAAAGACTGGTTCAAACACCACCATGTTGAGAGCCATGCGCAGACAACCTCTAAATCATAGAAGTGCTCTGAATATTGAGCTCTTTGAAGTGATCAGTCTGTGTAATATATACATATATTTCTACAAATCATTTGGTAACCATGGTAACACGTGTCAGCATGAAAGTGTATAGCTTTTCCCTGATCAATCAGATAGTCGAGAGCAGTTAAAACTGTAATATGCTGAATGTGTTCTTTGGCAGTTCATCAAGTCCATTAAAAAGTGCACAATGTAGTGACCTCACAGAAATACCCCCTGTTAATACTGCTCTTTTTCTTCTTTATGTTTTCCGCCCCATCTCGACCTGTTTGTCATAATTCATAATAAGTGGTCGGTTTGGAGCCTGGCACTAATAGTGTTCAGAATCAGTTCTTTATGAGCTCTTTGTGACACCAGAGAACATAAATATACATTAGAAGCTCTAAAGTGCTGCATGACCTGCTGTCAATCACTCCAAAACTGTCCAGTCAATGGGTTACCTGTCACTCTGTATAACTTCATATTTAAAGCTTTGGGCTCATTAGTAAAAAGCCAGTGTGAACATAAACCAGACCAGAATCAAAATGCAACAGTGAATCAGTTTTTCCCTTGGTCCAGAGTCGGACCAAATTAATAGAACTACAGGTGTGAAAGCGCCCTGTGTGCTGCAGTAATGCACGCAGTTTGTTTTCCAAACTTATAGGCAGAAAGAGTATGATTAGTTGTAGTTTGTAAACACAAACATTCAAACTTGGCCTCTCTCCTGGCTTAATGGCTCCTCTTGGGTGTGTGATTATCATCTGGCACCTGGTCACTATGCTTTTATAGAGTCCCACCCCCACACCACTGGCCAAATATCGATGCCCAGAAACATCCTGAGCACAGCAAAATAACAAGAAAATACAGGAACCTCAGAGGCTGAAAAATGAAGCCGGCACGAAATTGGCAAAACCTGCAGTTCCTTCAATGTCCACTTGAGGCTTGCTCCAATCCTCAATCCCCCTGGAACCCCATGTTAAAATGCTGGACCTAAACAGCAGAAGAAAAAAAAAACATGTTTAAAGCCTGTTATAAAACATGGTTTTGGTCTCTGTAGGTAATTTCAACATTCATGACAATTAACCCACCCATTTACATTTTATTAAGGCTTAAATTTATGCATGATTAAGAGCATGGCCACGTTGAGTGGCAGGCTGTCTGCAAGGTGTCACCACAGTCTGTGAGTCAGATCCACCCCTTGTTCCTTAACAGCCACAGCCTGTCGTCCAAATATGGTCACTTCAGGTTCCGAAAATCCAATATGGCGACACTAAAATGCCAGACTTTAGGCTTCAAAATGGACGTAACAAACCAGTGGGTGACATCACAGTAGTTGCGTACATTTTTTTTATACAGTCAATTGTGTCTGCAGACACTGCCACACACTTCTAGTGGGTCATAAGTGATGATTGGGAGGGACTATTTTGGTATGGAATACACTCACCTGGAGGAGCAGAAAGAAAAAATACAAAATAAGAATGAGGTCACACTTAGATGTACCCAGTGTTAACATACACTATGCATACATGCCTGCATCTATCTACAGGGTAAATACATAGTAATATAAGGCTTTTTTAATCTGATGCCCCCACATGCATGACATCAGTTGGCAGGGCCTCCCGAACTTTTCACAAATCACAGTAACTGTTGTAATATTATAATGGTGTCTATACAGAACACATTCCAATTTTTTACTAGGCTCTCTGCCCTGGTGGTGTCACCAGTCATTGTTCTCTAAAAATGGTGGAGCTGGAAGCAGCTCTGAAAAAACAAGGTGGTTGAACCTGACCAAACCCTTGAATGTGATTAGGTAACATATTCTTTTGAGTCCTGATCCAGTAACAGTTGCTGGTAGGCATGGCTCATATCCAGCTTTGTAAATGTCCTTCAGTTAGAGAAAGTCATGGTTTGGGTTATAATAACTGTATTTTTAAGGTTAGGATACCTTCATGTTAAAATAAAATCTACTCTGACAAGGTTAAGGAATGATCATGGTCGTGGTTTAATAAAAACAGTCAGAAGTCAGACATGATGCAGCTGGTTCTCCTGGGTGAACAGTCTCCCACATATACTGTATAGGATGTAATTCTGATGTAACACATAGATCCAAAACACAGGAGACCAGCATGCAGGGATGCTGTATGTTCTGCAGAGCTTTGCTACCACAGATAAATCAGTGGGTGAGATTATCCCTGGAGCCAGGAGGAGAGGCATTTCATCAATTGGAGATCAGGACTTTGTATTGATCTCGCAGCCCATGCATGTTTGACATTACTGAAACCTCTCCCTGTTTTTGGTGACTCTTGGATCTCAGTCAATCCCCATTTCCATAGAGCACAGAAAGGTGTGAGCTCGGTGCAGTGGCAGAACTGAGAGGTCATGTGCTTCTGTTGCTCCAGAGCTACTTTTCTTTTCTCCTTTTTTCCCACCCACCTGTCAAGCTGTTTCTTTTTTGTAATGGTTTAACCGTATGGCACAGACACTGTCCTCATATGCAGACGATTTTCTGCCTTTTTTTTGGTCTTCTTTTGGCCCAACCTTGATTTTGCTCTCAAAGCAAATCAAACAAAATGTACCACTTTCAAATGCAAATGTAATCCTCAATATTAAAGCAGCTTAATTCAGAATTTAATGTCTTGCTAAAGATATTATAGAATCAATGATGGAAGCTACTTTGCACTGCAGAGCATTTTATTGCCCACAATGCATTTTTTGTGGTAATGTTTTTTCAACCACATTCAGCCTGTTACAGTGACACTGCAGCACACTTTGTACCATGACATATCTCTTTTTGCTCTTACTTAACATATCGGTGCCACAGCACACTTGAAATAGTCGAGAAGGGGACTTCATGCATTCAGATGTATCAAGTGAGCAGAAAACAGGGTTGCTGATATGAATCGTTATGAGCAGCAGCGTTTAATCCAAAATGTGTCACGTTAACCCACAAGTCAGAGAGATGCACATTCACACATACTGCTGGAGTCATGCATGGCTTGACGTCTCTCTTACAGCTTACTCACACACACACACACACACACACACACACACACACACACACACCAACACACACCCACACTAACACAGTATTCATTACCAAAGAGTTATGGGAAGCGAACATGGTGGCAGTTACGTCCGACAGCAAAGTGAGGAAAACAAGTTCCTTTGTGGAAATTATGAATAAATCATCATCTGTTTGTCAGCAATTTACCAGACAGGATGGCTTTTTCCGATTCAGTGACAATTACCGCAACAGATACTGGAAACCCTTGACAAGGGCCCTAAAGCAGCCCCTAAAGCTTTGTGTGTGCTGGCTGACATCCCATCATGTTCCTGTTAATGTACTTGAAAGATGCTGAATGGAGAGGTTTTTCAGACTCATGAATTTCTCTCTTGGTTAACTGTGTATTTATATTACTACTGGTTACACTCACAGAACGGCTTCTCCCAGTCGATTATGAAAGCTCCAGTAAGATTACAATAAGTGCAGCAAGGGCCACTTCACGGTGGAATTCATTTTTGTGGTAATAATTGCGATTTTGCATAATGTACAGGACTTAATTACATCCTGAATTTTTGAGTAACTATAAGGACAAGAAAAACTCTGACTGCAGTGGTATGACTGCGAAAATTGGAGAACAGAAAATCCTAAAGTTGAACTTCCTGACATCTCAAAATTACCTCCATTAATCATAGCTGATGTGGAAGCCAACAACCATGGGCTCTATTTACAGGAATCAATGATGCAGGTTATCAGGTTCCTGAAAAAGGCAACCCTCTCAACATGGTGGAGCAGCGGCAGGACGCCGGGCTCTGCTCAGATCATTGAACTTCTCACCCTGTTATGCAAAGTGAGCCCAGCCACTCTGCGAAGGAATCTCATTTGGCTCCTTGTGTCAGTAATGGCGACGATTTAGGCTCTCATAGCTGAAGGCACCACCAGTGAATCTGGAGCTTTGTTCTGCAGCTCAGCTATTTCTTAAAGTCAGTGTCCTTTTAAGTTGCCTCAAGCTATACCTTTCTCTTCTCAGCAACAGCACTTGTCATTATTACGAGGAGAACAAGGATGCAAAATGAATTTGTGGATTCTAAGATTTTTTATTGTAGGCCGACACTCACTTTGGGTGTTGATGCTACCTCATTCAGTGTGCAACAAATGAGGATTTTCAAGTAGGACAGAAAGAAAGTGAAACACATGATTTTGCTGAGACTGTATTTTGTATTTTTATACTCTGACACCGGCCTTACAGAGGTATCTCACTGCTGGAAAGATGGTCTTTTTATAAAACTGGGCTGTTGATCAAATTCACAGTTGAACAGTAAGCTAAATATGTTTCTGGAAGCATTTTAGGCAAAAAAAAAGGCAATGCAGTAACAGATGCATTCGATCACCACTGCTTTGATTTACCATTTGATCTGAGTTTGGACTGTTTTCTTTTTTTGTTTTTTGTTTTTTGAGAGAGTGAGAGAGAGAGAGAGAGAGAGAGAGAGAGAGAGAGAGAGAGAGAGAGAGAGGGGGGCAGGGTCTCTCTCTCAATCCGCTTTTAAACTCTTTGTGTCCATGGTGCAGAAGTACAATCTATAGTTTGAGCAACAGCCCTGGAGCCACCAAAAATCCGTCGGATGACTTCTGCTCATGTTCTGCATTGACTTGGGAAATAAGTAGGGAGATCTAGGCACTGGGACATGGAGGGAAGTTTAAGTTCATTTGCACATACTACCCACATTATTATGATTCAAAGCTGGTTGAAAATCGGCAAAGTGTCCCTTTAAAACTGCATTATGCAATTTTTGACCACTAGGAAACAGAAAACAGTGTCCGAAAATAACTTGTTTACTTATTTAATACTTATGGATATATTTTTGTGGGATTTCTACTGTTTTGTTGTGTCTTTTGGGCATTGCAAAAAACAGATAATTTACCTTGATTATGAATCAAGCCCTATATTTACATATATGACATCAGCATCATGTTATTAGTTTGGTGTCTGTGTAAAACTCACTCTTTGTCATGTTGGCTTTGCCTTTTTCAGTGTAATAAAACTTTTAAGGGAGCTATAATCCAGTGTTTGGACACTCTCTCATTTATTATTCCCTCTAATAGACACTCAGTGGTTTACTCTGTAGTGGGCAGTAAATTGAGATTTTGGACACTTATGAATCATCATCACTTTGTGTTCTCACTGACAGATGTACTGTTACAAAACTATTTTTGCATCTTTAAAATGCAACACACTGCACTGTGGAACTCTTTGCAGAAATAAATGTACAAGCCATGGACACGACTTTTTTTTTTTTTTTTTGTTCTATTGTAAGAATTTTGGAGGCCACAATCATTATTACATTTCACACTCAAAATTCAAACACTAAATTTAGCGCACTACATAGTAGTTAGGGAGTGATTTTGGACACAGTCCTTGTTCCACTGTTGCTCTCCTGAACAGGTTGTTATGTCTACCGTGTTAGCAAACGGCTGCCTACTCACTCATCTACAAAAGCAGAAACAGAGCTGCATGAGTATTCCCATTAGAGTCCTCCTTCCCACCACTTGTTGAAGTCAATCGAATGCAATCATACCTAGGCTGTATGTATTTATAGATAAATGTGTCATGGAGAACATTTGATTGTTGATTGTTGTTCAAATGTTGACATTATTTAGGCACAATATAAGGCTATCCGCAACTCACTTCCTATATAGTGCTGTATACAACTATAGTGGTAAAATTATAAGAGCTGTATCTCATTATGTAAAAAGCTGTCACACTGGATAGTGTGCAATAGCAGAGTGCTTCTTGTTTTCAATGATGTGCTTTTTAAAACACATCTGTGCCTACAAACACACATGTAAATGCCAAAGTGATGTCATACACTACATACTGTAGCCTACACTACACACGCCCACACAGTCACTGAAACCAAGCCAGGTGCATTGATGACTCCAAACCGCTTCTACTCTAGGTGTTTGTGTGTGCAATAGACTGAAGCCCTGTCCACAGTGTTCTCCTGCCTTCCACCCATGCACACTGGGATTGGCTCCAGCCATTGGACATGGATGAGACCTACAATGCAATACAATGGAAACAGATGTTTACTGTCATTGTGGAGAGGTGGTGCTGTCCAAGCAAGTCCATTTGCATGTTGACAGGTAAAGAACGGAAAAGTGGGAGCAATATGATTTTTTATATTTTTTAATCTGTTTTTAACCCATATAAATGTAATGTGGACAATCCACATCTAAATACAACCTTGAATGAAATCCAGGTAAAAATGGGTTCATACACAGACGGAATAAATTACTTCATGAGCATCGTCAGAATATGAAGCGGGCAGTAAAATGGAAGCCAAATGTTTGCAGCATCTAACAAGGCTAAGATGAAAGCAGCCCTCTACTAACTGTGTCTGTCACCTCTTGTTGTCCCCACACTTTCGTCACACAGCCATGTCATGACCGTGAAGTAACACACATGCAGAGGGTGGTATTCTTAAAAAAAAGAGAGAGAAAGAAAGAAAATAAGGCTGAAAAAAACACAGTGGGTCTTACTTAGCTGGGTGGCCGTCACACACTGTTGCTGGTGTTTGCTCGTTGTGAGCAAGTGGGAGCTCATGTCCTTGTCGTCATAGTGACTCGTACTGGTTGGTTCGTGCAGAAGGTTGCAGGATCTAAGGATATAGTCTGAACCTCCTCATGTTATTGTTCTCCTGCTGACAGTGAATAAAGAAAAAAGGTAACAGTCTTGTGTATGAACAAGACATGTGGCTGCTTACACTTACTTTGTCTCTGTGATCATTAACCCTATGGGCCCGAACGACGCATTGTGCGTCCAAATTCACACCTGTTCTTCTCTATTGATTTTCTCCGCGACTGTGCGTCATAGCGAGAAGCCACGCATGTCACGTGAAACAGCGAAATTGTAGCTTTCCGACAAGACCAAGCACTTGTTGGTAGTCCAATGTTTTCATAGCGAAAAAAATGATAAAGTTACACTAAAATGATGAATAACAGAGCTTTCATACAGCTCTGCACACACATTACTCTTGGACGGATTACTCGCGAATGCAGGCTCGCACAGAAATGCCAGCATATAAGCGCAGGAGCAGAGCTTTCCAGGGATACCACACACATCATTGTACCATCATCCCATCACGCTATAAATCCAGATTTATTGTCTACAAAATAAAAACCTGACGAATTTCTTCAAAATCCATGATACAGATCTTGTTATCAGTCACTTCATATAGTGAGGAATATTGTATCTTACCACGTCTTAGGCTTGCGTGTGTTTCTCCCTGTCTATCCACATTTGTAGTCCAGCTTTCAAGATGCAAATATCTCCATATTGTCCAGTTGACACTCCATCAAACTTTGTATGACAAGACCAGCCACTTCACCTTTGCACACCCAGACAACTGCAGCCTAATTATGCATGCATGACAGGGCCATAGTCACCATATACATTGAGGGGGACATGTGTCCCCCAATGCCCAAAATGCCCCCCCAATATATAACTGAAACTGAAAAACAACAACAAACTTTGTTTACTGCAAACAAAGTGGCAAATATTATCTTGGAGGACATCATTGCACTTGGTCGACTATTTTTCTATGATCTTAGATGTAAATATTGTATGTTTCTTTCAGGTAAAACACATTTTTGACTTGTGAATGAGTCAATGGAATTTCTTGCAATAATAAAAAAATACTGGCAATCATGTCCGCCTGGCACAAACCACATGTTTTGGACAGCTGTGAAGTGACAGAATATCCCAGCATCATGGTTCTTATATTGTCAGATTCCAGAGAGTCTCCCCTCTTCATATATGGCAGAATATGTCTTCTTCCAACTTGCTATGGTGAGATACATGTAAAAATGTAAGAATTTAGTTACATGGATTTGTTTTTTTCATTGATATAAAAATTAATATAAAATACAGGCACATAGCAGGACATGAAATCTGGATAGCCCTGATTGACCTGAAAAAAACAAAATATAGCATGTGTATGTAGCCTTTATAATGACTGTGATATGAGCTTAAAAGTAAAGGCAGTAAAAATACCCCAAAAACGCCTAGGGCCCATAGGGTTAAGTGTCTTTTTGTATATTTGTGAAAGACACCTTACACACACTGAGCTACCTCTCATAAAATATAGGTTATTTTGAACTGAAAACATGTTTGACTTAAGTTTTAACTGGGTCTTTACTGAAATAGATTGACTGCAAGTACAAGCACTGAAAAACAAGACAGTATACAGCCACGCAAGTGGTCCTTACCAAGGAACAGGAGGATATCTGTGGCCACCAAACACTTGAGGTATAGTACCCTTAGAACCACCACATAACCTGTACGGACATGTGACTAAATCCTAGATCTGTTTAGCGTTTCCACCAAAGATAGGTGGGGTTGTTGTTACTCACTGCTCCGTCCAGCTTTTGCTCTATGTCCTCCTCATTAGCAATGCAGAGGAATGTTTGCACATCGTCAATCATCCACGGAATGGGATGCACACTGACATTTTGAGAAATAAAAAAAAATGAATAAACAAAAATTGTGCAGCGAGCCCTGGTAGAGCAAGAATAACAATTCTCTCTTGGCCAGTCAACGGACTGCAGTGCTTCTAGCTCCACTTTTTAGTATCGGATCAGTGTGCTAGGTACCTTAATAGAGGGGTAAGCAAAAAATTGGGATTGAATTGAGCGGTTCCAGTGGTACCATCATCAACTTTTGACAATGGAAATGCAAAAAATAATGGTTCTGATGTGATTATTACCTGACAAGCTTAGGCCTCTGGAGTCGAAATGTGGAACGTTTGATACTCAGTTTCTGTACCCCTACGTTCACCTTTGGGGGTACCCCACCTATAAAAGGGTGCCTCCCGCCTTGCCTCTCCCCTTTTGCTGTCATGCTCCGTGGGAGAGGGGCTTGAGTTCATATGGTTGTGTTTGATGGAGGATTTTGTTTTTGCCACTTGCTGTCAGGGATAAACGGAGATCGCCTCCAAAGATATCCACAGTCTGGGCCTCTATATCAACACAACACAGACAACTCTAGAGTCCACCGGTTACACTTATACTCCCAGGGTCCTTTTAACCCCTGTTCCCAAGTTCAGAATCCTCCACATTTAGGAGACATTTCAAAGGGTTTCATGTTCTCAACAATGTTTTGCCCTAAGTCAAATGTTCACTGTTTGTTTCCCAGGGTCAATTATGTTTACATCACCCACATACAGATTGAATGGATTTCAACCATTCAGCCTGCTTTTGAAATGTCCATCTGAGTTGTTTTGTTTGTTTTTTTACTATTCAAACTGTGAAGATAACCCTTAACAATCTCTTACAATGTTTGTTTATATCAAGAGACACATGCTCAAAAATCAAGGCTCAAAACCAAGGCTAGCCAGGGGCTTGGGGACATAGATCTTTTCTCCACCGGCACTCCGGTGCTTTGCATTACATATCAGCATGCTAACATGCTCACCATAACAGTGTAAATATGCAAGATAATATTTGCCTTGATCACCATCTTGGTTTAACATTTTAGCATGTTAACTTTAGCTTTAGCTGAGGATGATGAGAATGAAGGAGTTTTGCACGCATTTGGTGTTAATCAAAGTATTGGACATGTTACATTTTGACCTGATGATGGTGCTAGATAAAAAACAGTCAGGGGTTCACCACAGTGATTAGGCTCAATCCTCTGGCAATCCATCTAATGGGTTTTAAGATATTTCAGTCTAAACCAAAGAGGTTAACCAACTAACCAACATTTGCATTCCTGGACCCTCACCAGTAGCAAGGCAAAAAATAAATAAAAAAATAAATCAAATTAGCATCTACACCACTTTTTTGTTTGTGTGACAAGGTGCCTCAATTTGTGTCTTAGTGTCTGCACCGCTGTGGGAAAAATATACACCAAAACGTTTCATCATTGACCCCAAACACAGATAATTAGCTTGGTTTGACAAATGCCGCTACAAATACAATTAGCTGCATCTCTGCAAGGCTCGGTCGGTTTGATCCTGTTGTGACTTGACTGAATAAGTGGCTTTCTCTGGATGAGACAAAACTTAGACTTGGATCTCATAAACTGTGACTTGAGAAAAGATGAGTCAGTTCACATCTTTTGTACTTTTCACCTCTGCTGATTACACTGTAGCTCAGTGAGTGCCAGGACCACAGGGCTAATTAGTCTTTCTGAAGTGATTGATATCA
Source organism: Epinephelus lanceolatus (assembly GCF_041903045.1). NCBI lineage: Eukaryota > Metazoa > Chordata > Actinopteri > Perciformes > Serranidae > Epinephelus > Epinephelus lanceolatus. The sequence continues at coordinate 33,947,730 of NC_135742.1, forward strand.
AGGATGTAGAGACATGCCGAATGAGTAAAGCCCGTAGTGACTCATGAGCCACGATTGAGCCTTGAAGTTTTTAGAATTGTTTTATGATGTGCAAAGATGTCGGATACTCTGGCAGAAAAACGTTTGATTTCTCAGAGACCTTGATGACGGACAGGGCTTACTTTACTAAGATGACACACAGCGAGAATACTGGCATGTATTTCAGTGTTCAGTGTTCAGAATTGGACTCTAACACTACAGGGATGCTGGCATTTTCACATTCACACTGACTGGTTAATGTGACTGGAGAGCTACAACATTTGCTACTGTACTGTCATCAAAAAGCCAACACAAACACAACATGTCTTATTCCCAGCCACACACACTATGAACAGCAAGATATCATGTGATTTTAGTGACTCAGTGACCCTCCCCTTAGTGCAACCATCAAGTCAACCTTTGGCTTAAAAAAGTCAAATTTGGACTATGAGCAACTGTTTAAATTATTGGACCTTGTCAGAGGACTGCTTTCTCGAGTACTTGATGGTGTCTGATTACTTGTTGGCATCTCATCACTGATGATACATCCTAAAGCGATGCAAATATCCTGTTCTCTCATGTATGTGCGAATCGCTTCACTGATGCTCTGGGAAAATAACACCTCTCTTCATTGCATTTCAGCATTTAAAATAACATGGGTGAAAAACATGTGAATCATAACACAGTAATTTAGATAACGGAAAAACATGTCATATAACATACAGTGGCTGCAGGAAACATTACATTTTCCATAAAGCATTGATCAACTACAGTACATGGCTACTTTAGCTTAGCAGATGGAGAAGTTGGGATGTGTATTTTTACACATTGCCCTCTTAGAGAGCATGGCAGTTTGATCTCACCAGAAACCTAGGAGCCCTTCTTATCTAAATCTATATGTGAGCAGAGGCTGCATCAGGCCAAGCTACTGGGTAAGGTTTGTTGTGATTGTATTGGGAATCCTCTGAAGGCAAATGTGTCTCCTTCACTTGTCATTGTTTCAGTGCTATATTTAGGTACTCCAGCACTGGCTCTGAAAGGAGCCCGTTACAGGGTTACATTTCTTTTCCCACCTCTGTGTGAAAAGCTTAAGTAGTTTAACATAATGCTCAGCTTCGTCCCCTCTCCACTTCCTGCTGTTCTGATAAGGTGTGTTTTGGGCTCAATGTTTTTCATGTTTCTTTCAAATGGAAGCATTTTTAAAGATTAGCTAATTAATATTTTTAGATTTATACTGGATGAAAGGACTGTTGCGTCATTTCCCTGCATGGCACAGCACGACTCGACCCGCTTGGAACCAATCTTTTTTGGTTTTCCATTCCACAAGTTGTGAACCACCTCAGGTGAGATTCCAGGCTGAGCAGATACTATAAGGTGGACCACGGATTGGTGTGAAAGAATCTTCACTTAAAGGTCCAGTGTGTAGGATTTACTGGTATCTAGTGGTGACGTTGCAGAACATAAATTCTGTGCTCGTGTGCTGAACTTGTAGGAGAACTATGGTGGCTGATGCAAAAACGTAAATGACTATATCTACAGCCAGTTTTTGATTTGGCCACTCTGGGCTACCGTAGAACAACACAGTGGACTCTGTGGAAGAGGACCATATCCAGATATAAACAGCTCATTCTAAGGTAACAAAAACACACTTCTTAATTTCAGGTGACTATAAACTACTGAACACATAGTTATGAATATTATTTACCATTTCTGCCAATAGATGTGCCTAAATCCTACACATGGGACCTTAAAGAGAGATGGGACATCCTGTCAAAACCCACCTATTTTAAAAATAACCAAGATACCATCGATAACAACCACAATTTTTTTAATTCGCTTGACGTTTCGTTATAAAATAGCAGTTTTTACAAAATAGCAGCCAACAAAATCAGGCTTGGTCAACTGACAATGTGCAGATGTTCTTCTGTTGGTTTCTGATGAAAGAATCACGTGAGAGCTGGATGGAGCAACACCAAACAAGTGTTTGTGTCACGTTAAAGGTGATATCACAGCAGTTAAACACAGTGTTGCTTTAATGATCAGCTAAAAATCCCACATCTACATTGAGTACTATCTACAGTGGTAAAAGTACCAAAAGTGAGTCAAGTAAAGTCAAGTGAGCCGAACCATGCCACGAAAATGAGATGTATGTGTAATGTAAAAGGTGTTGCTTGTGAAAAACTCATGATAATTATTACCTGACTCTTTTGGTTTGATGGCCCTCAGCTTTAATGTTGTGGTTCACTGTAACCACTTTCATCAACCTCCTTTCCAGTTGGTGCAGTTAGCTGTGTTCAGTTAAAAAAAAACGCTACTGCATGCTAGTTGTCCAGCACCAAACAACAGACAAAGTTAGCAACCATCTTAAATGGACGCTTGTCACTAAGTTTTGTCAGTTCTGTCAGTTTTACACCATATTGTACACTTATGTTTCAGACAGCTTATTTATGTTGATTATTGGGCTGCGGGTCCTGGAGGGAACGTGGCTTTAAGACATGAATATTCCAACACTTGAGCAGTTTAACATCCAGCTAGAATGTCTCAGACCACCTCCTGCAGTAATTGGATTTGAATCTGTTGTTAATGTGTCTTGAGTGTTTTTATGTCTGCTTTCTTCAGTGTAAATCCCCATCTAGATATAATTTGATTGCTCAAGATGCAAGACAACATAAATGGAGTCAACGCTGAACTGGGTAGATGGCAGTACTATATAGTCGATATGTTACTTTCACAGTCATCTCTCTGAAGAGAAGATGACAGAATAATTAAGGGTATGCACTGTTTGCTCTCATTGATAGTGCTGCAGGAAAGGAAAGGTCATGGGTCATCAAAATAAATAGATTTCTTTCTGTTTGCTGTGTGAATATTCATAACATCTCAATCCAGCCATTACTTTTTTGAGGTGATTGAGATGATAACACAAAGACAAATAGATAGAACAAGGTGGTCACTTCTTTGCAGAAACAACAAACATTGTTCATACATTGATCAGCAGTTCATACTTTAATACTCTTTAATTCATTGTATCTTTGTCTGATGCGCAATAGCATGATGTTTGAGATAAACATGCAACTGATGATCTGATCTGTAGCTACACATTTAGTTTGCATCCCGTCTGTTATATGATTTCCTAAAGCCAATGATTTCAACAAAGCATTTAATAAAAAGGAATGACATGGTCAGTTTTCATCCCCTCTGTCACTGCTCCTTCATTTTTCATAGCTATTTATATTTTCCAATTTCCTCTTTTTATCCTCTTTTTAACCCCTTTACTGGGGTGCGGAGGCATGTAATAAACATCCCAGAGGCCCTTGTGGCCTGGGTACATACTAACCATCCCATTGCCCCATAAAATGAGATCTGTGCCCTTATTTGCACCAAGGTCCTGTAGCTCCATCTCTCCCACAATGAGAGAAAACGGCCACAAGGCTGGCAGATCTCGTCCATGGGCAAGAGGTTCAATTACTTCAGTTGTCATGGAGCAATAAATGACAAATTAAGTGGCTGGCACCGAACACTGCTTGAAGGAGGCTGTATCAGAATACTAATGTCAGCTGTGTCTGACAGTGGGTAAGGAGAGAGACAGAAAGAAAAAAAAAAGCCCCAAGTTTGGCAAAGGAAAAACAGACAACTTTTTTTCCAGCAGGATATATATTCTCTACTCCTTGACCTGGATTCAGAATAATTATGCCTGTTGGTTCCTTAGTTGCTTAAAAGATAGCGCAGTGATGTTTTAATTGTTATTTAAAAGAACACCTTCTTGTTATTTATAGGTGCCATAAACAGCTGTGTGCATTGTTCAGTAACGTTCATTTAGGTTAAGGCTTCTGTCTTGTTATATTCTTTTCAGCAGTCCATGATCTTTGCTACAACAGACTGGAACAGGCATTGTAATCCTGTAATTAGTGGAGTATGCACTCAGAATTTAGACACTGGCTAATGAAAGTGCTCTGTTGTGCCAGTTTTCATCACATTAAAGAGCTAAAAGTCTATAGCCACACGAGCGGCCCTGTGAGGCTTTAATGCTCATTACACACCAGAAAACAAAATCATTAGATGAAGAATGGAGGCTTTGCTTCTGTCAGATCATTACCAATGGTGGGGGAAGATGTGTAAATTTTAGCCTGATGGTGGCGCCACAGGAAACATGCTGCATGGGTCCAGTTTTGCAAGCCTGCACCCGCACCTGCTAAGTATTAGAACCAACTTTATCTCTAAGTCAAATCCAGACCTGCCCCAACCTGTTAATATGAGTCCCATGACCCAACCCGGGATTAACACACAGGCTACACAATCACTCACTTTAAAGTGCTTTATTTAAGTCCTGCTGTACTCCATTGACTCTAATGCAATCATTTCAGATTTCCTTCATTTCAGGCTGGTTTTGTGGATTTCGAGCTAAACTTCGTGTATTAATGATACTCCTTACCTGGAGAGGTTGGAAAAAGATTTCTTTCCTGTTCCAAAACCAAAATCAAACCCTGAAAAGTGTAGGGTTAGCTAGCTAGCTACTGAAGGTATAGCCTACTGAATGTATACACATGCTGCTTTCAATTTTTGAATGAAAAAAAGACCGACCCTGCTGCACAGGAACCAATGAGAGGTAGAGGTCTGGGTGCTGGTAGCGGCACGGGGGCGAAGCCAAACACCATTCATCTACACACGCTGTGATGCCACACAGCTGGTTCAATATCGGCCGAGTTTCCCTTTATATTCATTGTCTTCTGTGGCGATCACCAGTGATGTGGTGGTTCACTTTTACACTGTGATCTGTAGCCTATAGTTTGGCTTTAGCTTCTGACTAACTTTATCTTTTTAATCTTGCTGCTGAGTCAGTTTGACATCCTGGATATATCCTTCAAGTGCATTTTGTAGACCCATCTGTCTGCTTCTCTCTGGAATCACTAGTTAATTTTCCCAAAAATATGACAATATTTCTTCAGGGAGTGCAGTTAGTTACATCGTGGGCTCCATGCTTACTCTGACAGCTTGTTGGTGGATCACAAAGGGGCGGGGCTCACCCCATAGTCACTGAATTAAATATTGTACCTATTTTTCACAAGCTACATATCTTCCAAACATTCTGACACTATTTCTTAGAAAGACAAATCAGGAGAAAATTAATTTTGTTGTAGACCTGTCTCAACAACACACGCCCACAAGATCTGGCAACAAATGATTAGATCTTACACTGGGTTGATATCAGACAGCAGATGAAAACGTGCAGCAAAATTTGTAGCAAACATTAAATGTGTATTGTAATAGTGTTGTATTGTTTTGAGTCCGCTTTCATCCATCCACTTAACCTTCACATCAACACTTCCAAATGTTGTGGGGAAAATATTCTATCTATCTATCTATCTATCTAACTATCTATACATACATACATACATACATATACCAGTTATACAACTTTTTTGTGGGTGCAAGACTCTGACACCATGTTCTTACCTAAATCAATGGGCTTTATCCACTTAGGACATCTCAGACTCAGCTTGTCAGGCTCAACTCCACATTGTCAGACTTAAAGTCACCAGAAAACAGACAGCCTGGTTTCACTTCCAGCTTGGGCAGTGTCCTGGGCTTCACTATAATGACGCGGGGGGCATCTGTGTGAGACGCAGCGGGCTTTCCGCCAGCTCCAATGTAAACCCATTCGAGTTGTTTCTAGACGCTCTAATCAATGAACGTAATTTAAAGAGTGTGAAACTCCGCTCAGCGTGGGCTCAAGGGAAGGCAGATGGGTTCAACAAACACCAGATTTTGATCCAGGAAATTGGTGTTCAAGACCAACAAACAACAACACTCAAAGCCAGTTGTTTTTAAGCGACACATATGACTAAGTGAAATGGACTAAACGGGCACCGATTGCTTGACAGTGACTTGATGTGGAGCTGTGGTGAAATACAGAGCTGTAGAAGACTGTTGGCCTCCACCCACACCTCCCTCACCCGTCTTATTAGATCAGGAGGGGGAGGATGAGGGAGAAATGAATAAATTAGACTTCAGGCACAGTCTTTGGAAATATAAACAAATTTTTTGCCAACTGAGATTCAGACACTAAGATATCCACTGCTTGCTATGAACTAGAAGTCAAGTTGGGTGGGGTTAGCTAGTTGCCCCAAATCACATTTAATTGGATAAATTTATGTGTGTGTCCTGAGTTCAAGATGAGTCATCAGAAAAATTGTTTCATTTTACAGGAAGACAAAAGAGAGGAAATTTTATAGCAAAAATATTTTAAAAGTTTTTGACATATATTCAGCAACAAGAGACACATAAACATCAACAGGGACACAGGATCAGAGCTTGGTTAATGTATTTGTCATTTCACCGTGTCTTTAAAGGTGCATTAAAAGATTTTTTTTTGGTCGTTGCTTCCAGGCCATTAGCGTGGCTAAAAATAAGGGTTTTAAACCAGAGCAGTGTTAGAAGTTTCTGAGTTAATGTGATTGCCAAACATAGTAGATTAATAGTCAACCCTTAATCTGCTTGTTGTTAATTCCCCATTTTGAGCAGCGCTAAATAATCAAAATGAATCTCTAAATCTTGTAATCAATTACATTTACCGTCTACAATCCTGGAGAGCTTAAAGAACAGATGCAGGGTTGTGCTTTTGCCCCCAAAACAGAGAGTTGTCGTATATCACTGCAGGATACAGGCAGACCTCACTGGAATCTTTTACGCCTCCCTATCCTTCATCATATCACTGAATTTAAATGCATGTTGTTCAGAAAACATTGAGATTGCTGACCTCCACTCCCCTGTTCCCTTCATTCTCTCTGCTTGTATTTCGTATGTGATTTATTACTGTGCGTTCTGCTGGGTACATTTCACCCTGTTCAGCAGACAGACAGCGTAACTGAGTCATGCTGCAGCAGTTTTGTAAGGGTAACAAAACGTTTGCACAGGGACTGTGAACTTACAATCCTCAAGGTGACCCCCAGGGAGATCCTGTCAGGCTACCCAAGGTGACAGCTGAGCACCTAAAGTACGCCACGCGCATGGGGGAATGTTCCGCAGTAAAATGAAGGAAGGCGTCACACGGATGAGATTCATTCATCTTAATAAAGTTGACCATCAAACTGATGTGTCTGCAGAGGTGCTAGTTAGACAGAGGGGGAAATGCAGGGAGACAGAGAGAGGGGAGGAGAGAAGCAGACAGGGCTATATAGGAGAGGCTTCTCAGCTGTAAACACAATGTTCTTTTCCCACCATCAGTCCTCTGAACAGAACAGCACCTGTCTACCTGTTGGCAACAACCTGGCAGTAAAGCTCATTTTGTTAAACTGCTGCAAAGCACATTTTAATTTGACTCCCAAATGCTCAGCAGCACAATTATTCTTTTAAGTGAAGAAATATCTGTCACACTTTCCTATGAATAAATGTGTTTTGCTTCTCCACATCACTGGCTGACATACTGCAGCACAACAGTGATACAAAGTAAAGTCACTTCACGAAGGATGTTACATTACTGTTCTAAACACCCAGTGTCTGTAAGGGCTTTCCCATTAGCTATCTTCTGCCAACTAGGGAACAATGCATTTTATGCTGGCAGCAGTTATTCTGTAATAAACACTGGGTGGTTAGCAACAGCAATAAACAAACAAGAAAAACGCCACCAAGAGAAGCTCAAATTGAACAGAAAATACAAGGAAAGAGATGACTGACAAGTGATCTCATGCAAAAACACCATAGCACTAACAGCTCATGCCAAATGCCAGTGTGGCTGGTGGACCTGCACAAGTGGTTTTCCCAAGAGTGATGACGTGGAAAAAAGGTGTTCTGCAATGCCTCTTACCTCCTTATCCAACCAGCTGCTTCTTTCTCTCTAATATTTAAAACTCCGACAAAAATATGCCAAACACTCTTGAATGATTTTCGAGTTAGCAGTTAGTCGCTAACCTTGGTGACTAGCTACTTCACAGCAAAAGCCTCTCAGGTACTTGCCAAGAGTGCCACGTAGAAAGCTTTGAAAGCATGGAGAGCAGCAGCACAGCATGTCAGTTTGCAATAACACTTGAAATTTCTTTGTTTCGTGACTCAGGTTGGTTCTTGACGAACTCATATTTTTTAATATGAAATATGTTACTTTCAAAAGTGATGTACCAGAATAGATAGGGTTTACCCACTTCTTTTTCTGGCTGTTCACAGTATACCCTCCTGTCAGCAGAGAAGCCTTTGGAACACACAGGAGCAGTGATGTAGTGGTTTTTGATGATGTGGATGTACTACTAGGTAGATGGGTAGGTGACCAAGGAGGAAGTGGGTATACTCTCCTATATATTCCAATGGCGTCTTAGCTGATAGGTGGGTACACTGTAAATGGACGGATAAAAAAGTGGATATATCCCATAAACTTATGTGTATATGCTCCACTACACCATTGTATATGAGAGTACACCCACTTCTTCCTCTGTAATCTACCCAGTAGGTACACCCACCTCATTCACTGGAAATAATAACATTGATTTCATAGTGCTCTTGTTAGTAATGTGGTCCCCTTGTCCTGCAGAGGCTTATAATGCTAAGTGTAAAATTATTCCATATAATTCTACATATAATATCTCATCAGTTTTAACATTGTTATGTGTGTCCATGAATTATTTTATTATATTTAATATTGCACAGATGCAGGTGAGCAGTAGGGCCACTAGCTTTCAAGGGGACCTTTTATGCTTCTACTTATTTTGTGCCATTTATATAATGTTACCCCAGGAGGAGCTGGAAAGCATTGCTGGAGAGAGGGATGTCTGGGGTGCTTTGCTTGGCCTGCTTCCCCTGCGGCTCGGCCCTGGATAAGCAGATAAAAATGAATGGAGGGATGGATGGATGAATGGATGGATATATAATGTTAAAATGTCAGATGCTCATATTAAATGTGGCCAAACATATGTAAAAGTAGACCCTGTGAGTAATAACCTCAGACTTCAGACCGTTCTGAATACTCCATTTCTAATGTATTTCTGTTATTTTTGCTACAAGATGACATTAGATCACGACGGATTTCTTTATATCGTAATCTGCTCTCGGCACACTACTGCAATTGTTTACATTACACAGCCTACACTGCTACATGTAGCTACGTGCTAACATAAGAGAAACATTTAATCTTGATTGCTGATAATTTCTGGATGTGTTTAGAAGCTTTTATTGGTGATTTTCTCCCTCAGTTGCAGTAACAGTGCAGAGACGCCAAGATACAGAAGACCCAAATATGCTGACCAATCAGAGCAGACTGGGCTTTTTTCTGGAGGGTGCTTTAAGAGACAGGTGTAAAAACAGAGCATTTTAGACAGAGGGTGAACACAGGTTTTCCAGCAGTGACAGAATGAAGGGAGAAGGTGGGTTTTTTTTGTCACACTACAGCATGTAAAAATGTTCTAGTAGAAACCTACAATACAAGCATGAATCTGAAAACGAGTGTAATGGGCCCCCTTTGAGATGGAGGAACAGAAATGCAGGAATTGAACAAAACTACAGAAACCATGTGTCACTGGTGCTACAAGCTACTCAGAGCTCCTCATATAGTGAGCTTTTTAAAAATGGTGTTTTCTCTCCAGTCCATTGCATGTTGAGCAGGTGAAGACAGTTTGGTAGAGCGCGGTTACGTCATGTGATGGTGATTAAAGTGTCCTTCTATATACCAGGCCTGTGGGGAAGAGGCATGAGCACCACAAATGACACCAAATTAAAACACAAATCATTAATCTTGCATATCAGTTCCATGGAGGCGACAGTTTGAGACGACTTCCAGTGGGGCAACACAGTTTCATCATCCCTTTGTTTGACAGGGGGCAGAATGACAAGATAATGTGTGGTTCCATGCAGCGGGCATTGTGTCTCAGCACTGGCCTCGCGCCATTTCACTTGAGTTGTATATTATCCTTCTGCAATATTCACATCTCATCACCACAGATGAATCTTTGCCAGGGTTTGGCCCTTAATAACAACCCGATCCTCCCAGTGCAGATCGTTCCTCTGTGGAAATATCACGGGAGGCCAACAGCTGGCTGCAGTTCATCTCTTGTCGCCTCACATTTTCAGCCACATCAATATTGGACAAGTCTGTTCAAGTTCAGAGGCTGTTTGAGACTGTAGCACTTAAACAGATGGCCGTCCTCTAGGCCTCGTTTGAAGGAAGCAGGCAAACAGAACAGGGATAAACCAAATCTGATTTTTTCCTCCCGCAGTTCATTGTCTTGAATATTTTGTGCAATGAGTTGTTTCCTACTATATTGCTTCTTCAACCAATCATGAGGAGAAAGATCAAATCTAGGGCAGTCAAATGGTGTGTGTGTCTGTGTATGTGTGTACTTGTCCCTGTTTCTATGAGATTTCTGGTTAGTATCTTTACAGATTTAATATCAGAGCAGAAACTAAAGGGGATATTCACATAATGACGGAGCACATAAAATATCGTGGCATACACAGATGCACACACACGCAATCTTCCACAGCATTAAGAGTTAGACATACAGCCCATTCTTTAGAGTTATCACCATGGAAACTGGACAGGAGTGAAAAGCCTGTACTACTGTGGATGGAGCAATGGCACGACAGCATCCTGGGTCCTACACTGTGACATTTATATGAAATGGTTTAGCACTGCGTGTAAACTCCTCTGAAATGATACAGAAATGTACAGATTGTTTTTCCTATTGTTGCATCTTTTGCTTTGCCCGCTGTAGTACCACTGAATTAATGTGACTCTGAGTTGTTAGAGAGGGTCAGTGATGTATCAAAAACAAGTGACAGTGATAACAGTAATGAAAATTTGTGAAAATCCCTCAGCAATACTATTCAGTTATACATCAGTAGCCAGACAGGTTCTCATGTTGCTTCACTTCTGAGTTCTCAGATGGTTGCATGGCTGGATTAAAGGTATTACCTAAATTCTTTCATGCTTTAGAAAGTCAGCTTCCCCTCCAGACATGTTTTGGGACGTAGAAAAATTCTCTGATTTGAATTTGTTTCTGATGTGTCCCTTCTTTTTTTTTATTTCAGTGCCCTTAGTTGGGCTCAGATTACAGGACTTTTGGGCCAATTTATCCCCAATTCACCCCTCCTGACAAGAGACAAGAGAAATCCAGTGTGGGACTTTGGTCGATGCCGATGTTCACACCAAATGTTAATGCAAAAGGTTTACAGATCCAGATCTAGCCCTTGGTGCTAACGTTAGCCAGCATACCACTGTTGACCGATAACAAAACTGACAGTTCAAATCACACCTCCAGTTTGTGGTGAAGAATAGACAACTTGGTTCACCTTGTCTCCCCATTTTCTCATTCAGACCTATTTAGCCTTCTGCTTTTGTTTTTCTTACTGCAAAGCATTGTTAACATTACATCAAGTTGTGACAGTCTCTGTTTGCTTAGGGTACATCTGTTTCCCTATTAGATCATGCGAGAGGTCACATAAGTGGCTCCCTCTGGCATGATAATCTTGATAATATCCTGGAGGGTGTGATGCATCATTATTTTCACATCTTGTAGTGTGTGCATGTTTGAGATAAGAGAGAAGAACATCTGTGAAGAGTCTCCCCATGTGCTTGATGCAACGTGATTTCAAAATAGGTTTTTAAAGATTTTAAAATTCCTGAAGTCTGAGCTCAGCTTTACTCAAGTAACTCTTAAGTAGTTGTCTGTTGGCGTCACTTGCCTGTAGTGCTACTTCGCAGACTATGAAACCCTGAGAGAGATACTGCAAGAGTTACTTTATCTCATGCATGTGCAGATGATCTTGCAGGTGTAGTCTGCAATGATGAACCCACAGAACCCACAAATATCACCTGACTCCACAGTTCTCCATAGTTCCACGCAGGTTTATAACGTCTTTCAGCTCAATGTTGAGGCTTCACCGCTACAGCACTCATTGATGTTTCTAGAAACAGCAGGCAAAAAAGCTCTGATCAACTCACTGTATGCTACCTGCCCAGCACCAAACAGCAGAAAGACAAAGTTTGCAACTAGCTGGTGAACATAATGACGCATGTAGCTGCTAAAAAGATATTTCCCTCAGCAGTTGGTGGCAACCAAAACAGAACTAAAAGAAAGGATCACACTAGATGAAGCAAAGTGGACAGAAAATTAATCATGGAGAAAATCAAATATCACAATTAACCAAATACTTTGATATCAATATCAAGACAATACTGTGGGGTGGACTATTGGTGCTTTTACAAAATATTAAGACACTGACATATTTGATAAATGATCATCAGTAATGGATATAATGACTACGTTAAAAGATAAATGATAGAATGGCTTGAACAGTCTGGTAAATCCAGAAAACTTAACTGTAATGCAGCCTCTACGATCAGGAAAAAAAAAACCTTACGATATCCAATATTGGTATGATATTGGTATAATATACATATATTGCCCAGCCCTACTGTTTGTTAACTGATAGGAATCTAAGCCTATTTCACTCAACTAAGGCTGCTGCCGCCTCATCACGTCCCTCTTCAACTCTACTTTAGTTTTCCAAAATCTGGATTCTTCATTACTGACAAAGTGGTATGCCCAAAACCAGGCTCGAGAAGGATCTCTCAATCACAGACTGGTTTCTGCCATATGTGAAACAAATGTCATGATTTGAGTTTCAGAATCTTCAAACGCAGAAACTTTTTGCGCAGTGCTCACTCTCTAAATATAGCACCAGAGGGGAAATGTAACTGAGGAACAGTTTGCACATGACTAATTACCTGCCTTGTGCACAATTCAGACATTTGTCAGAGTTTTCCTTAATTAGCAGATAGCTTGTTAGCTCGAGTGCTTCATGTTGTTGTGTCTCACCGACAATGGCAACAGAGACTGGGAGGTAGAGTGGAGGGAAAACAGGATGTAACAGTGAACAAGCCGACGGGAGGATTATAGCTGAGGTCTCTTTTGAGTCAGACTGATGTGTTCCCCAAAGCTCAGTTTAGGTTTATCCCAAACCTTTTTTTTAATCCTAAACCCCAACCCCTATCCTCTCCCTATTTAAATTTACTGTAATCCCCAAATTAACCCATACTCCAAACTTTCACTTATCCTTTTCACCTAATGTTTAGTTATAGCTGAACTCTGCAGACAAATACAAGCACTTAATTGGACTACCCAAACAAGCTGTGGGTAAATTACCATATCTCTGGTGTTGTGGAGAATGTGCATATCAGCATATCCACACAGATTTAAGATGTTTCCAATAAGGGAAGGCCAGACTCCCACTAGACACTGTATCTGTAAAATCTTCCTATCAAACAAAATATTGTTCAACTTTTCTAAAGCATTCATCCGCACAATCAATGATCATTCAATCTGAACCAAGGTGATTGTATTATTACCATATCCATTAAACACACGTCCGTCAGTCTAGTCTTTCGTATCTCTTTTGAACTTACAGTACTAAATTATCTGCGATTTGCAACATTAGCTTGGTATCTCATCTGGACAAAGCAAGGCTGATAAACCCTGCTGAGCCATTAGAGAATGAAATAGCTTGGCCTTGGTGCACTGAATTCCTTCAAGTCCTTCTTTAAGTGTAACCAACTATGTCTCTCTCGACAAACCTCTTTTCTTTTGGTGAGAAAGTGAAAAATAAGCCCAAAGAATGATATGTTGTCAATTATCAGTGATTTGTTTTCCTATTTGAATGTCGGTTGTATTTCTATTACGAGGGATTGCTTTTAATGCTGTCCTTGCAGTGCATGTTGGACGAGGCACCATCTGTCTGTGACTCTGAAAAGCAATAAGGGGGGTAAAGACAGTCACTGAATAACAATTTATGTTAAACCTACAATGACTCTTCTTTTGGCCACTTGGTTCTAAACACAACATTGACATTATCACCTATTTAGTTTGCATGGCTAACTTGTTTGCAAAGACTTGCTTATTTATGCATCAAGCTGATATGGAGCCATGGGCGCCTGATTATGTTTTAATCAGGCGCCCATGGCTCGATGCTCAAGCGATGTGTCCTCATAGTTATAAATATTTCCATCCAAAGTCTGACTAAAACTGAGACTAAAACAAAGTAGTCTGAAATGTAAATAAGTCACTTTCCACCACAAACCATTTGACTGTTAAATCAGATACTTTGGTGCTGTTGGTCTGCCTTTCTCACGGCACTGTGCTGTCAGTCTGCTCCAATCGATCGATCAGCTGTGTGATCAGCGATCAGGGTGGTCCAAAAATGTGTATGACTGATATGGGCTGCTTAAATATAATGACCTGGTTGTGGAGTTGGCATGATGATGTTTATTTTTAAAGAGAAAAAAGTGGGGTAACAAAACCATTACTTTGCTTCCCCTAATTAAAGGAGCAATAAGCGAAATTCATCATTTCTAGATTGAAGGAATTAAAAAATTGCTATGTGAAGAACCAGAGGTGTAATTTCATCTGGAGTATAGCATGACCTCACACACCCTCTCTCTGTGTTGATCTCCAGCCCATTGTTTACAAGCCGGTCCGGCTGCGCATTCATGTATGTTCATGTGAATCCCCACCTCCCCCCTCCTCCTCCTCCTCCTCTCTGAGCCCTTGGCCCTCCCTCCCTATAAAAGGCTATAGCCAGTGAGCAATGGCAGCGCGTATTTTGGAAATGAAATGGCAGAGAGCGGAACGTCCACCTGAAGACGACCAGGATCTGACATTACCTCTAAAGAAACAACGGTTGTTGGCGAAGAAGTTGTTGGATAAAGAAAGGGACAGAACCCGGATTAACATTGGCCTTGCATTTCCAAGGTGGAGAGCACTGCGAGAGCTAAAGGGGTTACAATCTGACTCGGAGCTAGCTCTTCTTCTCCTGGACAGGTACAACATAAAGTCAAATGTCTGTTTTAATTAGTGTTACAGTAATGTTAAGCACATGTCGCTATGTCGAGTCAATTACATTTAATGTTACAATCGTAGCATGGGTTAATGTCAGGAGCTTGAGTTATTAGCGGCTCGGTCCCAGCAATGGGTCAGGCGTTACGGTTGTGTTAGGTGAGTAGCCCGGCAGCCCAGCAGCCCAGCTAACATTTGCAATTAGCATTGTAAAATGTAGCCTGGCAGGCAGCCTGGCGGCTGTGTTTAGCTATTCCCCTGCCTACTTCAATGATGATGGTCCCTGTAATAAATGCAATATATCTGCTGAGATGGAGGCGAGGCTCAGTGACTAGAAGAGCTGGTAGAAGTGCTCCATAGCTGTAAAGTTACTCCAGTAGCCGTAGTAGCTCTAGTGCTAACTCTGGGAGCTAACGCTAACATTCCTCTCTTCTCCATGAGCCAGAGCCGGGAGCCTGTGAGCGGTGAAGAACAGAGGTAGAGGGAGGTGTGGCTCATGACACACTTTGTTTTGGTCTACAGGCAGTGCACAACAGCAAACCTAGCGGTGAAAGGATTTTGCTTTTTGCCCCTTTAAATAATAAGGATGCATTTGCTCCACTTGCTCTATTGCTCAGACGCCTATGAAGCAGCATTATCATTCATTTGGATGTCATGCTTCTGGCTACCTGATGAATGTAAATCCAGTGTTCACTGTCCTGTTAGCTCTCCAGAGGGAAATATTTGACTCTCAATGCTCCACTATGTTCACCAGCTAGTTTCAAACTTTGTTTGTATGCCATTTGGTGATGGGAGGGTAGTGTGCAGTTGTGGTTTTGTTGTTGTTGAAAACAGCTGCCTGTTGCAGCTGAAAATGATGCTATGATAGTGGTGGGAGTGAACCAGAAAATAGCAGGCCGGAAAACTAAAACAATTAACTGAAAGATGCTGAAAAGCTGTGCAAAGCTGAAGGGAACTGCAGAGGTGGATTATGTCTATTTTTGGGCACATCACTAACAGTTAGCCTTTTTACATACAAGTAGTCATGTGGTTCATATGTTGGTTATAGCAGCTTGAAAGGTTTAGTATGCGACATTCAGAGCATTAAGCAGCAAACCATTATTTGCTGCACCTGCATGTTAGTGCATGTGTGTTTCCCCCTGGTTTGCTCATCACTGCATCATTGCACTGCACTCGTATGGCCGTTACTGCTGATACCGGGGCAGTGACATCTTGGAAAAGTAGTGCCCACCCTTTGGTTGCCCTGGGTCAACACCATTAGCTCTGTTGTCGTGGTTTGCTGCTAGCCTCTGGCTCATCCTCCATGTTGACAACTATGTCCAGACAAGTGATACAGTATAAGTTTTGCAGAGAGCCCCTTCTTTAACTATTTCTCATTCCAAAGACAGCAAAGCACACGTTACATTTTTCCCAGTAAAGCAGAGTTGGCCTACCCATGCAACTATAGAACCTAAATGAAATAGTACCAGCAAAAAAAAAAAAAAAAAAAATCCAGTTTAGATTTATGTTACATGTTGTAGGCTAGGCTGTGGGCATGTCAGTCGGGCATCTGGCATCTTTCAAATTGGATTACAGTCTCCATCTGAATGAAAAGCCTATGTTGTAGATTTATTTTTCTTGTCGTAAATATTACTGGAATTGCATCAAGCAATATTTAGTCCTCAGCACAATTCATGTTACAGAATGAAAGCAGCGTTTAGCCCGACCATATGTGTGCGATGTTTGTTCCATAAATTAACTATGAAGCTTAAAAATAGATATGAAAGAATAATGCACTATCACACCATCACAGTAAATAACTGTGACACTAGAGGTGACATGTTTTTCGTTTTTTTCCTTCCTCTTCTTCTTCTCTTTGAGATTTGAGGCATTTAATGGCTGTGTTGAAAGGCAGCATCAGGACATGCTGTATGTTTGTGTATGTGTGTGTGTGTGTGTGTGTGTGCATGTGTACACTCAGGAATGTGTGTAGGAGTGTAAAGAAAGAGGAAAAAGTCAGCGAAGGAGGACGGAGCAAACGCTGTAGCACACGTCGCCTATTCTTGAAGGGATTCATCTATGCATCTATATTTCTTGGTATCCATATTCAGATTACTTATATCTACATACATCAGAGAAGACTCCGTAGTGACTCATAGATTGTCCATCCAGTAAATAACAGTAAATCTCAGCATGCGTTGCCAACGTTGATGAGCAGAAAATGGGATGAGCAGCATTAGGAGAAGATAAATCCCCACATCTGAAGGATTATGGTTATTTTGACAAATGCGAAGCGCTTTTCAAATAGAAATGTAATTACATGGTGAATATTAAAGTCAGCAAAAGATGATCTTTCTGGAATTCCAACACATGCAGTATTACAATGTACAACTTGGAGTTCAGATGGGTGTCAGTTTTTTCTTTACTGATTGCTGAAACCTTACATGGAGGACAATCATGGCCTGCTGTCTGTAATATTTGTTGTATGATTTATTCAATATTATGTTTTAATCTGCAAGAGCAAATGCATCTTGGCTATTTTTTGCATACTTGTAACATTCATGATTATGAACATGGACAAAACACAATATCTTGTCATATATTTTGCCCACAGTAGAGTATGCCCTGCTTAATTAAGTTTATTTGTGATCAGCTTCATGACTATATCACTCACCCTGAAATCATTTTTTAATTTATCCATGCTAAGCAACAATCAAGGACGGAGGTCTTGTGGCCATTAGCATGCCATTCAGCATCCATGTGTGAGTAGCCTAATAGACAGCGATGATAATAGAGGCTTGTCTGTGCTCTCTCACCGCGGCGTTGACCACTGAGTGAATTATCCAGCTGACAGAGAGCAGCAGCACAGCTCGAGCGGAGGATGTTGTTAATATGCCAATGAGAGCTCATGCCTCCCGTGCCAGTCTGAGGCATGTTGGCATGGTGCAGCTGCCTATCACCTAATTGGGAATCATTTAGCTGCAGCTTGACCTACATTCAGAGCAGTGCAAAGGGGGACCACCTATGTGAATGTTTTTATTAGCAATCCAGAGCTAATAGCTTGGGAATTAGAATTAATTGCCGTGTGCTGTGTCACAAGAGTTTGTATCATTGTCCTCTTCTACATGTGCAGTAAAGTGCTTTAGAGTGGGTCGGTGTGGTGCTTTGTTGAAGAACTGTGCCTTTTGTTATAAAACATTGAATTTGCCAGAGAGGTAGTTTGTTGTAAAATTGGAAGTTTCTGATATTGGGTCATCCCATGGAGTCAGAACTCCTCTTCTGATTTTTGTACTTTAAAGGAGCAGTTTGAGATTTCTGACAAATACACTTGTCTACTTGTTTTGCTGAGAGTTACATTAGAAGATTGAAATCACTTTCAAGTGTGTACAGTAAATATGAAGCTGCAGCCAGCAGCCACTTATCTTAGCCTGGGATAAAGATTTGAAACGGGTAAGATGGCCATATTATCAAACCCCCAAATTGGGACCCTTAAGTGTACCGCACATTCACACATGTTATGCACACACCAATTTCATCAGGATTGGGGACCATTACTTCAGTGCTTTGCACACCCACCGCGAATGACTTTCAACACCATCGACAGCAGCTCATCAGACAAAATATATGTTTTTTCTCCTCAAATCCATCAAAACATAGTTTATTTGAAAACTGTGTAAAACACTACAACACACAAGACCAGCTGTACAGTCCATGGATGGAAAGCTCTGGTTGTGTTTCACCAGATGGTGGGCAATGGTCCCCTCCTGAGCTGCCCGTTTCAGATGGCTGTCACCATTGGTTGCCCCTCATGTAGCCATCAGTTATATTTGGCCGTCTTCAAGGTCCAGTGTGTAGGATTTAGGGGGATATATTGGCAGAAATGGAATATGATAGTCATAACTATATTTTTATTAGCTTTTAATCACTTGAAAATAAGAATAATTGTGTTTTTAAGTACCTTAGAATGAGCTGTTTATATCTACATACGGAGTGGGTCCTCTTCCGTGGAGTCCGCCATGTTTGTACAGTAGCCCAGAATGGAAAAACCAAACATTGGCCCTAGATTTTGCAGTGTTTTCTTATTCTCTCTTCAGCCACTGTTGTTCTCTTCTCTCAGATGTTTCAGTTGGTTATAGTCTGCAAACTCACCAGTAGATGCTCCTGAATTCTACACACTAAACCTTTAATGTGATCTTTGATATTGGCATTTCCACCGCACCCAACCAAAAATGAACCCTTGCAGTGATGCAACATTTTGTGGTCTGGTACTTTATGAAGAAAGAAGCAACCCTCATGGAACTCTTTAGAAAAGACCAACTTTCTTTTCGGCGTGACAACTAACAGTTAGTGTACTGACGGTTTGTCAGAGAGAGCCGCAAGCGTCATAGCAACAGCCTTGACAACGACACATTGATTGACAAACATACAGAAAAATCAGTGTTGAATTCAGACATATGTTATTTTGGACAGTGAGTGGGCAGAACATGATAAAAATCTATGTAGGCGCTGAAACAAGTGTAATTTTATTATTATTATTATTTATATTAGGAAAATTTGGTAGTGAATGTTGACAACCGGGACATTTTAGTGTGTCACAGATATTTGTAGGGACTGGGGCCACCCAGCTTGAAACCAGGGCATTCCTGGGCAAACCAGGATGTCTGGTCACCATAAATAGTTGGTATTCACAGTCTCTTTGCTAAGCTGAACATAAATGTATCTAGCCAACAGCAGCTGGACAGCAACGCTTCATATTTAGTTGCCATACAGAGAGAGTGGTATCTATCTTCTCATCCAGCTCTCTGCAAGCAAGCAAATAAGCATTTTTCCATAATGTCAGCCATTCTACTAAATGTGTTTGCATTGCTCTCTGTGTAGTCAGATCCTTTGCACATTTTTAGTAATACATCAAAGTAGCTAGACAATCTAAGCATTACAAAATGACTTGGTGTGTGCTACATGGAATAGTTTGTATCACACACAGCAGTGTTGGGCAGAAATGGCCACTAGAGC
The DNA here is from genome assembly GCF_041903045.1 of Epinephelus lanceolatus. Lineage (NCBI taxonomy): Eukaryota > Metazoa > Chordata > Actinopteri > Perciformes > Serranidae > Epinephelus > Epinephelus lanceolatus. The sequence continues at coordinate 33,967,550 of NC_135742.1, forward strand.
TGGTAGTGAATAATTTGTCATGTTGCCTGGGGTGAGGATTTCTGTGCTTATGTTTTGCTGAGGCTCAAAATTGTATGAAAACCACACGCTCACGTCTCCTGTGATTTCTGTCTCTGCATCAGGCCTACTGTAATTTATTTCTTCCCAACTTCCCAAGTTTCCCCCATGTTTTTATGTTTTTGTCATTTATATTTTATCATTTCTGTCACATCCCTCCTCATTTTTTATTTCATTTTGTGTGTGTGTGTATGTGTGTTTGTGTTATCAACAGACAAAGAGCTAAACTGAAATAAAATAAAATAAAATAAGAAATAAAAAAAGAGCCCTATTGTTTATAATAAAAGCTGTTTCCATTTGAAGTCTAAAATAATTCCCAGACCAATTGAGAAGATTATTTCTTAATACTTTAAACTCTTAAGTTTCCTGTGATAAACAATGAGGTTTTCAAGCTCAGAGGAGGATGCAAAAGAAAAGGGAAGAGTATCATGAAATTGAAATGAGATGTAATAATCTCAGATATAAATGCATTACACAGTGTAAACATACAAAAGCTGAAACAGAGATGTCGTTTCCACAGGTAGCAGCCACTCAGTGTATTTTGTTCCCTTTAAATTCACTTCAGGGTAAACAGGTGGAGCTATAGTTTAAACAGTTAACATAAAGTGAGGACAAGATCGGGCTGATGCCAGATACTCGCTTTATTACCTTGGCCAGTCGCCAGTGACTCACTGAATAACAACTTGGACTTGTCAAGAGGAAACAAGGCTATTCTTAGATAGCTATTGTAATCAAGAGATTTGAATTCATTTTATATTTATCTGCTTGTGTCGTGCACAACCAGATTGGAAAGGACTTCCTGAGCCATTAAAGTTGAGGAAAGATGGTGATCATGCCTCGGGCAAAATCCGACTGTATGCAGCGTTCAGCCCTAAGCAGCTCTGTTGGCAGCTGTCCAAGCTATGCTAGCCAATGACTCACCTCTCTAAGAGCTCCAACCATAACAGCCAACGTTTCCTCAATATTCCTGATTAAACCTGAATGCTCACTCAGCTCAGTTGGCCAAAAAGGCTTTTATTCTTTTCTTCTATGCTAAGACATGAAACTGAGCCTGTCTTAGTTTACTGCCTCAGAAATGCTTTATCTTGCTCATGAAGAAGTGGGAAACGACTGCATCTGCTCCGAGTGAAAGCAACATGTTAAAACTGCAATATGACGTTTTGCTGACCTATGGGATACACTGCCAAAATATAAAACAACATTAATTCCAATTTAATGACTCTCGACTTCAACGAGACTGCATCACACTTATGAAGAGAGCTGAAAGTTAATTGACTTAGTTTTGACATTTTGCTGTTTGTATTTTAGTAATTAGTGGATGGTCTTATCCAGAGAGACTGACACTGAGTTAGGAAAGCTTTTTGAAATCTTTCACAAAAACACAGGAGTGTGTGTAATAATTGGTCGGCTAATGGAAAGACATTAGGATGTTGTTGAAATTAAAAATGTGACCTTTTGGTTACCAGGCATCTGTTTTTCTAATAACCAGACCAACTTATTTCCAAAATACACAAACAGGCACATTAATCAGAAATATCTGCTTCAGCCCTTATCATTTTTAGACTTAGAGTAGCTTTTGTAGCCATGTACCCTGGCTCTATGGGTGGCAATTTTAGTAGGTCAATTGGTTCATTAGTTTGGTGCAAAATAAAATATCTCAACAACTGTTGGATGGATTGAAAGGACATTTGGTACTTTGGTGATATTTATGGGTGAAGTCTGCTGACTTTACTTTAGCAGTCCTTTGACTTTTCCTCAAGCACCACCATTGGGTTTATATTTGTAGTGACTCAACCATTGGATGGATTACCATGAAATTTGGTACACACATTCATGTTCCCCCCAGGATGAAACGTAATAACTTTGCCCATCCCTGAGCTTTAATCCAACACCGTCATATGTCAAACCTGCAAAACAAATGACATTCCCATCAGCCTTAGCTGTACTTTGTGTTTGGTGCTAACTAGCAAATGTTAGCATGCTTACAGTACAGTGCATTAAGATGGCTGACACAATAAACAATACGCCTGCTGAACATCAGCATGTTAGCTTTGTCATTGTGAGTATGTTAGCATTAACACTGAACCTAAAGCAACAGTTTGCTTAAATACAGCCTCAATATGGAGCTACATTAGGGTCAAATGTTTTGTACTTGAAAAAATAAAATTCGAAACCGAAAATTCATGTGTTGATCTTGAATTTTGAAAAATACAACAATGTATTCAAAATAAAAATAAGTGTGTGAAACGTTTTTTCAGGTTAAATATAATTTTGATTCACTTTGGTAACTCTTTTGAATGAATAATTTATTTTCACTTTTCACTTCCATATGTATTTTAACATTTGAGGTCTTATTTTTTTCAGTTGCATGTTTTATCTTTTCAGATTCAGATCTTATTTTTTACAGTTTCAAATCTTATTTTTTCACTTTCAAATCTTTTTTTCACTTTCAGATCTTTTTTTTCAGTTTCAGATCTGTTTTTTGAGTTTCAGACTTTTGACCCTGATGTGGCGTGGGGGCACCATATTCATGTGACTGGCAGTGTAAAAATTGATGCCAGTGACAAACTTCCATTTAGAAATCTGTTTTAGACAGTACTGAGCACCAATTGCGGTGTAAGAGCGATAAATTATGCCAGATTTTGCAGTTCAACAGCCACGTTTTAAGTGCTGATATGTCCGATTTCCACATAGCACTGTGAACGCAGCGTAGTGTCCGCTTGGACTGATGGCGTCCAGTCGGTCGGGTCAATCTGCTGGAGCCCATACATCCAGCACACAGGTGAGAAATGTTAACTAAGCTTTGGGAAATCATAACAAATATTAAGGTGTCGTTTTTGTGACAACATACATTTTTTTTTGTGACGTCTTGAAGTGGCGAATTTGTCAGAGCTGGAAAGTGTGATTGTCCACAGCTCCATCATCACGGCCCTGTTGATGCTTCCTCATTCAATAAACGTGTCCCCTGGATGAAACCTTTGAGCTTGGGGAAAAGGAAACAATCCTAAAACACCTCCCTACTCACCTGACCTGGCTCCAGGTGATTTTTGTGGCACCAGGTGAGTAGGGAGGTGTTTTAGGATTGTTTCCTTTTCCCCAAGCTCAAAGATTTCATCCAGGGGACACGTCTGGATGTGGAAGCATCAACAGGGCCGTGACGATGGAGCTGTGAAAATGTATCGCTCTTACACCGCAATTGGTGCTCAGCCCATGCCCCCCACGCCCCCCACGCCACATCAGGGTCAAAAGTCTGAAACTCAAAAAACAGATTTGAAACTGAAAAAAATAAGATTTGAAACTGTAAAAAATAAGATCTGAATCTGAAAAGATAAAATATGCAACTGAAAAAAATAAGACCTCAAATGTTAAAATACATATGGAAGTGAAAAGTGAAAATAAATTATTCATTCAAAAGAGTTACCAAAGTGAATCAAAATTATATTTAACCTGAAAAAACGTTTCACACACTTATTTTTATTTTGAATACATTGTTGTATTTTTCAAAATTCAAGATCAACACATGAATTTTCAGTTTCAAATTTTATTTTTTCAAGTACAAAACATTTGACCCTGATGTAGCTCCGTACTCACAGAGCTACTAGCATGGCTGAGGCAGAGGTGGGACCAAGACATTGTTTTGCATGCCACAAGTACTGTATGTCTAAAGTCTTTGCACTCAAGTCACAAGTCAAAACAGGCAAGTCCCGATTCAAGGCCCAAGTCCTGAACTTTGAGTTTTGAGTCCTAAGCAATCATAATGCAGTCTTCACCAAATGCAACACCATTTTCACTACAAATATAATAATAATATATTAAATTTACAAAAAATCATGAATGCTATTTAAAATGTGTATTTATTAGTTAAAACAAGTTTGTTAAAACAAGTGCCACTAAAGTTAATCATCAAAAAAATAATGCTGACATTGCCCCATTTTTAATAAAGTACATGGCACTGCTAACCAGTATCACAGCAGAATGGATCTTGTATGTTTCTGTCCTATATATGCTACTTTTGTATGTTCTTCTGCAACTTGCTTGGATTCTGTCGGATTAGTTCTGGGAAATTAAGTGTCGACTTGCTGGAAATGAACAACATTAACATTCATCGATTCGGCAAATGAATGGAAATGAGATGATTTGTGGTACACTTTTGAAATCAAATACTTTTTTAATCTTTGGGCTTGTGGGAAGGTATCAAGTATTTTCAAGTCAGAAAGCTCAAGTCCAAGTGAAGTCATGAGTCACAGGTCTTTTTTGATTGTGTTTAAGTCAAGTCTAAGGACTTCAAATTTGTGACTCAAACTGAGTCCAAGTCGTGTGACTCAAGTCCACACCTCTGCTAGGCCAGCCTGGCAAAGCAGCAGGGAGCCGAGGGCTCCAGAAAAACTACAGGGTTATCCGTCTGTAATGCAGCGAGCTGTTATCTGGCAAAATACTGCAGTGGCCAACTGTGTGCATTTTGGCAGATTACTTTGTAACATGAAGATCATACTTCTAATGTTGATCTTCATCACAGTCGCAATGATCACAATGAAAAAAAAAAGTAAAATCCCGTGTCAGGGTATTACAAAACCACTCTGCAGTGTGTTGGCCTTCAAATTCTTGAATCTTACTCAAACTGGACTTTGTGGATCATATTTCATTATCTCACCGATGCCTGAAGCAACACACCTCCACCTTTGCAGCCCATTGTGTTGTTTCAACTCAGGGCGGTTTTTGGTCTGAACATCTGCTTAGTCTTGTTAAACAGAATATCGGAGAGCTTGCCAAAATATAGGCCTACAGCAGAGCGGAGGACATTCAACAAATGTCATTTGAACAATTCATACTGGAAGTGTGAAGTCCCAGTTTCTGCTTCTTGCTATTTCATGTCCCACCACTTCACTCACTGAAACTCCTTCTCAGTGACGAGTGTTGAAGAGTTACAAAATCAGTGATGTTTCCATCTCTCTATAATTCCACAGTGTCAGTAGAACAATGAATGGATTGTACAGTATTTGTGAAGTGTGGCTTTAGAGCGATGATCTGGAGCAAGTCATAAGGGCTCAAATGTTTCTGTGTCAGTTCTGCTTTACAACATTTAAGAAAGAAAAGTTTCAGATACACCACCTTCGGCTGTCAATGAAAAAATACTGAGGAGGGCCTTATTAAAAATTAAAGACCCCATGAAATAGAAATTATAGTTTATTTCATGGTAAGCAGCTCCATGTTAATAAAAAACGTGACTGCCACTTGGCGAACTGCAGAGTGAGAGTGCACTTTCTCTAAGCTACAGTGGGTCACAGTTCAAGCAAAGTGCTGGAAAAAGCAGCAACCAACTAAAGTGTTGGAGGAGGAGGCAATGAAATCAGAAAAAGGTTGTGATCCAGTGTGGTTGTTTTTTAACCACCAAACCTGCTGAGGGAGGGGGTGTAGTATGTGTTTATTTGCATGTGTGTGTGTCTCTACATCTCAACATGCTTTTTGGCTGGTTTTCTATACAAAGTTAGACAAACCTCCCCCAAAAAATGCATGCATGCTTTTTTGAAAATGAGTTTTCAGTGTATCCACTTCTTGCTTCGAGATGTCACAACATTACAACACAAAGTCCAGGCCGAGGCATTACCACACGTGTTGCATCACACTATACCTCCTAGGCGAGCAGGAAAATGAGTTTGACATTGGCACAATTTGGAACCTCTGCCGTGTCATTGGTAAATGTTATGGTTAATGTGTATCACCTACATAAAGTATTTTTTATTTCTTTGAGTCTAAAAAGGTCCAATTCCAAACAGCAAATTGCACACAGAGACAAAAACCTTGACGTTGATGTATTTGCCGCAGCACTGAGCATAATGATAAAAAATGAGGAGCTACTTGTGTCAGGTTCTTTGAGAAGGTTTTAAATCAATCTGCACAGCGATGGTAAGCAGGATATATGCAGCACGACAGAAATAACCTGACAAAACAAACAGGCAGTCACTCCCGAAGCTTTGCATTACAATTTTTGACTATTTCAAATTCTCTTTTGACTATTATGAATGACACAAATCCTTCAAAAAACCCAAATGCTATTTAAGTCCCAAACAAAGGCTATATGATTCCTCACAAGAGGTCATAAGAAGCTTTCTGTTTTCAGTCTTTTTATTCTGTCAGGATTATTCATGCCGTTTACAGTGAGGAGACCTATATAATAATAGCACTATACCTTTCTAAAGGGTTTATTTATTTATGTATTGGCAGATCTGTAGAGGGAAGACAAAAAAAGAGCCTTTTATTGTCTCAGTAACTGCAGCTCAGTTTATTTTATGGCACCTTTTGGATTTCAGCCGGGATAAACTGGCAATGTGGAAGTTAAACAGAGGAGGCAAGAGATGTCGAAAAGACAGAGTTTGCAAGTGCTCATGCCAACTACTGCTGTATACACAGAGAGAGAGGGCTGTCGGTTCAACCAGCCAACCATACGAATTAATACTAACTGCACTCACATGTTTGACTCTTTCTTTTACAATAATTGGAAAAAACAAGTCCACAGTATAGCCCTTCCCCTTGACAATTTGTACAGAGAATCCCAGATTCAGACCCCGTCACCCCCCTACTTAGCTCATTTTGCATTCCAAGCGTTGTCTTCATGAATTTTTTATTAAGGCCTCTGAAGTAGTGTGCAAAGTTCAGCTGTTGAATTAGACAATAGAGTGTTTTCAACTAATCTTCCCATTAAAGCGCAGAACAAACAGAGCCAGATCATTTCCAGAAAGGAAAACATAACCTTTTGAAAGCTGTGATTTTTAAATTCAAGGGTCTGAGTGGTGACAGCGCTGTGAAACTTGACCCTAACCAGTTACAGAGAAGACAGAAATCTATAAGCCATCTCTGCTTCAAATCAGCTTCAAGTAATCCCTTCCGTAGTTCAATAAATAATCCAATCCAACATGTTTTACGATAGATACTTTGCCAATAACTCATATCATGGTGATTTTTCAAGCAGGCACTTTGACTACTGCTGTTTGTGACGGCTTTCACAGTATAATTAGTACAAATGGTTTAACAAACAATTAACAACATTAGTTGTAACAGTGAGGGATGGATTTCTGAACTGGCCTACTGGGCACAGGCCCCGGGGACCAAAGTGTCAGGAGCACCCCCTGGCCTTCACATGCAAAATGTCACTCAAATCAACTCATACCGACCAGGAAGAGACTCAAAATGACCTTGGAGATGCACAAAAAGACCACAAAGAGATGCAAAAGAGCTGTGAAGAAACACAAAAAATAAAAATGGGCAAAACAACCACAAGAAGACACAAACAACTACAAAGCCACACAAAGTGACCAAAAAAGGCATATAATAACCTCAACGAGACACAAAACAACTACAAGGACACACGCAATGACTAAAAAAGACATATAATTACCTCATAGAGACCCAAACGACTTCAAAAAGACACAAAGCAACCACAAGGAAACACAAAAAGACCACAAGGAGAGTCAAAGGAACTGCAGAAAGACACAAGATAACTACAAAAACCTACAAAACATTGACGAAGGGACAAAAATGACTACAAAGCCACACAAAATGACCAAAAAAGACATTTAATTATCTTTGAAGAGACAAAAAAAATTACCATAATAACACACAAAATGATCTCAAAGAGACCTATTGACTACAAAAAGACACAAAATGACAATTAAGTGACTCAAAACCACAAATAAATAAATAAATAAATAAATGCATAAGAGACACAAAACCACCACAAAGTTTGTGTGTCTTTCTCCTATGTACACTAGAACAGGTGGTGGGGCCCATTGCATATCTGTGCTCAGGGGCCCTTTGTCTCATAATGTGCCCATGGTAACAGCATGTTCATTTATTATGCTGCACTTAAGTGAAGTTGAGTATGCAGTGTTTGAGAATGGGAATAATTCATTGCTTATAATAACACTCTTGAGTTTGCAGAATATACAGCACATCTCCATGTGGAGCTGAACTTGACTGTGGTGCATTCAAGTGCTGCATGTGTTCTGCATTACCTGACATGTATGAATGTTTCTTTACCCTCTATTGTGCTTTGTGCATTTTAAGAAGCATGAGTGCATTCATACTTTGTGTGAAAGCATTAATAGACATTTGGATATTAATATCAATATCAGACAGGCCATGATGCAGCTTTATGCCATTTAATTGACATAATTCAGACCGCACTAACACGTAAAAACTAAGAGGGGTCTTTGAATCAGCAAAGTGCTTGTAATGTAATAAGCACTCTCTTCTAAATGGAGCCTTGACTCCATTTAAAAGAGGGCAGAAAATATGTGTGCACTCTTGCTTAAGGCTTTCATCTTGCATATAAATCATTCCAGCTGAAAGTGGGTGTTTGAGCACCACAGATTTCAGGTCTTGGGGCGCGCACTGTATCAGCGGCCAAGGCTGCATTAATGACAGCGATGTGCCACGACTGCATGAAGTAAATTAAACCAATTCCAAATATTCTGAGAGCATATAAAATGTTGAAACGGAGGGCTTTTTTGGCTGATTTAAAAGGCTTATGTGTGGTTCTCTTTTTCTCTCTTTTCCCCTTTTCTGCTTTCTGCTTCTGTCCAGATACCGCGGCAGCTGAGTGCTCTGACGTTGTACAGGTGTGAGCAGTCGGTTCTGGATTACTGCCATGCCCACCTGTCGCTGCACCTTAATGTGGGCATGGAGCCCCCAACTCAGGCACTGGGAGGTCCGAGGCCAGCCAAGTACCACCCGGGCCTAATGGTTCCCCTCCCCTCTGAGCCCGTGCTGCCTTGTCCCCAGACCCACTCCCTCCACCAGTGAGCTGTGCACACTGTGAGGCTCTGTGTCTAAACTACTGTATGTGTGCTGCACAGAATCAGTGGACCACTCAGATGAAACACAAGGCTGTGTGGGAGGGAACTGGGACTGGTAAAGAAGCAAAGGAGACAATTAATCTACTGCAGAGCATCCTGGACCCAGGGTAATGAAAATGAAAATATTTCTCAGTGGAAATAAAGGGGTGCAGCGGTATTGATTAGTGAGCTTCTGACCTACCTGACCCTCAATGTCCTCAATTAGCAAAGGAGGCTGAACAGCAGCATGACTTTCCACGTTCTGCTCTGCCTCTTGAGGAGTATTAAGGCTAATAATTTAATCATTTGTTAATCTTATTAAACATATTTCCTTGACTGCTCCTCATCTGGGCACCTCTCTGCTGCGTCAGGTAAAGTAATCAAATGCAAAATGTTATTAACAGAGCAGGGGGAAACAGCATGATAAGCAATTGAGTAGCAGAACAAATGAAAGATCAGCCAAGCTAAAAGGTTTTCTGCTGCTTTTTCTGATCACGCTGTCAGTCAGAGGTCTCTCTCTAACTCCAGTCCCTGTGGCGTTTTTCATCTCGAGAAATGAGCCACCCAAATGAAATTACCCGAGACAAGAGAAACAAGTCAGAAAATAACGGACAGTAATTGTCATATAAAATGTACAGCCTACACATCTTGCTGGCAGTAAGTATAATTTTCATGGTGACTTTTGATTTCCTTAATGATTTGGGATGTTGATCACGTTATAATTAATTTAATCGAGCTGAAACAGGCGAGAAAATAAACACCAGATCTTGGCGCACTGGGATATTTACTTTTCATCATCCATTTAAATCACTCTTGTAGTTAAAGGTTTTTGTTTTTGAAATGTGTTCTTCAAACAGTTATCTAATTGTGCACTCATATATCTACATGTGTGTGCTCTTTACAAGATGTTACATTATAATATATGGTAAATAAACTGTGGTAAATGACCAGTAACATTGTCATTCATCAAGGTCAGTGGCATCTGTCTGCTGTAAACAGCTGCGTAGGTGGTTAAGACTGAAGAGCACAGCGCTGAAGGCAAGACTGATTAATTATGTGTATGGTTTCTGCCTTAGTGATCAAGACCCCGATGGTAACTTTCACTTGCTTTTCTCTCCTCCTGTGACTGTGTGTGACCGTTATCTGACGTAATACAGTATACTCCACTCTCTGAACTCGCCTCATGGACTTTTATGTTGCTTCCAAGGGTGGAAAATTCCTCCTGGGTATAGACAGCAGCTCCATGTTCTTTACACACAAGTAATGTGCCATGAAAATGGTGAAAGCTAAATGTAATATAATTGGACAGTTTGTCAGCTAAGAATTGACCGTTAGTTGAACCAGTCCCCCGAACAGCAGTTGTCCAGTCATAGTTTAACAACCATAAAAAAAAGTTGCAGAGGGCCTGTCAAGCTTCAGATCTCTCCATGTTGAAATGTTGTATGTGGTGCTAAAACAGTGGTACTTTGTATTTAAACAGCAAGCGGTTCAGTGTGTAGGATTTAGAGGGATATATTGGCAGAAATGGAATATAATTATGTAGGCTGTTATTTGGTGCATAATAGCCTGAAAATAAGAACTGTTCATGTTACCTTATAAAGAACCGTTTATATTTGCATAGGGAGCAGATCCTCGTCCACAAAGATCACAATGTTGCATCGCCATGTTTCCACAGTAGCCCAGAACGGAAAAACCAAACACCTGCTCAACATAGGGCCATTCCCATTTTTGCATTGGCCACTGTAGTTAGCAGCCCTTCCGCAACAAGAGCTTTGGAAAAATCTTTTTTTTTTTTTTTTTTAATGTGAAACTGCTTTATGCAGTGTTTTTACCAGTTTAAATCACCTGGTGGGTTTGTTTGAAGAGGAAGAGACATCTGTTCATAAATCGGCTCATGTCTGGATCTTAAGTTATCAGAGAAAAATAGGTGAGCACACATTAGCAGATGCTGGGCTAGCGACCCTTCTCCAACATGCCAAACAGAGACCTCTGCGAATAATTCCGCTCCCAGTAAAAACCTCCTGAACAATAAATCAGCCGATTCAGCATGTTTAATTGGTGGCGGAGCTGATTGGTGAATTAAATCACCTCTGAATGGTAGTTCAGCTCAGTAAGAAGTCTGTAAAGTTGAGGTCAAGAGGGGGTAAGATTGAAACCAACTTGTTATATGAGGTAAGATTATTTTTTGGGCAATGAGCTCTTTAGCTGAAAGTGTTCTTGTTCCCTAGCACATGGTAAATATCCTTTGTTCTTCACATCGGATTGTGTTATTAATGTGCTAAGTGGCTAACTAGCATCTCATATCCATCCTGTTGAAAGGATCCCTTTTTAATGACAAATACAGACTACCGCTGGTTGCTGGTATGGAGAGTTATTTCCTCTCACGCAGGGGGAACGTTAGGCAACGCGACAGTCAGTGTTCGTCACTGCTAGTTCTTTTGATGTCGGTTTGGTGTGTCTGGGCCTCTAGACAAAAAAAGCCCCCTTCATGACCAGCACATTCACCATATAGTATATCACCACTGCAGGGCAGCCGGTCCTGGATGCTGAAGTATCAGAGTGTAGGGTAACGTTAGCATGTCTGTCGTGGTTCTTTGGTGCTGTTGGATTTGGGGACATTGCAACCCCTGCAAAACTACAAGAGATAGCAATATGTTCAGCTAACACACTCATCTGAAAGCAACATTCTCTTGCAACATTAAAAGTGAAACATATTCAAATATACAGACAATAAAGCATGGGCCTAAATGTAGCCTCTGTCTTGTTTGTCCAGGTGTGTATACTAAGCAGCCAAACAAGGTATAAGAAATAAAAAAAGACAAAAGTAAGATCAGACTGTCATCATGCTGCCTAATGTGTAATAGGCCTGTAGCTGAGACTAGGACCAACTAGTTCTACTCTGCAATACCAGAACAACGCTGTTTGATTTTTTCTATCTCTTTTACATTGATTCTCAGCTGGTAAAGACACTGGATTTTTGCCTGGGACATGCAGCTTTAGCCTCAGTCTTTAATATCATGCAGCCATCAAATTAATATTTAATATGCTATTTTGCTTCACAAAAAGTCAGCTGGAGACTGCATTGTCAGTCAATTAATGGAGCAAACGTTTTATTTTGAAGCTTAATTGGCTAGCTAGCTACAGGTGATATAATCTGCCAGCCAGAGTTGTCATTTCAGCTGGGAAAATTGATAGTCAGCAGCTTGAAATGAGAAGCTTCTTTTGTGTACCACTGTGTGAAATCTAGAACCCATTGATTCAAAAATTACCAAGAATTTCCACTGGTAGATTGTTCCTGGTTTCATCATGCTGAGCGAGAACAGAGAGCTTGACAGGCGCAGCAACGGTAACCACAGGGGGCAGGGTTTAGCGAGCGGTCAATTGTATGTCGCTGAGTGGATTTTTACAATATTGATTTGATAAACAAAAGGCTTTTAAACATGTGACATAAGTTAGATTGTTCTTAGAAAATGACATATTTATTATACACTTGCTTATTATGGGTTTTTATTTTTTACAGAAAATGATATTTTCCTTGTATTTCCTTGTTTTGATTTGTTTTTTGTTCAATGGGACGTAATATGCCCAGGGATGTACAATATTCTGTCATATTCCAAAATCATTATAGAAAGTGTGCCCATCTCCAGTCATGCATAAGCTGTAATCTGAATATTTTAAAAGCTGATTGTATAAAATCAGTCATCCGACATCATAATCACAAATGAATGACGGATTGATTGTGTACAACTGAACACTTGTATGTCAGATTTTCAATGATTCCTCAATAACAGACATTTTGCAAATGCTCCGCCTGGTGCTCCTCTGTAAAAAGAGAAAAAAACAAAAAAAAAACAGGCAGTGCAGAAGATATATCTGCTTATGACAACACATCCTGACACATGACAGAGTCACGCTGCCGGAGGATTTACTGCTCTGTAGTCACACTCACAGAACAGTTTAACGACACTGATAGATTGCATATACTGCACTCGCTTCAAGTGTTCAGAAGAGCGTTATTAGAAGAGCGAGAGAATCAGGACAGGGAGGAGCGGCAGATGCTACAGAGTGGCATTCAGACTTATGTGTTCACATGCATTTACACTAACAGGCTGATGACTCATGATACTTCAATCGATAACCACTTCTGGAGCAGTTGTGTCTCTACAACTTTACCCACATACCAGGAATAAAATTATCACCCACTGCACGTCTTAAATCAACTGTGTGACTCATAGAAGCAGAATCGAAGTACAAGATATTTTCATTCTGGAGTTTGCCTAAACCAGGAGGGCTGCTCAATGATTTTACCAGTCGCAAGCTGATTTGGGGATGTGGGAAAAAAAGCTCTAATCAAGACATGCTGTCATCTGAAGTAATAAAGAATCTACTGAAATTGCCTGAAATACAACAATCCATAACTGATCATGTTTTTGTGCATGCACACTCATGCCAGAGGGTCACCAGGGAAAGCCAATTTTTTTGACCGAGCCTGCACAGTGAAGCAACAACAAGCTCTGTGCTCCTTATGGAGGCTGACTGACTGTTATTCATATCCAGCTCTATCGCAAGCTTAATTTCCAGAAATGAAAAGTGTCAAGGTAAAGGCAAGAGATGTTTTTTTGGTTTGTTATTCACTTGACATTTTATCTATTTGGACAACATATTGGACTCTCTGACAATCTGTTGGCACTTTTTTGGAAAGCAGACACAAGCTATTTTCTCCCTCTCCGGAGCTGTCAGAGTAAGCCAGACAATGTAACACTTTATATTATGTGGGCTTAAAATCCTCTCATCCCTCATTCTGTTCCATTGATTTCATCCAGTGATGTTATTTCTCTGGGATTCGGGACGTCATCGAGAGAGCTCTCTACATTTACAAGACTCATAAAAGCACAATAAAGCAAAGGGTAGAAGACGTGTAAAAAGTCACGATAGCTCCTTCATTTTATGTACTTTCTGCACTTCTTTCACCGTGTGATTCAAATACAGTAACTCTGTATACTCGTTTGCTTAAATTATCTAAAATCCAATAAAATTGGGCCAGATGTTTTTGCTCTTAGCATAGTCTAACCTATATTCCTCTCATGAATGCAGAGCAGTTGGCATAACACAAAACAAGTGGGAATATTTACTTTTCAAAACTCTTAACAGATGCACGGTTCATATCAAACTTGCAGGGCAAAAGCTATACACGCTTTCATGTTCAGCTGCACTTCAGGCAGAGGTGTATTTATCTGGAAACATGCAGCTTTGTCTCACCCACGAGTTTGGGGTGTATTTGAAGTATTTCGATTTAAGGTCGAGCTCAAGTTTCTGTCTGTCTTCGTCCGATCGCCGTGTCATTTTAGAGTTGTGTTGCAACTGCTGGCGGGCAGGGCAGCTGTGAAAGCTCTTGATTTCCCCGGGGAGTTACACTGCTGCTATGCCCACACTTTGAGATTACCTTTACCATCTCACAAGCTCACTATGACACTGGTGCTGCTAGTTTATTTTTAAACTGTCTCTTGAATCACAAGGCAATCGACTGCTTTCCTGATGCATTTCAGAGTCAAAGGTGTGACCACTTTTTAACTCTCCCTATGACTCATAACTCTGTTTGTCTGGTTTTAAAGTCGCTTTAATCAGGGATGCTTTTGAAGTGAAAAGTTCTTGGACTCCCACATTCACATCAACTACCTACTCCTCCATTTTACAAGATAAGACTATCGACAAGGCCATTATTTTGCAGTGTCATGGGAAGAGACACCATATGCTTGTATAACACAGTAATCTACCCAGCAGTCTCATTGTTTCCAGACTGTACAATATGATTGGGGTGATGAGGGGGGATGAACTTTATGTTTCACTTTGTATAAAAGATATTAATGTTTTCTTTGAACCATAAATCTTGATTCAGAAAAAAACTGCAACACCCTCCCACAACATAACAAAATAATAAAATGAACTTAAATTAGTACAGTTTGTAAACGTCTACCCCAATTTAAACCTGAAGGTCTTAATGAGACTTTTATTTTGGACTACCATCGTACACATTAATAAAACCCTGATACAGAGACAAAATTGTTATCCTTTGTGGCAAAGCAACCCAATTGCCAGAAAAAAATATTGGCGTTTCTGCAAACCATGGATACTTTGTATTTGCACATCATTATGATTCACTGAAATGTAACATTTAAACAATGCTGTGGCTAACATGGTTAGGGTTACGCACAAAAACAATTGGTTACGATTAGAGAAAATCATGTTTTGGGTAGTCTATAGGATTTAGTGGCATCTGGCAGTAAGGTTGCAACATTGCAACCAACTAAAACTTCTGTGTGCCAAGTGTGGAGAATTATGGTGGCTGATGTGAAAACCCAGATGGCCCTATCTAGAGCCAGTGATTGGTTTGTCCATTTTGGGCTACTGTAGAAACAACACTGGGGAAACCATGGAAGAGGGTCTACTCTGTATGTAGATATAAAAGGTTTATTATAAAGTGATAAAAACACAACAATTATTATTGTCAGGTGATTATAAACTAATGGAAACATAGTTATGCCAATATATCCCCTTAAATCCTGCACAGTGGGGCTCAGTCCCCATTGGAAAAGCAGCAATGTGGCAGCAAAAAACAGACACTTTTCTTGGTACTATCCCTGCTCAGCCTCAGACAGCCAGTTTTGTTGTCTGTTGGTCTTGAACAATGATTTGCGAAGGTCTGCAGCTTGGCAGTTGTCCTGCCTGGGTGATACACTATCCACCACTCCCTCCATCTCCTGATAATAAAGTAAGCTCATTTGCTACATTGCTTTAGAAACCTTGATATGATACGCATACACAAATGTAACATACTCATGGTTTGCATAAATGTACAATGCCAACATTTTCTTCTGATGACCAGGCTGGATTTAGCAGACCTTTACAAACCATTGCAGAAATGAAAGATGTTTTTTGATGTAAAAATGTATGTAACTATTAACTATATTTCAAGGAACATTGAAATAAAGCATGAAAAGTCATAATAAAAAACTGGTAAAAAAAAAAAAAAATAACAAGTCACCCCCGCTCTAACAAAAAAGTCAGACTGCCCGACCTCCAACTAAAATGAAAATTATAATACCCTGCCAATCATTTTTGTAGAGTCCCTTACCCATTGTCATCTGGTTATGCAGAAACAAAATCCTAATGAAAAAATACAACTTAATAATAAGCAATTCGCATGAGGATGTCAGCATTATTGGATGAAGGTTTAATATCTAAATCCAATAAGCAGCAAAGGCTTTTCCTTGATTTCCGCAGATTTCCTGTACACAATGGTGCTCAACACGGCACAATTGGGAAAAGACACATTGACGCACTAAAAACAAGGTTAATGCAGGATGATGCTTGAGTGAAAGCACATTTGGTAGCAGTGGAGAAACGCAATGCACAGCTTCCTTTTTTTAAAAAAAGAAAAAAATTAACAATGAAATGACGTTTAAAAATCACAAGCTGTTTCAGCCACTGTCTCTGCTCTGGTAGCTGAGACCTGAAAGCCAGGATAATGCATAGTCAATTGCTGCTATTTAAATAGCTTCAGAATCCATCTCCCTCAATGCCACATTCAGTGTTGAAAATATAAATCAATTATGTTAAATAGAGCCTTAGTTAAGCTGGTATTGTGCTGTGTGGCTCGCATGAAAGGCTGTATGCCACTCACTTTACCTGACACATGCTCGCTTCAGGATTACAGCAGCAGTATGTGCTATATAATATGGAAATTCTACATCAAGCCCCATCCCATACATGTATTAATCTAGTTCCACATTAAGCTGCAGTTTAGATGACAGGCAATTGGGTGGGCTCGCTTCAAGGATTTCTGCTGAATACATTCTTTACCAGTGGCCTTGATACTCACATACAGATAACCCTGGCAATGCAGTTTACCTTAGTGTATTCATCAAAAGCCATCTAAGGCACAATAGCAAATAAATAAATAAATTCACACATACCATATCCTTGTTGCCTAGGGCGCCAAATGTGCTGGGTCCTGCGCTGTAGGTGGGAGAGGCTCTGTTTCCATATCATTTATTTGTTTAGTCATAAGAAAAGGGAAGCCACCTGTAGCACACCTTGAACCCGCTGCTTTAGTGAAAGGAATAACCTGAGGTCGCTCCCATAATTCATGCAAGGCACAGTGGAGCTAACACAGATAATCATTCTTTGAAATATACCTGTATCAACCATTATGTTTCCATTAAAAGTTTAATTAGTGTGGTATATGTCTTTAGGGATTTCTTCCTAAGGTGTTACGTCTCTGGTTAGTCTCCCTTGCATAATAATTATGCTGGTCACCATGAGCTGCTGAGTGCACAGATTGGTATTTGTACTGAGGAAAAAGGTTGCTAGGCAATCCATTGAGATCTAAGAAAAGGTCTGTATGAGATGTGGCGAAGACAGAGAGCTGGCAGTTGCTGGGTAAATTGCAAAGTAGACAATCAAAGTCATATCACACTGAGCTGGGAAAGCAGAGCGAGAGGAGCAAGCTGCTGCTGAATGAAGCTGTTTACCTCCTGTCCTCATCTGCGGCAGCAAGTGGTTGATATCAACAGGCGCCATGAACAATTAAGTGCACTCCATAAATTAGTCAGTGATTGATTATTTTATTTTGAAAAAAAAGGGGAGAGAACCTCAACAGTCATCACACTCTATTCAGGATATTACATGCTTATATCTGTGACTGACAGAGTTAGAAAAGCTTGGGATGTGGCTCTGAGCAAACCGCTTTGATTTTGACTGGGACAAGTGAAGGAGGTGGCATAATTGGGTTCACACTCTGTGGAGACTGAGTGACTCCCAACCCCCTCTTCTCCTGAGCATCCTGGAAAAAAAAAACGAAGCCACCTATAATAAATAATGGGCTGTTGATGAAACAGCACAAATGTCTTACACCCGACCAAGTTCACCCACTGACATGGCACGACGGGGCAGATTGAATTTAGCTGTCTTTCAACTTAATACACAGGTGTGGCTGTGTGCCCTGCGGAGTGTGGGGGGATTTATGGCTGGGAAGACTGTAGCTGTCATGTCCCTGCAGCAGCAGCACCACCACTGCTCAGCATCTCTGCCAAGGTGCAGTTTACTCTGCCAGCACTGCCCTTGCATCCCAATGAGCTGCATGCAGGAAACGGCTAATGTTACAGCCTCTCATCATGTATCCTGGGATATGAGCTCAATTAACTCAACATAAGCACTGTCAATGGGGATCAAAACAGATTCAGGCCTCATATTCAGCTGTGTCCATAATTACAGTTTATGTAACAAACCAAGAGCCACAGAAAGCAGCATCGGACCACAATGATTGATAGCTCTGATGTTGTATTTCTTTGTTTCGCACCTCTCATTTTTGCCTGTAATCCATCTTTTAGTGTCCGTAAGCACCGGCTGGGGCATTAGGGGTGATCTCAGGGGCCAGGAATAAAACCAGAGGATGCTCCATCAATTTTAGCTTGCTACACTGATTTACATCTCCCTGGCAGAAGGCAATTCATGACTTGCGGAAATCCAGTATTTTTTCCCTATTTTTTTCACATGGCTGGGAATCTATCACGGCAGATCTAATCAAGAACTTTAAGAAAGGCTACTGGAAGGATCACTGCGGATCATGTTTAATCAGCGAGCTTGGATATCTAATCAGGAATGAATTAGAATACCGAACCTGGTTAAGTAAGAGGAAGATGTGTTGCTGTTAGAGCTTGTATTGATGAGCAACGGTCAGAGGAGCTTCAGCACGAAAAGGCTCTTTGTAACTGGCAGGGTTTCACTCGTGAGTAATCTTTTTAGGTTGAACACAAACACCTGGCAGGAGGGAAATCCATTAGAGAGATCTGAGCTGGGTGCACACCACTCGTGTCTCTTTAATCAGTATCATTTTAAGCTTTGAAACCAGAGCCATTTTAAAGTTCTTTGTGTATTCATAGCACATTTCAGAGCTCTGTCAGAAATTCATTTCAGACAGTGTCACATGTTAACACTATCTAACTGCCTGCATAACAAAGTTCAGAATAAAAGCATTTGGAAATAAAGCAATAAGAACTGTATTCAGCAAATAAAATGTATTGTATTTACATCACTATTCTTGTAATATAAAAGTGTAAGGAAGCACACAACTATTGTTCTATTGTAAATGTGTTCCTGCAATGAATATGTTAAACACTATGTGTAGCCAGAATCACAATATAGGCCTATCTTTATTTCATTTGAGCATACGAGGCTGTTTCCTCCCCATTCTCCTGTTTTTATTAATTCACTCACTAAATTAATCTACAGCTAATCTCCTGTTTCTCTATTATGTTGACAAGAGTTGAACAATTCATTTAGAACCATTTGAATTATACAAAAAGGATTGTAAACGAGCAAATGCAGCTGGAAATGATTCTTTTAATTGGTGTTAAGTCTAGCCGTTATAGCTATTGCTTCATATTTCTTCAGCACCGTCCCAGGAATACAAAGATCGTGATGTACTGTGGAGGTAGAAATTAGCCTTCCTTAAAGAGACTGTTTAATAGTTGTTTTCTCATCCGTCTTTTGGAGTCTTTAGATGCCGGAGCGTGTTGTTTGTGTGTAAAGCCGAGGGGCACCGTGTGTACTGCAATGAACTGATTTATTAAATTGTTTGCCTCACAGAAACCACAAATATCCCCCGTATTACAGGGAGCTGGAGACTGTTGACTGGTGCATCAGTGCCGCAAAAAGATAAATTACATTGAGAGTGAGATCCCCGGCCCATACACACTGTCTGACACAGGAACACACACTTTTGTTCTTGCACACATATGTAGGCTACAGAGAGAAATTTAATATAATATGTCAAACACAACAGACATATTTTGGAATTAATGAATACTTTTGTTAAGTACATTTTGTGAATTATACTTACACACTTTTACTTATTGAGTCATGTTTTTCATGCAGGGCTTTAATGTTTATGTAACTGCATTGCTACTGTGAATTAAAGGTTCTGTACCACATTCAGGACATTAATATAGCCGCAAACCTATATTTGCTGTTTGCTGCTATGTAAAGATATAATAGAGTAATGGTGTCCTGAGCAGGTAATAAAGTTGCACTCACCGGAAATGACGACCACAAATTAGCTAGTTAGCTAGCATTTGCATTTGTGTTATTGTCCCCGGTACCAAATCATTACAGACTGCTAAATTAACTCAATAAACATACTGCTTGCTTATACCTGACAACAGTATAGTGGTGCTTAGGGCAAAAAACACATGTATTTGTACAATGTAGTGATGTTCCCGGTCGCACAGTCCTCAGACGCCATTTCCAGTTTGAAAGTCCCTCCCCTTCTGCTACCTAGCCGAGATGGCGACCACCGAGGGTGAGAAGTGTCCATAGTTCCACAATCAACTTCTTGACCGTTATGAGTGCACTCATACTCATAATGCACTGTATTTTTCCATACTTCTCAGTGTGAACGCACTTATGCACTCAAAGTGTAAGTACAGAAGTACGCAATTTGATACACAGCAAATATGTGTGTGGATGCCACTGGCTAGCTAATCTCTGCCACTCTGCACTATGCTCATACAGCAGTTAAGGGGGGGTACCGCTGATTGACAGTGTTGCTGCAAATGTGGTGCACTCATTCAGCCAGTTTCCCCTGTTGCCGTTGTTAGCACTGTTCATGCTATTAGCACCATTAGCTGCTAGCCTAGCTGCTGGGTCATCCACCTCCATGTTGAGAACCATGTGCAGACAGTCCCAGCTCAGACTTTGAATCATAGATATGTTCTGAATGTTGCATACAGCTTATTTTATATAAAAGATCTGGATACTTACCCTGCCACTAAAAAACACATATAATGGCAAATTAAAACAGAAACAAACACTTTTCTCCATGTGGGTTTTTAATTGTGAGATACTGATTTACTTAACACTTGGCAAATGAACTGAACATCTCTATTTACCAAGCCAATTCTCTAACTGAATTTTAAAAAAAGAAAGAAAAACAAGCAGTGATTTCCAAAAAGAGCTTTATATAAATGTGGGCGGAATAAGAAGAATGTGGTGGAGCCATATGTTGGTCTTGTTCTTCTGTGAGTAACAAAGAGACACATCTGTTTTACATGTTTCTGTGCTGCTGATACTGTCAGTCTGTCCCAATTCCATACCACACACTAATTGTCTTAGGATGCTGTTTTTGCTGATAGTATACAAACAGACTACTACTATTGAACTGTCTCATACTAACTGGATAGCATAAATATATTTGCAGATGCATGCCAATCAAACTACAACTTCAGAAAACCACCACAAACCAAACAAACTTATTCTTTTCAAAGGATGTGATAATTATATTATGATTTCTGGGGCATTCACAGAGCTGTTTCACAATCATCTACATTTCTTTTCAGCCTGCGAGAATCTCCTCCATTGCCTTTGTGCATTGCATTGTGGAAAACAGTGTCCATCACCAGCACATTAAAAAATCAGTTTTTTAGGATGCATCCTGGCTGGTTTGGACAAACTTAATTTTGACACGTTTCCAGTGTGAGCACACACCACATGATTAGAGGTAGTATGTGGTGTGGATTTGGGACACAGCTTGTGACTGGGGTTTGGTTTAGGCATCACCACACCTGGGACCAACATGCACTAATGAGGGATTAAGTGAGATGAAGCATTTGAACTGTGATTTGGCCTTGGACTTGTTTTCTCATGTCATTGAAAGATTAAAATGTAATAATCAGTGACATGTTGTGAACGTTTTACTGCATATAAACATGTCGTAAATAATTAACCGATAAAGGCCTAATATAATAAGTGATAATGTTTTATGCATGTGTCATTAGTAAATGCTTTGGTGAGTGACTCGTACCCACTTGAAGACCTGGGTAGTTAGCATGGGCAGCAACAGTCACCCTGGCTGAACAGATGAATTAAAGAGTGCCATCTACAGAAAAGCAAACTCAACAAGAGATCTCTGGATGTGCAGTGCATAAACACCACAGAAATCAGCATCAAAGATGTTGCTAAATCTCAAGGATTACCACTGTGTGTCCACACCAAACCCAATAACTGTGAAATGCTTTGATGTTTGCTCAGGTGGCTGTTAAAACAATGTGCTTCCCCCATACTGGTTGGTTTTCCCTGCTGGTGTGTAGCTAAAAAGTTGACTGTTTAACTGAACTTTCACACTAAACTTCAGTACAAAATCAATTTTTTTATTTAAAGTACTTTATGCAGGGGAATCTTAAAGGTGCAGTGTGCAGGATTTAGTGACATCTAGTGGTTAGATTGAAGGCTGCAATCAACTGACACCCCTCTGCTCACCTTTTCCTTTCCAAGTGTGTAGAGAACCTACAGTGGCCTCGACTTCAACGTGAAAATGCAAAAGGCACTCTCCAGTGCTAGTGTTTGGTTTGTCCATTCTGGGCTACTGTAGAAACATGGCTGCAGCCATTAAGTGAGTACTCTGACGGTGTGGACAACATAAATGATTGACACTTTACTCAGACTTCACATGGGCTATCTGACAAATATAACATCAGTTGATTACGTCTGTTGATCGCTGATTGTTGGTCGCTGAGTGTCCAACATTAGTGACGGTGAATTGATTAGCACTCACAAATAGCCAGTTTTCACCTAGAATATTTGTTTCCACTCCAATTACTGACACTGTTTAGCAAAATATTATTCATTACCACAATTACAGTTGCAGCACAAAATAACACACTGACATTGGCACCACCTTCTCATGTCCTGACTGAAGTGAAGTGACTGAAAATATTTTTTGGTATGGCGTTACAGTAAGTTTCCTATTAACAGCTGATGGGAGCATTAACAGGTATTAATTTTAGGCAAAGCTAGCCAGTGGAATATGGTCAGAATGTGTCAGCAGTTTATTTATTTACTTTATTTATGGTTGTGATTACATTTGCTAATAGTTATTTTGAACAATGCTGCATCGTTGTTTGTTGTAGCATAGGAAAAAAATTATATATGTATTCATATTTTTATCGACATATGGGGGTGGGGACAATTTGAGCTTATTTGAATTACTGCCTTGGTGCAACATGGCGGGCTCTGAGGAAGAGCACATGTTCCCATGGATGTATAAAGAAAACTGGCTCGACTTTTGGTTGTTAAATTGTCCAGATCTTTGACGTTATGGGGCCCATAGAGCAAGCGCACTAGGTTTCCCCTTAACCCTGCCTCCCAGCTGCTCAGTCTCGGGTTCTTGCACATAAAAGACAGTTGGAAAATAACTCTGAATTCAGTTATAAGTGAATTTTACAACTTTTAGGTAGGAGCACTCGTACTAAAAATGCATTCTTAATTGGAAGTTGATATACCTCAAAAAACATAAATAAATAAAGATCCCATAAAGTCTTCCTATATGGAAAAGTCTTTTTGGGCCCCACGCCATCATGTGATGTGGAAGCTGTAATTACACAGTTGGCCACTATGGTAAATTGGCTTCAAAGCCCAGCTCTGTTCTGTAGATATATGATATGATATGATATGATATGATATGATATGATATGATATGATTATTACTAGTATTAAATTGTACTGCAGTTTTGCGTGTGGTTTGTCCAACTAGTTTTGCCATACCCCAGCAGAACACAGCTGACAGGCATATTTCACTAATGTTAATGTCTTTATTATGTTATATTTGTCAGACAGCCAATTGAAAATCTGAGTGAAGTGTCAATCATTTATGTTGCACAGCATGTGTAATTTATGTAGACAGTGGTAGCTTTCATTTATTGCATATTCATAATTTATACTTTATAGCTTTACATGTGTATGAAAAGTAATATAATAGAGAATGAGTTGGAGGGGCCGAGACCCCCCATCAGATTTGGACCCCAAATAGTTGGCTCCATGGCTACGGCCATGTTCTAAGCTATAAACGAAGGAACACACAATTATGAATATTATTCCATTTCTGCCAATAGATTCCCCTAAATCATACACACTGGTGCTTTTAAGTTGAAGGGATGCTTCTTACAAACAAGATGACACTATTTAGACACATACAGCAGCACATCAGTGTCTTGCAGGGAGGCACCGTGCACAAAAAAAGAACATAATAACATTTCACAGCTGTGCATGCCCACACTGGTAAGAGGCATGAATGAAGAAAAATGCATTCTTCTCTGTCAGAGGACGAAAATCTAAATTGTCAGTTCTCTTTGAGTGCTGGCACGTTATATTATCTTGTATCTATTAAAAATGTTCCTACACAAGACGCACAGAACCTCTCACACCTGTCAGCTCCAGAGATCACCCACACAATCTCTGCATTTGTCTGCCCTGAGTAACAGCTCATCAGCTACCAGGCTCTGTGGACATCTACTACACACACACACACACACACACACACACACACACACACAGATTCACCGCCTCCACTGCCACCCAGACCTATGCACATCCATCATAATTATGCACAGCAGGAATTCAAATAGCTCTTCGTACTTCAGAGCAGAGGAACATTGCACCAATTTTCCTCCACATTATCCAGCACAAACAAAACAAGGAACGTAAAAATCTATTTTGGTTATTTTTGTTTACTGACTATGACATTGGAAATACTTCAGTTAATTTGTGGGAAATATGAAAAAAAAAAAATCTATTTGTGTTTTCTGCCATTGCTTTGTCCCCCTTATAAGCATGAAAAAGTTTGGAATACCCTAAGGTTATATTGAGTTACTATGCAAAGCCATCTCCACCGTCATAACCTGTGTTGGATATGTCACCTTTTCTGTGACATTTTTCACTCATCTAAAGAACGGCGTCAAGCTGTGCTCCCCTGCCAGTGTCCTATCCACTTTCTCAATTGCAACTGAGACTGACTTGACCTATGGGCAGTATACATAAATCTCCACCGGTGCCACGCAGGCTTGTGTGGCCTCTCACTGGGTGTATGTTATAGGGGTAAAAGGTAAAAGACAAAGGAGAGACAGATGAAGAAAAGGGGATGGAGACTGAAGGAAGAAATGGTGGATCAGCATTGCTCTGCAGAAAAACAAGCTGCGCTCTCTGAGCTGAAGCCAGCAAGTCTGTTTTTGTCGAACAATTTCATTTCTTTTAGAATCCATTTACTTAATTATATCCCCTTGAAGTAATATCGTTTGGAATGAAAATGAACAAATGATTTGATTTACAGGCTTCACAGACCACCATCTCCAGTTGTTTAAGGACCCCTCAGGTTTGTGGGCAGCTGTGTGCGCGTGTGTCCTCTATACATTTTATGTGTGTTGTACATGGCCTTGAATATACAGCACTGTTTAGTGCAGGGGATAACAGGATCAGTCTAGTGTAGACTAAATGCAGCTCTGTAAAATTAAATCAGCTGTTTATGTGCAGAGTTTGGCTTCTGCGACTACAGCTCTGTCCTCGAGTCTTATGGTCATGGGGCATCACACAAAACACCCAGTGATGAAAAAAGATGGGATTATTTTTATTAAAGATGGGATTATTTTCAATCTAATTTACTGTTAATCCATTTTGATATTTCTTTCAGCGAGAGCCCAAGTGTTGCATGCTAGGCCATAATTACAATATATACTGGGGGAAACACATCTTCCTCAGTATTTCAATGTGCTCGGAATGTTCATTTATAGGCCAGCAGAGAAGTAAGCATCACCCTGGTTCCCTCAACAAAACGCCTACGGGATTTTCCATTGGATTTTGGATTATTGCAGAAAACAAGCTCCGTGGAAAACAAAAGTTTATACTTCCATGTTTTGTTAAGCAAAATAATCTTCACAAGTAAACACCACTTTTATGATTTTTAAGCATATATGCAATCAGAAGAAGTAAAAAGCTAACATTAGGCTATAAACAAACTGCAAAGCTGTGATCAGAGCTTGACATGATGACGCCCTGTATTCTTATTTAGCCACTTGTTGGCAACACCTTTTAAAGACAGGGAAAGGCTTCAGAATTTTCAAGTGGGGTATTTACAGATGTATTTTATGTCGTAGAACAAAACGTGAAAGTCTCAAGCCTGTGTTAACCACAGACCTTACTTCAGGCATCTAACCAAAAACCCATTGACTTTGAGACCCTTTAGGAATCATTCCTGCGCCACTTTATAACTACAATTCTGCATGTGGTTTGCTCAAGTGCTGCGGTACCCCAGGAGAAGCTGTTGCTCAACTACTATGCATACAATCAATGTACGCAGACTAAAATGTAACGTGACTGTTATGTAGGCTTTATCACTGTCAATTGTTATAGTTTTTGTAAAGTGTTAGTATGCCACAAAAAAAATAGAATTATTGCCACATGGTTGTGCACCTCTGCACACCACTCAAGTTGCACCTACAGTTTACATCCATGTTTGTGAATACATGGATGCCTCACACACCTTCCCCCCCGGCAGCACAGAGGATCTATACAATCAGCACAGTTTCAAGATAAGTGTCAACAATTCAGTATCCGACCAAATGTCTTCCCTTCTGTTCCTGAGATATAACGTCGACTAATGGCCAGAAAATTGTTTGTCCAGCACATTATGATGTCACAGTGAAGTTGACCTATGACCTTTTGGATATAAAATGTCATCATTGTATCCTGTAAGACATTTGTGTAAAATTTATGAGAGTTATGGCCAAAAAACATGCTTTGTGAGGTCACAGTGACCTTTTACCTCCAAGATTAAGCAGTTCATTCATGAATCCAGTGAATGTTTTTGTGAAATTTGAAGAAATTTCCCCAAGGTGTTCTTGAGGTATCGTGATCACAAGAGGATGGATGGACAACCCGAAAACATAATGCCTCTGGCCGCAGCTATTGCCATGCAGAGGCATAAAAAGTAATTAAAAAATCATGGTATAGTAGAGTGAGTCTCAACCATGGGTCTGGGGACCCCTAGGGGCCAGTTCACATTACACAATTTCCCCCCAGATTTTGCGTCATGGAGACTATTGTAATCTTTTAAGTGTTCATACCTGGTGACATGTGTTTCTGTCATCGGGAGTCTCGCCAACTGCGTTACGACCTGTGTGTGCACACCACAAGATTTCTCCACCGAGCCCTCGCCAACAGAGCCCCAGATAACGCGGTGACGTCACCAAACTACGTTTTTTAACTTGGAGACGACACATCGTTAAGTCGTGGATATTCGTCCCAGTGTTCCTGTGGACGCCGCCGTTGTTGTTGTTGCGGGCTTGTCCTCCTCACATTTCTTCCGTCCTCCTGCGTGCTGACATGGGATGTATCCCGCCTCTCATTGGCTGATGCTCCTTGTCAGTCGTGTCAGACTTCTCCAGTTTTCTAGAATGCCAGATATCCAGTCCCAGTCCCAGACGAGGGACCAACTTGCTCGTAGGCTTGTTCACGCATGAGGACTCGTCATGGCAGACTATCCAACCCAAGGCAGCTCTCAAGATCCTCTGCAGCGTCAAAATCGGGGTGAAAATCGTGTAATGTGAACTAGGCTTAAGGGAGTTCCACAGAGTTCCCAGAAAAATTAGGAATAGTTTTTTCACGATTTATTTAACTGTAGTAGTGATCTCAGTGTGATTACAGGATTCACTTCCTCCACAGTTATCTCCTAAACTATAGTTGACAACTACCGAATTCTGGCTTAATCACCTCTAACAACAAAAACCTTTCCAGACAGAGGACCCTGAAGTGAAATCTTATCAAATGGGGGTCTGTGAAGTAATGTGTATCATTTCAGGTTTCCTTGACATGTGAAAGACTGACAACCTTATGGTATAGTACATCATAAAAATGTCACAGTATAGTGTGTCATAAAAAATCATAGTATACCATATTACCAACAAAGTCATATTCAAAAAAGTCGAGTATATTATATCATGAAAATGTCAGGAAAAGTCTGAGTGTGCACTTTCATTGTGTGGCCCCCTGTCGTATGCTGGCTCCCTAAATTGGCACTAAGTCATCAAAACTTTGAGAACCCCTGATCTAAGATGTTTACTTCAAAATGCTCTAACATGGTCAGTTTAGCTGTTGAGTTTCTAAAAAAATTCTCTTAGGGGGGAATTCCCCTCAGACCCCCTATGTAGGGTTGGGTGCAGATGTTAGATAAGTGATTACAACCCTGGTTGCACAAGATGCAAGATTCAGTAATCAAGAACGTGATGGTTTCCATGTAGGCCAAGTCATTTGCTTTTATATGTTGCAGTAAGTCTATATATAGTAAAGAGAAATGCGCACTTGATGTCACCTCAGGGACAGGGAAAGGAAGGGAAGGAAGGAAAGATGAGAATCGTAAACGCGAATCACAAATCATAAAGTTTTAACTCCTTGAAAGTGGAAGGTTGGTTGAAACTCGTGGGAGATTAAGTGAGATTAAAAATGCTTAATACCTGGCAGCTCATCATTGGGCAGCTTTCCATGAAGCGGTGACACGAAAGGTGACTTTGACACAAAGAGTAGAGCTGTGGCTGACACCCTGTCATGTAGGAGCAAGGCTTTTTTCCCCCAGTTTCAGTGCAGCAACGTCTAATATGCTGCAAGAGCCATGGTCATTGGGCTGTTTAAGGAAACATGGATACTTAAATCTTTGCTGATAGATGATCTGATTTATGAAAACTGCCGTGTCCACAACCTGTGATGTAATCTTTCTGATTTTAAAGGATACTGCATGGTCAGTACATATTTTAGCCTCTGATTATTAACACCAGTGGAGTTTTCCAACTTAAAATTGTATTTATAAAAGCAGCAATCTTTCTATGTGAACCCAGCCATCCTTTACTTTGAGTTCTTTTATAAATACCCATTGAAACCTATAATACCAGCTATACATTAGAAGTGTCACTGATCACAGTGGGTTGTACAGTGCCTCTACACACTGTAAATGTTGGCTCTATATCTTAAAGTTTCATTGACTCAGGCGCAGCCAGTCCATGTTCAATTTCCCCCCCACAGTAATGTTCCCCTGAATTAAATTGGTTTGTGAAATTGAGAATATAGGAAACCATTTTGGAGAGATAAAATTATTTTGGTACAGTGAGAGCAAAGCGTATATCCTCTTCTAAGTGGTTTCAGG
Source organism: Epinephelus lanceolatus (assembly GCF_041903045.1). Taxonomy (NCBI): domain Eukaryota; kingdom Metazoa; phylum Chordata; class Actinopteri; order Perciformes; family Serranidae; genus Epinephelus; species Epinephelus lanceolatus. The sequence goes on from NC_135742.1 coordinate 33,996,455, forward strand.
GCTACGAAAATCAATAGCTCTCTAGTTGCATTTCTGCCAAGTTGATGGAGGTGGTTGAGTACAGGTGCAAAGATAGATCAAGTTGGAAATCAATCAAATCCGAAACATTCCATTTGAAAGGCGAGAAATGTAGGGCACTGAACTGAGCAGGAGTCAATTTTGGAGCTCTAAAGGTTCAGTCATGTTGGAAAAGCATACGGCACCTTGTCTGGGAGGATAGGGAGGTCAGTTTTACAGTGTCACTGGTTAAATTACCTTAAACTGTAATCTTTTACCTGCTTGTGTCCTAAAAACTCAACAAAGGGATCTGTTCTCTAATCTTTGGATTACTGTCCTGCAGAAAATATGAAATTAAAGCATTTTTAAGACAATAATACATTTAATCTACCTTAATCTACTTAAATGGTGCGGTAGGTATTACAGTGCTTGAGTATGTAATTTAACATCCCCAGCACTTAAACTGTCTCAAGTGGAAATGGCAGAGTGTTTCCCTTTTTTTAAATTCCAGCCTCGAGTGACAAGACAGATTCCTTTTCTCTCCAGTATTTCCCCTTTGTTTTGATGTATTTCAGACAAGAATAATGCCTTACACTATGCTGATTTCTTTTATCACTGGACGTGACCTTTTGCTGGGTTGAGAAAAAGACTAACACTTACCTGTGAAATGTCACAATACTATCCTGATGTCTTTGTAATTGTATTTTTTCAGGGGGGAAAAAAATAAACAAATAAAAAGAAAGTGTGGCGAGCACAGATGTGGCAACTTGCAGGAAGACAGGAAATCATGTGTGTTCATGTGCAAACATAGACTTACAGGACACTTCAAACTTGAACATTTTATTTTTTGTGTGTTAGCACAGATTCTGTGGACATTACATTCTTCAAGTCAGTGCTGAGGGGTTATGCAAGTTCTGTATTTGTGTCTCCTTTATATAATCCTAGGAAAAGGAGGAAACATAAATGTTATGTGTGGATCTTAGTGCAAGCTTCTTTTTATTTACAAGACATTGCAAACCTTTAAAAACTATAACAAAAGACTTTCAGTTCTCTGCTGGGTTTTCATGATCCACAAAAGTTCCTCTGAGATAATTCAGAGGATGTCATTTAAAAATACATACATAAAACATTTTTTAAATAGGCCTGTAAGTGTACTTTTGCCTCTTGCATTAAAGCCAACATACCCACCATAAAAGGACCCAAATTATGTGATAACACAAACATTTCACAGCAGTAATGAACTATTATCCGCTTTCTGGTGTGGATACATCATAAGACAGAGCCATGAGTCAGACCATAGTTAATGGACATCTGATGGCCATGTAAATAGTTTGCTGTCAGAGTAACTTCAATAACATCTTCAAACATTAATATTACTGTGTTATCATAAGCACTTCAATTTACCATGTCCACCTCTTGTTGTCAGTGGTGAGACACAGAATAAAAGGTGTTGAACACTGAGAAGAAACAAGATTATGTTTAAATGTCACACACTGACTTATTAGATACCACTTGAGGAGCTGCAGTCTTCCTTCTGCCCAGTGATACAGCTGATGAAACTGCGCACAACAAGGTCTGTGGATTATCTTGAGTAACTGTGTCATGATCTCTGGAAGGAGACATTGCTGTTGAGTTTTCCAAATGTATCTTTTTGGCACTTTGAGCACCACAAGCCGAGAGCCATCCAGTTTCATTTCATTAAAGAGAAGGCAGACATCTCTACGGCCAACATCTACAGAACTCAGAAAGTCACCATCACCACCACCAAAAAAATCTAGATTGATAAGTAGCTCTACATGTAAGAATAAAAGTGTAGGCCTATTTTTTTTATTTGGGGGTGAACTGTCCCTTTAAGCTGAACCGCAGGGCTAAAAACAGGAAGCAAACATTTAGCCCAGAAGTGCTGTTTAAAACATGTATGACTCGAGCTGTGTGGAAGGCTGTCTTAAACTTTAGAAAATGCTGGAAGAAGCCTGACAGTGTTTTGTGACTGTGCCCTCAGGTCTGTGCCAGATGTCAGGCTGCACCACTTAGCTCCCGAGGTCAGAGAAATTGAGCAGGTATGTACATGACAAGTACGAATAGCTGTTTGTGTGAGTAGCCATAATTGCGCCGATAGGAACCATTACCTGTCCTTCCCAGGTGAGATTATCAAGTCAATGGTCTTGAACTAATGACCAGAACATTGAGCCCAGACCTCTGCGAGCTGCTCAGTGCCTGAGTGGCAGAGAGGAAATCTGTCTGAGAGGAAGCACCAATCGGCCTCTTCCACAGCTACTGGTAGGAAACTTAGGGGACAAATGAATAGAGCTTATAGCAGCAGAAAGTGAAGCGACAGTCCCTCCCTAGTCACAAGAATAACGATTTACAACTCCACTTTGCTGTGGAAAGTATTTCTCAAATATTCTTCATAGGAGCTAGTTTATTTACTAAAAGGTACCTGTGTTGTAAAAGTTTAGGCAGTAAGGAAACTTCAGAAACCAAATCCTGATAGGATGAAATATGGCTAGGTATATGTGAAATGAGTCACATATGGTGACAAGCCTACAGAGAATTTTCACTTGACTTTGCAGTTCCCCTCAGCTCTGTGAAACATTTTAGCTTCTTAAAGGGGAACAGCACCTAAATTATTATTTTCAGATGTTATTTCCATGGCCTGTGAACATGAGTTACTCTCTCAAAGAAGAGTTACTCTCTCAAAGAAGAAACTGGAGAAGTAAGTCTGAAACTTGTAAGTACGAGTCAGGAGCTGTTCCATAGATAATGAATGGGAGCCTGATTTTGTTGAACCCCAACCCACAGAATGTTTGTTTTCTGTCTTACACCCAAATGAGCTTTATTCTGTTGTAGTGGTCTCAGTTCTGAAACAGAAAATGTGCCCATACTCAAAACATTCCCCAGGGTGCTTTCCGTGTCAACTAGAACGTCTTTCATCATTCATACATCAATCTGGATTGATATATCAATTCAACGATCCAGTGTCATCGATGCAAAGTGAAAACATCGATCTATATCATCATCTTTAGGATGTACTTTTATTTTGAAAATCTGTGTCACTTTCAAACAGCGGCAGGCAGATGGCGAGCTGTGAAGAGAAAGACAATGAGGACAGTGTTTTTTACTTTGGAATGAATCAGCAGAGTGGAAATATTGTGGATTTCGGAGAAAACACTGATCAACAGAGAGAGCACATAGCTGTGTAAACAATGCCGTTACGAAATAAGACCTGACGTCACATTAGGTGCCTAGCCAGGCATCTCATTCTGCTAACTTCTCACTATGGCAACATTAGCTGCTCTGGTTCAACAATGTTCGGCTGAAAAAAACATGTATGCAGACTAGGGCATTAACAGAAAAATCGATTTGTCGACCTGTCGACATCAGTGGCACAAGTCGACACCCCCCGGGAGGAGTCGACAAGTCATGTGTTTTTTCCCTCTCTCTCTCTCTCTCTCTGTGCTTGTCGCTGCGTCTGATTGGCTTACACTGGTATTTTATCCTTGACTAAGTGAACATACTCGGGCGTACTATAAGACTCCAGTCATTCGGGCTTTCATAGTTGAGCGCACTTCCGCGTTGTAGTTTCCTGTAAAAATGTCCGTGAAAAATCCCCGCGATGTTAAAAATACATGCCCAGCAGTCACTGGTGCGCGGAGCGGAGACCGCGGGATCGTAAAATCTGAGCTTTGTGCGCACAGGGCTTGCGGACATCCGCAGAGTCCGTTCCGCCCGATTATGTTCGGGCCTTGACAGACACACATCACATGCAGTGATTTAAGCCAACTGTGAGTATGAAAAATAATGTTACATGTAATTTGTTAAGCTATGATTAGCGGGGAAAAAAATTTATGCAATGCAAACATGCTTAAGCTAATAATGGTTGATTAGCAAAAAACAATTGCTTTGTCTTTGAAGGTTGACAGTTATTACTGAGCTGAATTTGATATTTTGTTATTAAATGATCTTGTTGTTTTATGGCTGTTGGGAGAAATTTGCCTTCAGGGCTTTAAGCCAGATAGACCTGATGTTTTAGGAAAGACAGGGATGGCAGCTTCTTGTGTAACAAATTGTGTTAGATGGGCATATAATATCGTCTCATATCGATCGTGGGCCCCTGAATCGCATCAATTCAAAACCGTATCGTGGCAGTCTTTGTTATATTGGTAAATATTGTATTGTTTTCTAAAGAATTTATATAATATCATAGCTTGAGGAAACTGGTGATTTAGACACCCCTATTCATTGTCTGCGTAGCAGCTCCAGCCTTTATACCCTATGACATCATACATTTGAGTTTTAGCATCCTAGCTTTTGGATATGGGAGAGAGTTGTTCATGTTTACTAATATTTCTTGATTGTCTTAGACCATAGGAATAGCATGTATTAATTTTGAGAATGGGCATAGTTCCCCTTTAAGACTTATTGTTTGGTTATATGGCCTGCAACTTTACTGTACACTACCTGCCCAGCACCACACAACAAGTATACAGAGTAAGCAAGGGATGTAATCAAAAAGTGGTTCCCCCAGTTAACCATTTTCCAATTAACACCTTCCTGGCGGAACTCCCCTCGAAGAAATTTTTGAGGCACTTCATGGCTAAACTGATCATTTTACAGCATTTTGAAACCAAAATCTATGGATCAGGGGTACTCAGAATTTTGATAACTGAGTGCCATTTTAGTGAGCCAGCAGGTGATTGAGGGCCGCACAAGACACAGGAACTTTCTATGTCTGAAGTGCAAATAGACGACTGTACTGCACTGCCATAAATGAAAATATCAGTTAATCCAGGTATATAATAATACAGGTTTACTAACATATCATCCTATGTTTTAAGCTCATGTTACATTTACTATAAAGCTATATGCTTTCTAATTTGTAAACATGTGTCTCGTGGAAAAAAGGCAGCAAATTCACAGTACACCCAAGTGGCTAATATACTACAGGCCTAATGTCCACTCCCATTAAAAGTCTGCCATAATAAATTTATGAATGCAGTCCATGCTTAAAACTTCTCCACCAAAATTTACTGTATGCTAATTTTGGTTGGTTAGCATATTTAGCCAAATCTTCTCTAAATGTATAATTTTTGTAAACATAGCAAACCAAGACACATAACCCGAAGGCACATTTAGGGAAGACCAGGCATGGTTGTAACACTTTTTGTCTCAGCCGCTGTAACTGGCTGAATCTTTGTGTTAGAGCACTCAAATGTTGACATGAGGTACTCTCAATTATCAACTTCAATTGTTTCCAACTTCTCAAACTATATCAGAGAACTCATTAATTTATATAAAATACAACAAGTTTCATCATTACAACCTGCCCCATGACCAGAATAACTTGTAACCAATCCTGGGGTGAGTTGTAAAAGTACAGTAAGAATAAAAAATCAAACATTACATGACTACAATAAATACAAACACAAATGCATGCCTACCCTATTAACCAATTTTTACTAGGGTCTCTTACTTACTGTGCCTGTCAGAGTTTAGTACCTGATATAAAGTTAGACCAATTTACAAGTCTGCTGCAGTCAGGTAACATGTCAAGACCTCCTCTTGCTGCACATTTAAGACTTTATGACTGCTGTGATCGCCCCCACAGAGCAGCTGTGTTGATCCCCTTTCTTTTTGGTTTTGTAATTTCTTGCAGTATCTGCTCAATGTCACATGGCAGATAAAGTATTCTCTGGGGACAGACCTTACTGTCTTTCCCTGCCTCACCTCATCCGATGCAGATTTAAGAAGTGTGCAGGCACACCACTATCAGTTTTTCTCAACAGCTCTCCTGGCATTCAGGAGAAAGTAAGATCAATAGAGCAAACGTGTTGAGATGTCATCGGGGTTAGTTGTAATACTTTTTGAAAGGTGTTACAACATTCCCACCTCTGTCAGCCATTGTTCAGCTAGCTGTGGCAGCATGGTAGTTGGAAATGAGCAAAGATGAAATGCTTCACATTTAAGACACTACACTCTAGTGTTTTACCAGTTACATAACTACAACAGTATCAGTACCACTCAAAATTCAGACTTGGACCCAAAGTTAATTTGATACCTGTAAAATCTGTGTTTGGGCTGTAAAACCTGCACACTTTGTAATACAGCTATAATATTTAACACGCAAGTTCAAGAAGGAAGTGGTCATACATGACCTTTATTGCATGCCTTTTGGGTCATCCCTTCTTGGTGAAAGTGGTGATGTTATAACCAGGCCAGGTCACCTGACAGAGTACATGACAGGCAGTGGTGTAGTGGTAATTGATGAGGTGGGTGTACTACCTGGTAGATAGGTAGGTTACTGATGAGGAAGTGGGCATACTCTCCTATATATTACAATGGCTTTTTAGCTGATAGGTGTGTATACTGTAACTGGATATAAAAAGAAGTGGGTATAGCCCATATACCTGAGTATACCTCCACTACACCACTGATGACAGGTTCCCTGGTACCCATTCAGGTCCCTTCCATGAGTACAAAACATATATAAAACAACTTTACGCATAGCGCAGATAAAAACAGTGTCAGGTAACCTGACCTAGTAGGTATTTGAAGGTGTGTCTCAGCATTGTACTTTGTGAAGCTTGAAACATGACCTCGTCGGTTATTTAATTAAATATTATGGGGGCGTAGTCTTGGGAACAAACTCTCTTTCATCTCTTGTGTAAACCCTCAGGTGTTGCCAAGGAGACCGAGTTATCCCCTATAAAAAAACTTTAGATTTTGTTTGCAAAAAGCATGACCTTGGTGTAAGCAGGATAGTGTCCTTCGAGGTGTCCATTATCAAGAATTAATGGCCTTTGTGAGGCAATTAATGGCCAACGTGGAGGCGTAAACTGTTCTCCGCCATGTCAACCACTAATTCTTGAAAATAGACACCTCATCAGGCATTATATCTTGCTTATATTAAATCATGAGTGTTTCCCTTTAAGTATTTAAATATTTTAGTATTTAAATATTCAGCCGTTGTCTTTAAAACGTCCTTCATAAGAATTTCCTTAAATGCCATCATGCATGTGAGTCATAACTTTTTAAAGATTTGTCTTAACAAAGCCGTCATCCCAGCTGCCTTGTTCCATGTTGGAGTCCTAGACGTGATTAGATGGATGATAAGAATGATACAAAAGAGCCGCTTTTGTATCTGGTAAGGCTTTAATAGCACCACATCTGCTCACCTCAAAATAAGAGCGAACCATAATCTCACACCTGCTGTTGGCTTTCGCTCAGCTGCACCAGCAGATAAATCTCATGGACTGGCACACAAATGCATGCACACAGACACTCACACACACCCAGTCTGTCAGTGTGAATCCAAACGTCTGAGGCCAAACATCTGGAACTAATGCTCAAGGAGAGTCTCTCTGATTTTATTGAATTATTCTTCTTCCGAGAAGAACTCTATTTGGTCGGCACTTTAGAGAGGGGGAAAGTCAACTCGACATCTGCAGTGCATCGCCCCGGAGCAGCAGTACATGAAGTGTAGCTGTCCTGTTTTTGAGGACTAAAATTAATATCATGTTTCCAAGGCAATCCTGTTAGCACTGTCTAATCCAACTCAGATTGGCAGACTTGAAGACTGGTCTCAGAGGCAGTTTGAGGATTACCCAGCTTGAGTTTTATAGACACCACACTTGGTGGTTGCTATGTTATGGCCAGACCTGAGGATGGCATATTCAGAGAGGAAAAACCAGGCTGTTCTCATGCACTGTTCATACATTTTCCTACCAAAGTAATGCACCAAAATTCGTACATACCTCACGCAATAATGAGCCAGTAATTTGTGTATTACCCACATATTTGGAAAGGCTGCGATAACCTGAACAATGCGCTAGCTAGCCTTGGATAGTATCACAGCATGACAGTATATTAGGGTATTTGGAAATTATGAAGGTATGATTTTTCATTCCGTCAAAAAATACAGATGCTTCTGTCTTTATTAAACGGATTGTATAGTGCACATCACGTGCCATCAGAGCAGAGGTCAATCTTTACTAGTGGAACAGGCAGCTGAGCTGACAGACAACGCAACTCAGAATGGTGGGGATAATGTTACAGGACTGTAAACAGCCAGCCAGCAACTGTAGGAAGAGAATGCGGAAGACAGCATGTTTTCACATCTAACTCAATAAATTAAAGGTTTATTTCAACCAAACCAGAGTTGGTGATTGTTGGAACAGTGGACGAATTAACTAGATGACTAACAAGACTAACAAAGATGGTTTTGGTAAGTTTTATTTTGTTTCTGTTGAGTGTGACTAAAATGAGTTTTACAATGAGTTTACAAGCCAATTAAGCTTAATGTTAGTTTAGCAAAACAGAGAAACCCTCATTCACAAATTGTATGGTTGTATTTCTCTGTTTAATAAGGAAAATAAGTGTAAGAATATTCACTTTCTTGTCATTTTGTGAGTTTATGTTGTGCATTTATTAGACTAAAAAGCTAAGAGAACTTGTGCTATATCTCAAACTCGCCGTTTGGGGGTAAAAAAAAGAATAGTTACCGCCCAAGCCAAGCACTGACAGAAGTATATAAGGAAGTGGTCTCTTTAAGGAGGCAAGTTGGGGTGGTAGATGGGTCACAAAACACAGGACTTTCCCCGTGAGATGGTAATTTGGAACCGTGTGCAGTATGAGTGAACTGTGAGTCATTTTAAGGTATGTCATTTCCATGTTTCTTTTCATAAGCCTAACCTACATAAGATAAGTGTGTAATTTTATGTTAAGTATGTAACGTCACTCACGGGGCACTGATTTGTGGGCTATATGAACTGTTGTATGAGGACTTCTTGGGAAAAAACATGTCAATCTGTATGAAACAGCAAAACAACTATAGTCAGTGACATTTTCATATAAAAATCTTTGTTGTTTACTACACACACATTAAGGACTGACATGATGAAAGAATGAAGAACAACAGCAACAGAGAACTCAACACAAGCAGCATGTGCCATCCAATTGTAGTCATCACTCTGGGGGCCTGCAGTCTCACATGGCTTCTGAAGGCTGTCAGTGTTTGATATTTACTGGTATATCTACATCTGTTCCTCTTGTCTGTGCGGATATAAAGAGTTTTTATGCTGCAGCTGGAGTTTCACTTTTCGGCTGTGCCAACATGTCTAGCTTTCTGTTTCTGTTGTCCGTTCCACTGCCCAGAGGGGGAACAGTAAGTCTTTCAGACAACAGTCTGTATTATGTCCGAGGCTTAGGTTGATGCGAAAGGGAAAAAGAAAAGTTGGTCCTCAAGCACTGCTGAACATAGCAACTTTAGGTTTAGTCATTATAGGTAAAACGCAGCAGATAAATTACTTCTCCCTCATCCACTTACACAGCATTCATCAGAGAGTAGAATACATTAAAGCTAATTGAGCATTTTTGCCATTTGGGCTGTATTAATTGAAAAGCCATCACTGCCAGCCATGCACCAAATGACCACATTAACTGTCAACATTATGTTTGACATCCTACTAGATGAAGTAGTGCTTGGGGAGCTCTCAGTGGGCTCTTAGAAACACCAGACGAGAGAGAGAGGAGCCATGCTAAGCTTGTGTGTAGGTGGTCGGGCCTAAAGTCAAAGAACAAATTGCCGTCTCTTTGCGTCACTGGCGCTAATCACTGATGGATGGATTTGCCGTGTCATCCAGGATTTGTGTCTGCTGAGATGAAACAGTACAAACTTTTCATGGTGCGTTGTAAGTTCAGATGGCAACGACACAGAAAATAGAAAATGAGCCCCGCAGTCTATTTAGAGACGAGCGCTTACAAGCTGTTTTCCTCCATTTGCACCTCATTTCTGTTCCTAGCGCATCTATCATGTCATATCTTCTGCCTGCAAGATATTTTCACCCTCGTTGCTCCCCAGGTCTTACCCTGTTTGAGTATCTGAGCCTGTGTTTCAGAGTGGGTAGCCTGGGGAATAAAATGCAGATTCCTGTCTCCTTTGGTACTCAGTGCACTGCACTCACTCATGCGCAGCCCTGTGCAGTGTACTGCTTGTAAGATGACAACAGTGCTTAATTTTAACATAAAGGTATATGCCAGATCCCTCTAGATATTCTCTGACTTGTGTGTTTGCTCAAGGATTATGTGGCATTGTGCTATGTTGAGTGTACTGCAGACAAAAAAAGCTGAGGCATTACATTCAGAATTGCTTAGCTTTTTTTGAAATGCTTAAAAAACAAATCAAGAGGACTAAGCACCCAAAGCCATTTCACTGACATAGACATTGACAAGCACATAAGGCTTTCTGAATGAATACGAATTCTTACTTTTTATTAGTCATACTACACACAATAGTTACATATAGGATGTGATGATATTGTAATAAACTACAGTTTGCACCTTGCAGTTGTATGCCCCCGCAAACAAGTCAGGTTGCAGTTACAGTTTACATCCATGTCTGTCCAAACTCATGTAAGAGTTGTAAATGCTTCAGATATGGATGTTGATGAAAAGAAGCTACAAATTCTAAAACGTAGATGTTTCACACTCATTTTCAACCCAGCATCACACAAGATCTATACAATCACAGTTTCAAGGTGGGCACCCAAGATTAATGTCACCAACTCAGTATCTGACCGAATGTCTCTCCTTCTGTTCCTGAGTTATGACATTGAAAAATGGCCGGACAAGTGATTTTGCAGAACTTAATGATGTTACGGTGTAGCTCACCTTTGGACTTTTGAATATAAATGTCTTCACTTCATAATTTTGTCCTATTAGACATTTGTATGAAATCTTATCATAATTAGCATATAAATTCTTTAGTTATGGCCAAAAACCTGTTTTGTGAGGTCACAGTGACCTTGACGTTTAAGCACAAAAGTCTAATCACTTCATCCTTGAGTGGATGTTTGTGCCAAATTGTAAGACTTTCCGCAAAGCTTTGCGTTCACAAGAATGAAATGGAAGGGAGGTCACACTTACTTTGACCATTGACCGTAGATTACCAAAATCTGATCTGTTCAAGTTAAGTCCAAGTGGAAGTTTGTCTCAAATTTGAAGAAATTCTGCTTTCCTGTATTCTTGAGATATTGCATTCACAAACATGAGATAGACGGAGAAACAGAAAACATACTGCCTCCGGCCACAGCAGACACCAGCACAAATGTGTGACATTTTTCAATAAATAAACTTAAAATAGTAAGAAATATAAGACATTACAACAGCTTTCCTTAGTTATTTTAAAAATATAGAGCACCTAAAACAGTTTAAAACTTTTGAACATCATATTTTGAATAATAAATTATGAGATAGTCTTCATACTGCAGCATGTGGTGCCCTCTGTGACTGTGTCCCTGGTGTAGAAAAAAAATGCGGTCCTTAATCTCACCATGAGGACATTCCTGAAACTGCCAAATGTCTCCAAGGATACTTTAATCTGAATATGCCTTGGAGACATGAGTCTCTGATGAGCCTCTACAGAGCTTTATTTCCATGTTGGCCTCACTGGTAATGGTGTATGGTAGCTGTGCGGAACAAGTATGGAGAATAAAAGTGCAACGCATACAGTGGTGGTGCACTTGTGGCGTTTTTGTGGGTGAATGCAAGGACACACATGGAAACAGGTTACAAGTAGAGAGAATTCTTAATCATTAATCATCAGTGGGATAGTGAGGAACTGGGGGGGAAAAAACATGGCCATTCCTTTTAAAAGTCAAAATTCCTTTGACGCACTGACAGTTAAGTAACAAGGTAGAGAGTCCAGTGGAACATCTCCCAAGAGGAAACTTACGTGAAGTTATCATGTCTCTTTTTAAACTCAGTGTTTCTGGAAATATTATAAGTCTAGCATTCACCATGATTTTATTTGCAGTTATTAATTATACTATGGTGCAATACATTTTAAAGAATGTGAGAAGTATTTTGGGGTCTTTCTTTTCTTTTTTTTTAATGGATCATATGTGTAATGTGAAAGGGGTTGCATGTAATGACCAACCGCAACTCTGCAGTTCCAATCAGAGCTCTACAGAGCATTTTTTTCCAGTCCCCAGACGAAAAAGTTACCATTGTAGGATTCTGCAAACATCAAACATGCTACATTTGCACTTTTCATACGTATCATGTACATATCACCTTTCGGGATGCCTGCCTAGCTGCAGACCCAGCCTGTTATCACTCCCAAATCATCAAACACCATTGTTTTGTCAGTGATATCGGTGTCAGATACCAATGCAGTAAGGAATCTTTCCCAGCGGCATGATACGCACCAGGTGGTGACAGTTGTTGACACAGCAGGCAACAACCAAACTTGTCAAATAGCGCTACTTTGGTCGGATGTTGTTGTTAGATACAGACTGCTAGAGGCACTCTTCACAGAGGTATGAAACACACCAGGCCACTGTTTGTTTCCCAAAGCCAAAAGTCAATAGAGTTATTTTGATAATAACATGGTGTGCTAGTATGTGTAGCACGCTCACAGTTGTGTATAGCAAGCTGCCGACAGCATGCTACACATATTAACACGAGACATATGTCACATGATGTATGTCACATGACACTACATGACATTAGTAAGTACTTATTTTAAGCCAAAGTGTGTGTGTTTTTTTTTCTAAACCATACGACATGCAAGGACATAAAGCTAAAAACAAAGTGATTTGATGCATCTAACAAATAGGAATTCTACATTTCCTGTAAAAAATAAATACATAAAAGTGTATTTTTAAAAGACACAATGCACATAAAAAGTGTAAACTGACACGCTGGACCTGAGCGTTCAAAAGTGATGAAGGGGGTTACCTAATGCATCATATTTTGACCTGCTGGTCTACTTACAAAGCAACAGTATTTGATGAGGTGGGATGACAACAGGTGGACAGGTCGTTTCTGTGTTTCCAGCACCTTTGTGGGTACCAAACGTGGATGTTTTGTAGCAATTCTATTTGTTTTATCATTTATTGAAGGCCTCTTTGATTGGCATCCTATAGATCAGGATAGAAGAACCAACAACTCTCATATTTTGTTTCTGCCTGGGATGCTCAGAGCAGAGGATCCACTGTCTACTGGCCAACTGTCACTTTACCCTGGACGAGATGGGAAAGTGCAAATTCAACAAAAACTGGCTACGTAACAAAGATTTTGTGGCATGGCTGAAACTGATACAAGGCAATGCTCACAAAGCTCAGTGTGTTTATGTGAAAAGTTTTTCGAGCTTGGCATGATAAGAATCAAGGCAGTGGAATCCAACATGAGGAGTGAGAAACACAAAATCGCCAAGATACTCATCAACAAACACCAGGTATTTGCCAGTTCTGCTCTACCCTAGTCTGCACCACAGGACAAAACAATTATGTTTTATGTTACAATAATCATTTGGGCAACATTGACCCTAACCTTATGTAACTGATGTGGGTTCATGTTTTTTTTGCCCCCATTCAGTTTTTGCTATTGCAAAATTGGTCTTAAATTTCATTCTGACTGGCATTAATAAAATATTAAAAAGTCCTATATCTAACCTGCCTAAAGTGTAGGAGCCATGAAAAAAGCTCTGATTAACCAATGCTAACTATGCAGCACTGAACAGCAGACAAAATAAGCAACTAGTTGGTGAATATAGTGAAGCATATAGCAGCTAAGGAGCCTGTAACACCTTAATGCTTCAACTTCAAATGACCAAACAGTGGATAATCCCAGTCAATAACTGATAAATAATTACTTCACCAATCAGAATCATCCCTGGCTCAGGAGGCAAATATTATGCTAAAAGCTTCATTTACATGATATAATGTTTAATTTGATGCCAGATGAAGCCTAAGAATAGAAAACATGAAGATGCCATCACGGGCTAATAGACCTGCTCAAACCTTCAGAAACACAGAGGTCCATAGACAATTTTCCAACAGCCAGATTGTAATCCTATTATATCAGGCACTCTGCTCAGACAAATGAAATCATCTGCTGCAGATGGAGGGAGGCCAAGTTTACATAAATAAATTAAGAAACAGATTCACTTCCACCCCCTTCAGTGATTGCACCTGGATTCCCTAAACAGAAAAACAGCATAATTTCTCTGATAAGGGCCTCTAAATAAATTGCACTCAAATTGTATTTGATTCAAATGAGCCTTTATGTTTTGGCTCTTTGAAAATTTGTAATGCATTGGTCATTTCAGTGTGCATACATTTATTCCTTCAAAATAAATACAGGGGCGGTGAGAAAAATGTTGTTTTAACCTCTGGTATAAATCTATAAATTGTGAGCACAAATGACTTCAACAGTAATTGGTGAGACCTTTGCTGCAAGATGGCTTTTACATGTGCAGTGAATAGTAGTTGAAGACAGAGGAGAGCATGGGCCCTCATATATTTTAAAGCAGTGATTCCCAGCCAGGTGTATTTGTGCCTCAGCGACTTGGAGGAAAGATTATGGAATAGCTCAATTTGTAAAACAGAGTGATTTAAATATACACAAACTCACTTGAGTTTGCTGTTCCACCTGAACACAGCATGTTGTGATTAAGCATGCATGCCTGATATTGGCAAACAAGCAGGGAAGTCTAGTTGGTGTTAGCTAAAAGTAAGAGAGAAATGGCTATAGCTAGCTGAGTAATGAATAAATGAATAAACACTTGAAATTAAGCCAACAGTACTGGATAAGTAGCTGTAGTTAACACAGACAGTAGAAATAGTTAGTAATGGATAAATGGTTGAAATAAATAGGGAAGACCAGGGTTGGTTGACACACATTTCACTCTCTCCTGCATTTCTCTGGCATAATATGTTGAAATATGTTATACAATTTTCTTGTCTATACATGTATGTGCAAATTAATAAACTAAACTAAACTAAACTTTTAGCATTTTATAATCTTTTCATATTTGTAATTGCACTTACCCGTTTTATTCTGTTTTATATTTGTGCACATTTTATATTGCTATATTTGTGTGTCATTCTTTGTACAGCACTTTGGTCCACTGTGGTTGTTTTTAAATGTGCTATAAATAAACTTGATTTGATTTGATTTTTGATTTCAACTAAACTAAACTAAACTAAACTAAGTATTATTATTATTATTATGTTACTAATTATATTCTAGGAATGACAAATTACTTTTGCCATTGACCATTCAAAATAATATTGATTAACTAACAAAATAAACATTGTTTTTAATCTCTCAAAATACAATTACAGTTACAGCTGTTACTTATACAACTGGTTGGCACATGTGCCAACCAACCCTGCTCACATTTGACTTTATGATGAATTCATGTTAACCATATCAAAATGTTGCTGATTCCTGTTTATTAAGTAGACGTAACAGATTTCCAGTGTCTCTATCTAACACAGTTTTGTAATACATTTTTTGAGCCTTCCTAATGACTTCAAAAATAGCCGCCCACAAACGCCATAATGGGAGATATGATAAACTCACTGTCTTTGGTTTAATACACTCAATGTTTGATGATCCAGGGTGCTTCGGTTGGATTAAGAGTTGACTGATTTGCAGGATGTATGGAGAGTTGCAGGATGATGCTTTAAAGTGACTGTCTTGACTGTCACGTTAAAAACGAAAACAAAAATCCCCAAATGAGCATTCCCCAAATAATCAGGCCTTTACAAAAACACAGTTCAAATCAATGGGATATTAAATGACTTCATCAAACAATAAAACTAAGACTAACCAAATACACAGTGACTTTATCATATCTCTGTGGGCAGCTACTTTTATTCTTATTTGGAAGCCACAGCACACCTGCCCTTAATTAAAGGTTCTCTGGATGCCAGGTCAGGTGGTGCATTGAGGTGACTTATAATAATATGAAACTTGCATGTTTTATAGACCCCTTTTTTACTTTTGATACTATAAAGGTGAAATGTTACCCTCACCAAAAAAGTTAATTATTGACTTTAAGATATTTTAACATAGTAGATTAGTAATGTAAATGTGAAGGAAGCAACCATTTTGATGTAACTGTTGCTGTGACCTTCACAGGACTAGAAAATTACTGTGTGCCAACCAACCCTGGTTTCCCATACTATTTTGAATAAAATAACTAGAAGTATTGGACAAAGTGGTTGAAATATTAGCTAGAAGTATTGAATAAAGGGATGCCTTAGCTAAGCAATGGATTAATGGATATAAATGATGGGTGATGATAAAGTACCTTATGGAGAGACTGTTGAAATTGATCCCACTCCAAATGATGGGAAGTACGAATATAAACTTAAGTGACTTAAATGTGACAGTTCATTGGTATAGAAAAATCACTGTAAAAAATCCACTTTTAAAAAAATCCATAGTGTTAATTACCATCCAGTTTTAAATCAATTCAAATTAACATGATGACTGGTGTCAGTAAAGAGACCCATGTCGATAGTATGGTATACGTGCACACACTTATTGCACACGCACACTTGCTAAGTATCAAAGCGGGAGTACATAACAATGTCTGAAAGAACTAATGGGCCTGAGCTTCAAGGTAGCAGCCCGTTTCAACAGTCAAGTGTGGATGGATGGGGCTGTTTGATCGCTTGTTATCCAGGTGCGCTGCTCCAAGGTTGCTGTGTTATTGCATCTTGACTAATTATGTAAAGTCAATACCAAAGTCTTTTCACATCTAAATTCATTAGGCTTGGCAAGGATCCTTCCCCACTGCTACAGTCGCTAAAGCTACATTATAAAAATCCAGGGACTTTATTACAACCACGATCTGATCCATGTAAACCAACTGAGCTTTGGTCGAAGGCCTTGTAAGTCACGAATGTCCCTTAATGGCAGGACATCTGGCCAGAGAAAATAAACTTTACTCTGTTTTATTGAGACTGTTTTCTCCCCCAAGCAAACATGTTGCTAAAAACCAGACTGAAGCCACATTATATTTATCTGTCAGTGGCAGCGTGTGTGTCTGTTGCAGTGTGTGTTGTTAGGGTAAGTAGGTGAGCAATGTTAGCCTTTGTTTCCTAAAATAGTCAGCTTCATCTCCCTGAACAAACTAAGATAAATTGCTGCAATTTAAATATGAAATCCCTAAAACTGGATGAATATTGTGGCAAACATGTCATTATCCCAGCCCAGAGGAAATTATATGATGAATTAAAAACAGGAATTGAAATGAGGACTTCACTGACACTGTGAGAATTCCCATTAGTGGCCAAGAAAATGAAAGATCTTTCATCAAAGGCTGAGATGACAGCACTGTATCATTCACTTGTAGCAGCTGGATGTGCCTCTCTTTTTCTGCATGAACTTCAGATTAATGCTTATCTGTAGTTCTACGATGTGATACTTGAGTTTTCTCCCTCTATTTAATCTGATTATTTAGTGCGCCCGTGGAGGACAATTTCTAACGACAAAGAAGAAAAACACACCTCCCTTTATAGTCTCTTATTCCACTGAGAGAGTTTCCTGATTTGAAAAGTGGATTTCATCACAGACATAAACATTGTTGTAACTGAAGTGCTTGTTTTCTTCCCTTGTCCTGCAACACGTAAACTATATCAAATGTGAAGTAATGATCCCAAGTGTATTACATTTTAATGATGTTATTACAGCATACGAGTACAATTAGTTCATCAGCAGAAAGAGGAGATAATTTCCAATGGCTCGGCTCCATTTAATGGCAGTCCCAGGGATGCTGGTGCAGCAGAATAACACCCTGTACCAGAGGACTGCAACAGCGGATGACATTTAGAACCATCAACAGCTACTTATAAGTTGTGATTGTGTCTGCAATTTACCTAAAGAGCCAGTGTGCTTAGTAAAAACTGTTGTGCTTTAACAAAAGATCCTGATTGGCTTCTACATAGGAAATATGCTAACATGCCATGCGCAATCACTCTTGAATTTAATTCTTATTTAACAGCTTAATTTACAAGCAGGCATATCTGCAGACAGGCTTAAATCAGATGCTGCCGCTTTATTATATTCTGTAATGTTCTATCATAAAAAGAAGGTAAGCTGGTAGAGATCAGATGATGTATAGCTTCAGTAACACCCATTCCAGGGCATCAATTATTCTTTGACAGTTTCACGGTTGTCGGGCCACCCATAATGATATCCGATGGGTCAACTTGAAATTGGACAGGTGAGACGGTATGTCATCCTGACATAAGGACAATGGGAGCAGCATGAGCGTTGATAGCTTGAAAAATTGATTTAGGGGCATTTTTGCCAACATTTTTAGCAGACGTGAAGATCATCCTTACATATTTCCTCTGAAGGGACATTTCAGAGATGATAGATTTTAGTAAAACAAGCTTTAAAGGATTATATTTTGTCTCATGCAAATAATACAATTGGAAAATGGTAGAAGAACTTTCGTGTTTAAATATAAAATGTATACATGTTATAAATGTGATCCTGTCAGCTCCAAATAAAGATTGAGTTAACCTCCAACTGTGAGAGGCTCAACAAAGCCTCAGTCACTTTGAAAACAGTCATACACATTCCTGAGAGAGATTACCATGAATGCCTGAGTTGCCATGGCTGCATAGCGAGAATCCCTGATGTTTATTTTCCCCCCAATGCCTTTAAAAACTGCAAGAGTGGAGATACTAATCAGACTCAAAGTTCTTTTATACGTGGAGAATCATGTAGACTTTGCTGCTGCTGCCTTGTTCTTGTCACTCCTTAAAAATGATAAATGATTTTGCAATGTATTAAATAAATTACCTTGAGCGTTGCGAGACAAGGAGAGTGCAGATCTGTGCGTGGGAGCTGATAAAGGTGTCCTTGAGATATTTCATGCGAGAAAAATTCACAGTGGATTAAAACAAACTAGACTGCTGCAAATAGCTGTGTTCTGTGGAGCTGAAGAAGCTTCCACTGATTTGCCTGCAGTGTTGCTTGTTGTTCCAGTCCCTTCTACAGCTACCCCGCTATATCTAATGCTTCTCCAACAGCTACTGTAGACATGTGCTTCATGTCACTTCATCTAACTGTATTGTATTGTAAGTGAAAGGATATAATTGGTGCAGTGTAAGAAAACCAACATCCCTCACCTGTCCTTAACCCACTGTGTGTTCATTTTTCTCAAGCAACATTTTCATTCAACATCTTTTCATTTTCCTACAACTGTCGACCTGGTGTGCATTAGTATGGTAGTCCATTTCCACCACTGTGATGAAAAAATAAAGTCATTATAATGAGAAACTTGCTCAAAATAATAATGATTTAATATCTGAAAAATAATGAAAAATAGATACAATGTCATTAAGAAAGATTTAAGAAAGTTTCTCATTATTTTGGATTCTAAGTCCTTAGAGTCTCATCACATGTATAATGACTTACAGGATCTTTTTTTCATCACAGTGGCGAAAACTGGCTTCAATATATTAGACTACTCAAACTAAGTTTGACTGAAGATTTATAATATTTTCATTGCTCCAAAGAATTAACAATCTGCTTTTTTATTTAATACACAGCAGCTTGTGTATACGCAGACATAAAATGTGTCTTTCTTTGATGTTGTAAATCACAGGGGAGCATACAAATCATAAAATTATGGAGAACAAGATCTCCAAAATATACATTAACTAATTACTTACATTGTCATTCAGTGTCTTGCTGTGAGTAATGGGACCTTACATTTCGACCAAGTGGTTTTGTTTTGTTTTATAAGAATGATTTGTATTCCTTTTTTTCTCTGTGCTCTCCATGGCCAGTTACAAGTTAAAAAACAATCCTCAAAAATGCAGTTGTTGTTTATTTAGTCAAGAATATTTAATGTTACAGAGAAATACTCAACATAAGAAGCCAAAGTTACAGGGGCTTCAAGATTGTAGTCATTATTTCATTGGGGATCCTCTGGAATCCAGCAACTGCTTTTTAAATCTGCGGCAATGACCCAATGGAAATCCATTTATCCTTTTATGTAATAATTAAAATTAGTTTACACTTAAAGGAGAACACAAGAATCCCAGTATGTTATTTACATGGCCTAGGAAAGTTCAATTAATATTTATGAACATGAACTGCTCCCTCTCAAAGCCAGAAACCAGAGACCTAAAGGCCTTGGCACACCAGATCTGTTTCTTATGGGTTTTTTTTTAAATCCATCATTAAAAATACAAGCTACGCACAGAAACCTTGCACACTGACTCTGACGTGTTTTATTGTTCTATTATTGAAAAAAATTGCAATACGAGACAAAATTGAAAGACGCTTTGCCCCCTTGCTTCTCATTACTTCCCTGGCTGTCGCCACTCCCCCTTCATGTCTTACATTCAGCACTATGGCTGAAGGGGCTGAGCTGTCCTCCCTCTCGGTCTCCACACTGTCACTCTCCCTCTGTGTGCGGTGCACATCCTCCTCCTCATCATCATCATCACACACCTGAATATTACTATCTGACCTGCTGAAAGCTATCAGAGCATTACTCTCTCTCTTGTTGCGAATGTATGTGTCCAGCAGTCTATGCCACATTTCTTTTGACGGATGCAAAAAAACTCAGGAAATTGAACCTGTTCCAGAAATTTAACAAATGTTTTGGAGTCAGTGTGCAAACATGACTGACACAATGCGATGTCATATTTGTTTTTAAACGTGCAACAATACAATGGGAGAGAGTTGTTCATGTTTACTAGTATTTTGGACTGTTTTAGACCAGTGGCTCCCAACTGGTCCAGCCACAGAGTCCAGATTTCTTCTTAGTCATTTGTTCAAGCTCTACTCAGTTTAATACATTCATCATCATTGCATTTGGCCATGTCGTCGAGCTAGTTTGCTGTCTCTGTCCAGTAACTGTCCATTAGTCACTCACTCTACATGAGTAATCACCACTTCAAAATGAAAGTACAGTGCCAGAAATGCACTGTACTTCAAAATAAAGTGTGTTTTTTACAAACTCGACAAGTTTGCAAATCACTTACAGTCCATTTAGAATGGACCCGCGACCCACTTTTGGACCGCGACCACCACTTGGAAACCACTGTTTTAGACCATAGGAGTAACATGTATGAATTTTGAAAATAGACGTAGTTCCCCTTTAACACTCAAAACACTATAAAACTCAGACCTTCTCCGTGGTGATGGCACTTGTACAAGACAATGTTCCTTTGCTTTCTTTTCAGGCAAACCATTTTCTCAGCTTAAAACCAAATAACTATATAATGTCTGCAGTGGAAATTGAAAACTTTATAACTATATTGTATTCGGGCCTTTTGCTTTATAGCTCTGTCACGACCAGCAGCAACAGTTTCAAAATATTTTTGTGGTCTAAAAACACCCACTCACACACACATACTCACACACACACACACAGATACACAAACAAGCACAAATAAACAGGCTCAACAAACCAAACACATTTCCCAGAGAAGGAAATCCATGAACACACACAAACAACTGACATGTTTCTCTCTGTGGATACCTGATGTGATGAAATAGGCCCAAATGCAGTCACGGACTTCATTCTATACTAAACTCTTTAAAATTTCAGCACTATGGACAGTGCTTCAGCACCATGGACAGGGAAAGTGAAGGTCCATTCAAAGTGATTGAATCCCTGCAAAGAGGGCGAAATGGGCGTTTGCTGCATACGTGGAGAGGTGGGTGTCACTTACGCTCCAATGAGCTGTGTGTCCTTTCATTTGAGGTCAATAAGCTTCTGGTAAGTTTTGTGTCTCTTCCCAAATCCATTAACTCCTCAACAGTCTGCCATGTTTCTTTGTCATTCTTATCGAGGTTATTTTGGCTGAGTGGAAACAACACAATGACCATGGAAACCTGCCAAGGCATAAGTTTAGACATATGCAAAAAAGACCAAATGAGGCAATCAATAAATGTAGAAGTAATCTTAATTTCTCTACCTCACATATGCTGTAAATTGCAGTTATAAAACGTAATATTGTCTCTGGAGTTCAAGGAATATATTTTTATTCGCCCTCCTCAATGTGTTATTAATGTACAAGTGAAACACCCTCAAGGAATCATAGAGGGCATGACCATATCTTAGATGAGAAAAGGAGGAGAGAGAGAGAGAAAGTTGCAATAAAACCAAAGTAAATCCCTCTGATACCATTTGGCAGACGGTTGCTTGATATACCTCAGGCTGGATATTAAAAATCTCAGATGGGCTGTCCAACTGACAACTTAATCCATTTAGAGACACTGAGTAAGCAGCAGGAAGCTGAGTCAGGGTCAGTGTACACAGAGGTCTGTCATTTCTCACACGAGGCACAATAAGTTTATCGCTGGTAATCTATTCCACACGCTTAGGAGTCAGACAAAAACGGCAGAGAGGCGGGAGAAAAATGCAATCATCCTGTTTTGATATCATGATGATTAAAAGGTGTCAGAACATGAAAGCATGCTCAGACTGAGATAACACAAGTACTTGTAAAGAAGAAAACGCATTCTGCCATGTAAAAAAAAAAAAAGAAATACTGTAAGGACATCACTGACTTGATGTGAGACTATGTTATGCGAAATCCTCGAATTGCGAAGGGCAGAGAAAATGACCTTTCAAAAACTGGAGCAGTTCAATATGTTAATTAATAAGGCCATGATCCAAGGTTCCTAGGAAGTGCAAGATTGGCTGGGGGCACAGCGGTCTCACTGACTTTTCTATTAGCATCCGCAGAAAAATGAAGGGAAGAGATTTGGTGCAAATGGAAAATACAGTGCATGGCTGTAATTTAGATAACAAAGAAGTTGCAAGCTGAACTTATTTAGAGACAGCTGTGACATTAATATAGAGAGAAAAGCAGTGCAGAAGCTGGTCATAAGCTTGGTTATGTAAGTAAGATGATATGTAACTCTGACACCTGAATGATAACTGAGTTTTACAGGTTCCAGCCATTATTAGAGGAAATAAGAAACTACCTTTATCCTCTCAATTTCTCAACATAGCTTCTTTAATGGAATGTACTTTTAAAAGCTGATCCATAGCTACACGGCATAGGCTGTTTGGCACTGAAGGCACGTCTTACATAATAGCTATATGGAAATGTTTAATCTCACTGGCTCAGCATGCTAGGGGGAAGGGGGGGTCTTCATATAGGACCTTTTTGGCTTGAGGGTAGAGGTTCTTCCTGAGTCTCTCAGTGCTGGCCTGATGTAACCAGTACCCTCCTCTCGACCTCAGCAAGGAGAACAGACTGTTATCTGGGTGTAAGGGATCTTGAATGATTCTCCTGGCCTTTATTTTTGCAGCGTCTGGTATAAATATCCTTTGGCAGGGCAGAGCAGCTTCTATAGTGTGTTCAGCTGAACAAACCACTCTTTGTAGGGCCTTGGGGTCCTGTTCGGTGCCGTTTTCATACCAGGCAGTGATGTTCATTGTAAGGATGCTCTTGATGATGCAGGAGAAGAAATTCCTCAGCATATGAGGGAATATCTGGAATTTCCATAAATTGGAGGTGATACATCCTGACTTTCTCATCACTGAGTCAGTATGCAGCACCCCGGTTAGGCTTTCAGTGATGTGGACATCAAGGTACTTGAAGTTGTCTGCCCTTAAGTTTTTAAACAGGACTTACTGATATTAAGGGGGGCGTAGTTCCTTCACTGCTTCTTCTCAAAGTCCACTGTCATCTCCTTAGTTTTGCTGATGTTCAGGAGTAAGTTGCTGTCTTGACACCAGGGGTTCAGGTACTCTACTCCTTTCAAGTAGGCCTTTTCATTGTTACCTGTGATCAGGTCCACCACAGCTGTGTCCTCAGTAAACCTGATGATAATGGTGAGTCTGAAATGTCTACACAGTCATATGTGTACAGGGAATACACCAGGGGACTCAAAACGCAGCCCTGGGGTGCGCCGGAGTTAAGGATGAGAGTAGAAGAGATGTGTGTCTGCCTACCCTCACCACCTGGGGTGTGCCTATCAGGAAGTCAAGGATCCACATGCACAGTGAGGTGCTTAATCCCAGCTCTGTGAGCTTTGTGTGAGCCTGGAGGGAACTATGGTGTTAAAAGTAAACATTAACACTGGAAACTGGGGGAAACAGTTAGCCTGGTTCTGTCCGCAGGTGACATAATCTGCCTACCAGACCCTCTAAAGTTCAATGTGACAAATTTACTCTTCTGCTGCATGTATTAAACCAGTGAGATATAGTGTGCTAATAAGTGACCTTTAGGTGTTGGTAGATATAGTTAGCTGTTTCCCCATTTCCAGTCCAGCTAAGCTAACCGGTTGTTGGTGGTAGCTCCATATCTGAGTGAGAGTGATATCAAGCTTCTCAATTAACTCTCCACAAGGCATAAGCATTTTTTTCCAAAAGGTCAAACTATTCCTGAAAAGAAAATTCAGAGAAATCACTCATGGAGAGTATTTGGGACTGACGATGTGCCAACTGGTAATCAAACCAATTAGCCTACCATCTCAACTATTTTTTGAAACTTTTTTTATTTGACACAGTGGCCAAACTATGGAACTGCAACTTCCAGGTCTGTCACGTGATGCCACTGGGCCCAGAGTACTTGTTCACATAGAATTACATTGTGAAAGAGACATCTGTAAATCAATGAGTACATTTTTTTCAGTGTCACAGCCCTTGTGAAATGATCTGTTTCACCATCAGAATTTGATCCATCCAACCAAGAGCCACATGATTAGCCTAAATTCATCTCCATTCAAGTTAGCAGAGGGCTAAACTGAAGGTTTGTTGGTCTCTGGTGGACTTGCTCTGTGGGCCCAACAATGCGGAAGATCCTGATAATTTTATACCCAGAAAGTCGAACTTTTTTGGCTTCATGTGCCACTGAGCAACTTTCATGGGAATGAACAGTACCCTGCCTCCAAGTAACACCTAGTGAAGTGATGGCCAGTAATGAAAATAGATTGGGGTGTGTGTGGGGTGGGGGGTGGGGGGTGTGGGTGTTTCAAACTATTGCTCTGTGGGTGACTTAAATCTGTGTTTGAATAAAAAATTTTTGTTCCTTTGATGGTTAGTACAATTTGAAAAGACATTTTCAGTCATAGCATATTGTTGTTGACAGCAAATCATTTTGTGCAATGTTGTGAATAAACATTTGGATGTCACACCTTAATGTTCGGAGTCATTATGGGTCTAGTTCAATGAAACTCTGTGATGATATAATGGTAGATGGATGGATGGATGGATTTACATCCAACTCAAAGTAAAACTCTCTCGTCAGCCATTGCTTATGAAACCCAGAAACTCATGACAGATTCTCAGGCGCATGAGACACAAGACAGAAGTTTGTTTGTGCTGATCCTTTGAATATCAAATCCCCCAAACTGTGCAGTCATACAGTTGGTAATGTTAGCTTACAGTGACTCATATATTGACAGAGGCATTTACAGTCAATTTATTTAAGCTTTTCAAAAATATCAGTTCTGACAGGTGTCATTGTGCACTATCTACTGACTTCACCTCACCGGAAGAGAGGAAGAGACAGAGTTACATAGACAGCCAGAGAGTGAGAGAGAGGTGGGTGGGTGATAGTGGGGGTGGAGGGGCATGTTGTTAGCACTGTCTCTTGTCCCTCTCAAGCCTGAGATCAGATTTTGAACCGGGCTGTAAGAGCTGCTAGTTCAATACTGCCATCTTCTGGATAAAGCTGCCTGTTGTACCGTCATAAGAGTCGTCTGCTCTCCCCCACACAACCTGTTCACATTCCCAGCTCGTCCAATAATGAAGCTTCCTCTCCCCAACCTTAAACCAATAACAAACACATTATTGAAACAGACAGTTCAAATGTATACAAAGGATTTGTATTTCTATGACAGGAGTGGATTTAACCACCTTATTTTATTCCTGTTTGACTCATCTCTGATTAGTCCTTCAAATAGTGAGATTAGTGTATTTCTGTGATGTGTGTAATAATAACACGTGCCCTATGCAAAGTAAGAAATCTCACATTTTCCTTAGAAAATTAAACTTTGTATGCAAATGAGTAAGCAACAACAAAGTGTTGAAGTGCAAAACCGTGCATAACATTTTATTTTGTCAGCTGTATGTACTGTACCATGTGCACATATATCTTGTTGTTATCAGAAGTGTTTCCTTGAATGAATTCTTTCCTTAAAATGATGTTTGGGGATAATTAGAAGATCAGCATTGTTCAAGTAATGCGAGAGAATTTATAGACACACTGTCCAATGCAAACTAGGCAAGAGTTAGGCGAGTTGTGAACAGATGAAAAATGTGAATGATGATCTCATCTATTATATTCTGGGCTAACCAGCCATCGCTAAACAGTACAGGACTTATTATCTTACTCACTGCAGTTTCAGGTTTCAGAGAATTTAATGTTGTCTTTGTGCTTAATGTTTTTATTTTTCTTCAGAATGGTTGCTTTTCATTTCAAAGGTCGCCCACAAAAATTTCCCCACCCTTTGATTGCCACAGTTTTTGCCTTAAGAGGCTGATATTTGGCGTGTGTGTGTGAAAGTGTCTGTTTGTGTTCATGCCAGTTGGCTAAAAAGGAGTGGGGGAGGAATGGCAAAAAGGCGCATAACTTCCAAATGAATTCACAGACCTGCCCAAGATTTTGTGAACAGACTAGTTGTGAGCCAAAGGACAGCTGATTAACTGTTTATGCCACTTGGCAAAAATGGACAATGCGTGTGGTCACAGGTATTGCGAATTCAAGCGTGTTTTTATGTAAAACTTTAAATACCTTTAAACTTGGTTACGTCAGTTTTTCCAAATGCTGAAACAAGCTAGCAGACATGATCGTGACTTAAGCTGACAAAGCTTTTAACTTGAAGGAACAGTGTGTAAGATTTAGGGAGATTTAGTGGCATCTAGTGGTGAGGACTGCAGATTTTCACTAGTTTAAAATTCTCCTGATAAAATTTCCTCCAGGATTCATTGTTCAGGAGGTTTTTACCAGGAACGGCATTATTCACAAAGGTCCCCTCCTCTCCGGTGAAAACCCTTTAAACATCAGTGTTTCTTCTACGCTGATTGGCACATCGCAGATAGGTCATTCATCCAGCCATTGCAATGTGTGCTCACCTTTTTTCTCTGATAACTTAATGTGTGCTCACCCTATTTCTGATCCAGACTTTCAGAGTGAGCAGTTTCACATTCAAAAAAATTGTGTTTTTCTGATGCTGCTTGCTGTGGAGGGGCTTCAAAATACAGTGGCCAATGCAAATGTGTGAATGGCTAGTGGTTAGTGAGGTAATGTCAGTGTTAACCCTGGGTTTTCAGTACTATGAAGCTGGATGATTTTTTTTTTTACTAGAATAAATTACCTTATGTTGAACTGTTAACCTCAGCTGGAGCAGGTTTAATTTATATGATCAGATCACAATGTCACCATCTTGACCTCTGACCACTCAGCTCAGATAAAATAGAGTAAATAGAGTCTTTTCTTTTGGTTCAAGGCTCTCCGTTTCCACCTTGGTTTTCTAACTGCGCCTCAAACAAACAGAGAGATGTTTCTAAACACATGATGATAATTTTAGCTGCATTTTATTGTGTGAAATTTATTATATCCCTGGAGTGATTGCTGACAGCGTGGTTGATTTTACACTGATTCCATCGCTGTAGCTCAGAATAACATGAGACACTTGTGCAATTAGAACTGGAAATATAAACAAAAGATCGTCTTTTATTTAAAAAAAAAATCCACACAGTGTTAATTGGATCCTCAGACAGACCTCGTCAGTCATTAATTACTTTTCCACTCTTTACTTCAATCACAGAAACAGTCTGGTGTCACGTTTTAGTGTTTTATGTGACATATTTAGAGTTTCTTCATTATCTAACTAAATAGCAAAAAATACTTACGCTATATTTTAGTCATAATAATACCTACATGTAAGTCTACTTTTATATTTGAAAATTATTTCTAGTGTTTCTGCATCCTCTTTTTCCGTTGTAAGATTATAGGCTATTGTTTACATTTCATTCAGATGAATATGGCTTTTTTGCGGTTTTACAAACAGAACATTTCAGCAGGTAATTAGTATCATCATTTTCTATCGTATCATACGATGAACTTCATTCATGGTTCTGATGATGTCGCTCTTAATTAACACCCCACCTCTGTCACATTAACATTCTGGTGTCTGGACAGGAAACTAATTGATAACTAGCTTCGTGTTACCGGTTATCCAGACGGCCAGTGTTACGGTTAGTAAAGCAAGATAATTTAAACATCACATTCTTACCTCAACAGAAAGGTCTTCATGAAGCTTTTTAGGAGGTTTCTTTCCACAGAGGCACTTGGGATTCTTCTCAGACTCTCTAGAGTTACAGCAATCATCAGGATAAGAGGAGGAGAACAGGGGAGAGACGATCAGAGTAAACAAGAAAAGTACAAGGAGAAGTAATAGCAGTTACGCAGCTAGTAGTTGTCGCTGCAGTAGTAGTATAAGAAACAAGTTGTAGTGGAGGCAGCAGTAATGTGTGTAGACAGAGGCTAAAAAGAAATCTCTCTATGACTTTTATAGTAGCTAATAGTGTCCCGACATCCCAGAAATCCACAGCTGTTTAAAAGACAATGGGATTTAGGGACAATAAATATTGGCTCTGTAACAAAATAAGGATGTAAATCTTTCACTTCATGTGAGATGGACTCACTTACCAGTGTGTCCACTTTCTTTGCTGAAGGCTGATCCAGGAGCTGAGCTTCATTCACCACCAGGTGACCAACATATCGCTGGAGGCTGTGACAGACAGACAGAGCTCTCTCTGACTGAGGACCTACTCCAGTGTCCCCAGGACCATCAGCCATCTGACAAAAGAGACACTATTATCCAGTAGTCACAACATGTAACTATGCATTTGTCAATTTTAAAATAGTTGTATTCATCTGAACTATTTACTGATCATATGCTACAGTGTCTACACTGACATGGGCAGAGTTAACAGTTGGGTTAGTTGGGTTATGCAGCAATATTTCATCTTTAAAAAATGTATGTATTTTGCATTATATAGGAATTGTGACATGTTTAACTGTCAGGAAAACATACTGGCCAATCTCAGGCACTCAGGATAATAATCCTTATGGGTGAACTAGTTTATAGTTGTCTCCTGACCTAATAGGGTGGAAAATGTTTGCTAAATTAGCCACAGCTCTATGAGTAATCCAGATTTACATACAAACCCTCTACACATAAACAATACCTTTATCATTGTATCAAGTATGTTTTTAAATATCTTTGATTGGACCAACTTTCTTCATAATTTAGCCTAACAGGGTGGAACTTTAAAATGTGACAAACAGATTAACATCATGAAACATGGGTGGGGGGACATGAGTAAAAGTTTATGCTCACCTTAATGTACTTCTTTGAGTTCCCTCCCCCAAAATTAGGTAGCTTCCGGAAAATGGTCTAAATCGTAGTCTTTTTTGTTTGTTTGTTTTTATTTTTTTGGAAGGCAAGAGACTAATAATATTAATTATAGTTCTTTCTTAGATCTATATGTCTATAATCAGAGAGAGTTTAAAGGCATAGTGCACCCAAAAATGAAAATTCAGCCATTATCTACTCACCCTCATGCCGAGGGAGGCTCTGGTGAAGTTTTAGAGTCCTCACATCACTTGCGGAGATCCGAGGGGGGAGTGGGTAGCAGCACACTGCACACCTAATGGCTGACGGTGCCCAAGATTAAAACGTCCAAGAACACAGAATTGAAACCACAAAATATCTCCATACTGCTCGTCCGTACTGATCCAAGTGTCCTGAAGCCCCGACATAAAAAGTCGTTTGGAAAAAACGTCATTTGAACTCTGTTTTTAGCCTCATTGTAGCCTGTAGCTCTAACTGCCTCTCTGTGGACTGCGCTCACGTGTGCGCTTGTGCCCGAGACCAGGGAAAGCATGTGAACACACATGAAGGTGGTGCACATGTCTCACGGTCTCGTGCAAGCGGACACATGTCAGCGCAGTGTACAGAGAGGCAGTTAGACAATGAGGCTAAAAACTAAAGGCTAAATGACATTTTTCCAAACAACTTTTTATGTCGGGGCTTCAGGACACTTGGATCACTACGCAGTATGGAGATATTTTGTGGTTTCGCTTCTGTGTTCTTGGAAGTTCTAATCTTGGGTGCCGTCAGCCATTAGGTGTGCAGTTGTGTTGCTACCCACTCCCCCCTTGGATCTCCTCGGCATGAGGGTGAGTAGATAATGGCTGAATTTTCATTATTGGGTGCACTATAATTTTAACATGGCCTATAAAATAAAGAATAGTTTAAATACTTTATAATTTTATGACTTGTTCTTTTAGAGGTTGATTACCATGTACTGAGGGCATGAAGAAATCAAGCACATGTACCAAAAAAAGGGTCAGCAAAGTTTTAAAAAAGTATTTTCAATGTGTATTATTCTGTGCTGATATGATAAAGAAGACGTTAAGCTATGATTTAAGCCACGTAATATTTTACACATTTCAAAGAAAATATAAGAACATAATCATGGGGACAGAAATGTTGCTGAATAACAGCAATGACCCAGTTGGCAAGCGTGTCTTTAAATAGTGGGAACCTTCTGCCCTCTAGCAGCCAAAACAACAATGAATATGATGAAGGATGAACACGCATGACACTGACCCCCCAGCTTCAAGGTTGACACAATGGCATTTATCACTTTTCGGTGAAAACTTGTGTTTAAAAGTTGTATAAAGTACAGAGGTGTAGTTATTGTGAATGCAGTGTACATCCATTATTAAACAGTAATGCTGTTCTGGCAACAATCAAGTGTCAAGGTAGGTAGAAAAGCATCTTAAACTTTGATATTGTGAGTGTATCCCGCTGTGTGCTATTAAAATAACATTTTCAAAGCAGACCAAATTGCACTGTGTGACCACTGGAGGGCAATTAACACTTATGATAGAATGTCAGGATCAAACTAACATCCTGCTTCTTTGTTGTTGTTCAGAGGTTGTTGTGGAGACCAGCAGCGAGAGGGCGGGCTGTGTCAAGAGTTCTTTAAGAGGGTCATAAAAACTTTATCCACCTCCACCAGCACCAGTCTGAGCTCCATGGTCAATCATCATTTATTTTTCACTTTTTATTTTCATTTGTCAATAAAACTACTGACTCACTTCAGAAATGTGTCCATGGTGTGTGTAGATGAGACAAAGTGAGACAGGATGTAATGGAGACTGGAAGTTTCCATTACCAAAAAGGGTTCATTGTGATCTACGTGGGATGATGGACATATGACAATATTCACACACATGTATTGATTTTCATTCTTTATGCAGTTAAACATGTGGTAACTTTCTTTGCTGGGATGGATCCAGGGGGTAGTTGAGGAAGCACAGGGGGACTGGCCATCCTGCCTGTGTTATAAAGAAACCTCCATCAGTAGTAGTCACACTTGAGGACATGTTGTTGTATTGTAAAGGGTGTGGCAGGCCAAAGCACCTGCTTAAGAGCTCCAGGGGTTTTGAGTCTATGTTTTATTGATTTATAAATAGGAATTTGTATTCATGTAAATATTAATTCTTTGTATTCTGTTGGTATGGTGTTGTGTTGTGTAAATATTCTTATATTGTATACATTACATGTTATACATTGTAAGTGGTTTTGTCCACCTAATTACGTGCAATAGGTAGGTCATATAATGCAGCTACTTTTTAGTGTAAGATGGTGTTGGTGTGTCTCATGATGTTTGTATGGAAGACAATAAATGCTGCAGTGGGTGCTTTGCATTTTACCTTTGTCTCATGCCTCTGTGTGAAAACTTGAAGCCACTGCTGGTCACTCTGACACAGAAATGAGGTGCTCAGAATCTTGCACACAGTTCAGTTAGACCTGAGCTAAATCAGTCTGCTGATGGAAACCATGTGATATGTTTAAAAAGTTCTCAAACAGCTTATAAATGAACCTTGAGGTACTGTTTTGTCAAATAATGCATGTGCATGTGAAATCAGAAAGACGCCACACTTAACCCAAAAATATACTAAATGTTTATGAGTTTTTTTTGTTTTTGTTTATTTTATTAAAATCTAACCAGAGGATGGAACCCTTTGCATCGTATTTTATTTTAATTCCACTAAGATTTTCCTTGTGTTTCCTGACATATAACAGCCTCAGAATTGTAATCTTACCTCATGTGATCAGCTCAAGTGACATAAACAAATATTTACACAACTTTGTCATCCCAGTGTAAGTAAATGTGTGTTCACAAAATTCTAGTTAAAGAAAGAAGAGTCATTTCAATCTCTAACTTGTGAAATGTGTCACAACATAAAACAGCAAATCATATCATGCTTACTGCGAACTAATGGAAATGTGTTCACTTTTTTCTCATATTTATTTAGAGACAAAGATTCATTTCAAAGACAAGTGTCTATCCAGGCCACTGTCATTAAAAATTCAAAAATACTAGTCATTTTAATTGAAAATGAATCCAATATAAAAAGCACTACTCACAGGCTCATTCAAATTGATATTCAAAAACAAAGTGCAAATATGTGACAGCAAATAATGAAATACTAACAAATCAAAGAGATAGTATTAAAAGTCATTTTGTCACTTAAGAATTAATTTCCAAGTAGACCTAATTGTGCTGCTAATGCACAACACAAAATACAAATTGGTTTCCAAATACATCTATTAAACAAATAATTGCCTAAAGGCTTTTTCAACACTGACAAAATCAAAATGCAAAATATGTGACAAATTAAATGACAAATCAAAGAGCTACAGTCCATTTGGCACTCAGGATTTTTTTAAAGTCAACCCTGTTTATGTTGCTGATATGCTTGATACCAAACTAAATGAGACAAATTTGATTTCAAATAAATGCAGTTAACAGGTCATTGTCAATGGGCTCCCATAAACGCTATGTTTCTGAAGTCAAAATGCTTAAAATGTAACAGCACATAAATGAAATAGTAACAAAATGAAAGAACAACTGGACTTTTCTTAGTCAGCTGTGTTGGTGCTGCTGATGCTCAGACCCTGTTTATGCTGAGCTGAGGCTTAGGGTCAACTTGATGCTTGGTCTGCAGCTGCTGTCTTGGAGCAGTTGACTTTCTGTCAACTTCCTGCCGCCCAGGGTCTCAGCCCCTTGGCTCCTACTAGTACGGGCCTGGACCTGCTGGGGCTTCGCACTATCAGTGTCAAACTCTTCTATCTAAACTCAGAGTGCAATGTAAATGGTTGTAGGTTGTTCATCTGGCCATGTATTGGGTTAAATGAGCTACTATTTGCTGATGTTAGCTTTAATACTGTAGCAAAAAAACACAGTGACCAACTAAAGCTTCACCTTCACATGTCCTGTCCTCATGTAAGTCCAGTCCTTTTCTTGACAAATGCTCAACAAGTGTAATGCCAATGCAGTCTTCCCGGATTTTGACAGCAGTGTTATAACACCGAAAGACATAAATCGCAGAGCAGGGAATAGCTATGTGCTTCGTCTCACTGTGCTGTTTGATGTCAGGTGGAGCAATCCCTGCACAGCACAGGTTAAACTTACAGCAGTGATTCTACAACCAACAAAAGAGAAGCTTCCCTCACAGGAACCCCAATGACTGTCAAAATGAGGAGAGTGATGACTGTTCCTGCTGCTGGGATCCCTGCCTCTCTAAAGCTGGACACTGCTGCTGTCATGCTGCAGTGGATACACAGTCAGTGATCACCACAGTGGATAGGTGAAGACACTTGGTTGGTTTGGTTTGGACAAATTGGCCCATTCACTGACATGTGACGTGTGCCATCGTGGGAAGTGATGGCTGGAGGGAGAGAGGAAGGCACTGCATATATCCAACTTTAAAAGCTGACATACCTTATTCTGTGCACCTCTATCAATTTCCAAACACAAATCTCCTGTGACAAATCTCAAATATTCAATGTAAAAAATACAAAAGGTGTATATTCAAAATGAAGTAGACGGATCTTCAGTTCATAATTCATCCTATCAAAACCTCTGAGTGGTGTTCCTGGGTATTTTTCATGCTTGTACGTACACAGAGGTGATCTGGTTTGCTCAGTATGAGTGGTAAGATGGTTGTCAAGCGTTCAAATTCTGCTTTTGCCATCCTGCATGTGGTCTGAACCTTTGCATTTTCCAGTTATTACAGTTTTTACACTTCTAGACAGGAAATGCATTTTAGATCGTGAACAACATAAAAATTCAATACTGATGTCATCATGTGACACGTTTTCACGCAAGGTCATATGCTACATCAAATGTTTCTGAAAGGAGATTTAAATATCTCAACAGAGCATCAGCATATAGTGATGAATACAATGAATAATTTTAAATGACATCATGTAAATTTAAAACGAAACAAGCATCTAAATGCTTGCAATCTGCTTGGTACCCAATAAATGTCGCCTGTAGTTTTATGATTATTATCATTATTATTATTATTAGACTTATTAGTAGTATAATTATTATTATTTCTTTTTTTACCATTCTTTATTTAAACAACACAGTGTAAAAAAGACTCAGTATACAGTTCAGAGTATACAAACATAACAATAACAGAGAGCCAGGGGGATACCATACTGCACAAAGATATTGTAATATATACAGATGTCAAGTGTCTTAATAGCCTTTTTATTGGTTGACTCAAAGAGCAGTTTCATGTAGTGTTCAACATCCTTCAGGAAAACAACAACAACAAAAAAACAATGAGGTTCATTATGGCTTAACTTACATTTATGGATAAAGTACATTGCCAGAATCATTACCAAGTTAATTATAAAAAAAGTTTTGTTTTCATTTTTTGGGTACACCTGTTTGAGGAAACCAAACATCACATTTTACCATAATAATATAAAGTCTTCAAAGATATGGTCCATGATAAATCTGCAAAAGTCCGTCCAGAATTTCTTGGTGTGAGAACAACGCCAGAAAATGTCTAAATGTATGTTTAATACAGAAAGAGCAGTTTGTGTTTATGTCTTTTTTTGTATTTCTGCATGTAGTGATTGGCAGGGTAATATTTATGAATAATTTTGAGGGACATCTCCTTATCCTTATTCACAATTAGGTATTTATGAGGAAGCATCCAAACCTTCTTCCAATATCATTTACAAACTGATGCCAATATGCCACGACACATGGGATAGAGACAACATCTTGTTTAAATAGGGCACGTATGGCTCTATTATTATTAATTTTTATGTTCATGAGTTCATGGTGAGAAACAGATTTTTCCTACTGGGGAGTCAGCTGCACTGAGGAAAGGAGCCAGGGGAATACCATAGGCTATCATACACCCAGGAGATCTGGGTGTAGGTCTGATAACATTTCTAAGAAGCATTACAGTGCCTGTTGGAATGGCACTGAAAATATAGCGAATTCCTTAGAGGTTCCTAGAAAATGAAACGTAGATAAGAATTCCCTGTACATGAACAATAGGTCCTCCCCATTAGGCAACTGACTCACCAGCAGAACCTGATTCTGAACCCAACGAGAAAAGTCATTTTTTTCTTTAACAAAATGTCTCTATTATTCCATATAAGACACCTGTGTGGTGAAAGGTTTTGTTCATAGACTAAAGCCCAAGCTAGAAGGACCTGCTCATGAAAAAGATGAAATAGTTACAGCTGAAGATAAAATTCAGTCCACCAAAACGACAGAAGATGTATGAGGAATGAAGTTCCAGATTGAAATAGGATTTTTTAGGAAATGTTTAGCCCATTTAATTTTGAAACTATAATTAGGGGTTGTAAAATCCAGGAAATTAAGCCCTTCAGATTCATAATTATTCACAACATTTTTTTTTAATTTTTTTTTTTTAAATTCAATGTGAACAATTCTTCCAGATAAAAACTAAAAAGCATCTGGTCAACAGCTTTACTGATTTTATTGACCAAATGTAAAGAGAGAGCTGCATATGTGAGCCTGGATGTTCCTTCAGCCTTAGTGAGTAAGACTCTACCATTCAGCTATAAATCTCATTGTATGCAAGTATGTAACTTCTTCCTTTACAGAAACATTGCAAACACTGTGCACATTGCAATCCTCAACAGCCAAGAGCTTTGATATTCAAGCAAATGTCTTCAAGTCTTTGCGGTTGTTGTCCCAGGATGCTTGACACGTTTAAATAAAGTTTAATAGAAAAAGAAACACAGCCTCTTGATGACGTAGTATTCAGGGGACAGAAGGAGGGCGGTTTGAAAGCAAAGAGGCAACTTCTGTCAACATGTTCAAAATAAACCAAATTACCTGAGAAGATTGAAGTGAGCGTTCACTGTCAGTAAGATATCTTATCTACAACGTATCCGAGACCAGTATTTAATGTATTTTTGGCGTCTTCACGGTACGTGTAGCTGACGTTAAATAAACTTACGCTAG
The DNA here is from genome assembly GCF_041903045.1 of Epinephelus lanceolatus. Classification (NCBI taxonomy): domain Eukaryota; kingdom Metazoa; phylum Chordata; class Actinopteri; order Perciformes; family Serranidae; genus Epinephelus; species Epinephelus lanceolatus. Next base: position 34,032,573 of record NC_135742.1, read on the forward strand.
CTAATGTTAGCTCGCGGTTAGCTGTCGCTGGTGTTTTCCCGGCTGCTGGCTGTCTCTGATTTTACTTTCCGCTTAATGTTGACACAGTGTGCCTCAAAATAGTGTTGTTTCTTCGCCGAAGCTTAACACAACCTGTCAAAATGGCGAGCGTGCATGAAAGTTTGTATTTTAACCCCATGATGACGAACGGAGTGGTCCATGCTAACGTGTTCGGTATCAAAGACTGGGTGACTCCGTATAAAATCTCCGTCCTGGCGCTGCTGTACGACATGACTGCGTCCAAAATCTCGCTGCCAGAGAGAAGACGACTGAACAAACTCATACTACCCTTACAGCAGGTTAGTTTTATTCATGTAGTTATCTTGCATACTGCTGTGTTGTAGCAGGCGTGTCATAGTTGTGTCCTTTGTGTCATGTATCAGGGTCCAGACCTGACTCTTGGACAGTTCCTGAAGACTGTGGAGGAGTGCTGCCCCCAGACTGCGTATGCTGTCAAACTCAGGTATGCTGCTTCTGTTAGTCTGAACCTCTGTGACTTTATTTAATCATCCAGTCGCATGCAACACTGCTGCTCTGTTAGAAATCAATGTTATGGTTACTACTACTTTATTGCTGGTGCTTTCTCGGTCTCCTAAATTCAGAAAAACATTATTGTAACGTTGCATTTGGCCAAGACATCTAATAACCAAGGTTCAGACAATACAATAAAACAATAATGTTAAAATATTGGCATGTGTAGTGGCTGAGGCTGTTTTTTTTCTTCAAAGGCTGCATGAAATGGCAGACGGAGAGCTGAAAGACATGGAGTATTTCTTTTCCACTCTTCCCACTCCATTCACTGCTTTTGACTCTGAGGCTTATAAAACCAGTGTTGTGGGTGAGTAGTACACATGATTTGTCATCTATGAAAGTATGATTAGAAGTCTTGAATATCTGTGTTATTCTTATTAAGATGACTATGGTTAAGTTATATCTCCCTTGTTTTTTAGGTCTTTTTATGAGACACATGCTCCTGGCCTACAACAAGCTGTCTTTCAGTCAGGTCTACAAGCTGTACAAGTCCCTGCAGCACTACTACCACAGTCACTATGCCAAGCCCACGGATGGGCAGGTGGGTTTGCCAGCGCTGGTCGCTGACGACTCCGACATGGACCTCACCAGCACTGAGGATACTGTAGGGGACAGAATAGACAGAGAGGAGTTGGACACCCCACTGCATGAGTCAGAGCTTCGGTTAGTGATGCAAATTCCTGGATAAAATAATTTGATTTTCTGTAACATATTTTACTTTCAGGAAGTGTTTCAACCTGGACTTGAAAGTTTTCACGTTATGTTTTGGTTGTCTGCACCTACTACCTTGCGAAATGTATTCACTGTGTGTATGCCACAAGTTTAAACCATAACCCCCTACAGCTTGATGTTATTGCAACCAGGACGATTGTTAAAAGCAGATCTCATGTGTTATTTTGGCTCTTCTCTAGAAATGACAACACTCCAAGCAGAGGTCCACTGTCACAGAAACAAGCTGAATATTTTCTTGCAAGACAGGTCAGTGTTTAAAGCCAGACTCAAATGTTCAAACCAGCAGATCTGACACAATATTTTAAAAATGTCACCATCCACATCTTGTGTCAAACATAGATGTGCTGTTGTAGCACTTCAGGGCTCTTACAGTTTTTGAAAACCTCTTTCTGCAGGCCTATCTTCTGAAGAATGATGAGAATAAAGCTCTAAAGCCTGCTGCACTACAGGAAGAGCTCAACAACATGCTGAAGTTTAACCCAGATTTTGCTGAGGCGGTGAGCTCCGTCTACTTGACTTAACCTGCTATACTAACAAGTCTACAATGACGCCTTCTTCATTAGCTGTGATTTTTTTTTACTCTCTCCTCAGCATTATGTAAACTACCTGAACAACATGAGAGTCCAGGATATCTTCCTGTCTGCGCACAGTCTCTTGCATTATTTTGACCGCCTCATCTTGTCTGGAAATGAGGGAAAGAGTAACGGGGATGAAGGCTATGGCCGAAGTCTCCGCTACGCTGCTCTCAACCTGGCAAGCCTGCACTGTCGCTTCGGCCACTAGTGAGTACAAGAACTGGTGGAGTCTCAGTTGGTGACAGGTCCCTACAAAAAAAGTGTCTGTAAAAATGAAAAATGACTTAAAAAGCTGTTCTTTTCTTCTCCTTCAGTCAGCAGGCTGATCTGGCTCTACAGGAAGCTATCCGCATTGCCCAGGAGTCCAATGATCATGTGTGCTTGCAGCACTGTCTGGTAAAATACGTTTTCTACTGTTATTAGTATTTTACTTCATGTCACTGTTGTACCGTAATTGATGGCTAATAATGTTTGAATGTAATATGAGTGTGCCTTAGTTCTCCCTGTCTCTTTGTTTCCTACATCAGAGTTGGCTGTACACACTGGAACAGATGAAGGGATCTGACAGCACTGTGTTAACTGAGGATTCAGTGAAAATGGCTGCCCATTTCTGCCTGCCAGTGAGTGCAACATAAGCTCCTGAATAAGAATGCCTATATTAGAGTGGCTGTGTGTTTATTATTAGCATTATTTTTAAATTGCCTTGGCTCACATTTCACAACAGTTTTAAGTCTGCCAAACTCATAACACAGAATGCTTTAATCCTAATTTTGGCCTCAAAACCTCACATAGTAAACAAAATGAAAACACTCGTAACAAATTAGGAAATACACTGCACCACAAATTTACCAGGGCATCTCAGGATTATATATATTCATAACTAAATTTTAAACATTGTTGCATTTTAAAAAAGAAAAAGAAAAGGAAAAGATGTCCAACATTAATATTAATATTTTCACCAAAACAAGTCTGCAGTGGCAGTTTCCTTCCTGGAATACTTCACCCCCCCAAATGATCAGTTACTCACCCTATCTTATGTTGAATCCGTGAGAAAACCTTGTTATTCTGGCATGCCTCTGGTGAATGAAGAATCCAAAAATGGAGAAAATTCTTGTGATTTGAAGTGAAAGGGATTTATGTTTAACAACAACAGCAAAACTATAGCAGAACATCCGTTTCCAGCTTTCCCATAACTCGTGCAGTATAATCCGAGTCTCATTTATTCAGTCACATGCTCAGTACCTCCCAAACACATGCATTTTTGCAAAACCATTACTATTTAAAACTAAACTGAAAGTAAAACATATCTATGCTCTCTTATAAGCCAGACTCCATTGACAAAAGGAATAATTTTTCCCTTCACTGAACAAAGGAGTTGCTGTTCTACTGCTGCCTCGATTAGTTAGTTTGTTTGTGATATTGTGTGACTTTCGTGTTTTAAAGAGCTCATTCACATTCAGCAAAGTCACACAATAACACAGACATACTACTGATCAAGGCAGTGATAGACCAGCAGCTCCCATGTTCAGCAAGGTAAAATTACTGTTTTTGTCAATGGAGTCTGGCTTAGATGGAGTCAATGGAGTCTATGCTTAGAGAGCATAGATGAGTGTCAGTATTAGTTCAGTTCCCTGTTGGAAACATCTGTCTGTTTGGAAAGTACCGAGCAAACAACTTGATAAATGAGACTTGGATTATACTGCAGCAGTTATGAGAGTTGGTAAACGTTTGTTGTTTTCATAGTTTTGTTGTTGTTAAATGCAGCCCCCCTTGTACTTCAATTCATCAAATCATTGCAATCATAGAAAACTGTTTTGAGAGCATATTTCTTGAACTGCAATCAAAAATCAAGTTTGTAAGTAAAAACGTATCATCATCATTTTGCTTGTAAATCAGTACTTTTTGCTTGCAAGTTAAAAAGTTTTGCTTGCGAGTTAAAAACTTTTGCTTGCGAGTTAAAAACTTTTGCTTGCAGATCAGTACTCTTTGCTTGCGAGTTAAAGTTTTTGCTTGCAAGTTCAACTGCACTTAATGGGCGGGGCCTACGCTGATGGATGAGAGAAGAGTTTCTATTGGTGGGTTTGACGTGGCTCCATACATACAGAGCGGGCTACACCCACGATTCCCTCTCTCCCACTGCAAACGTTCGACAGTCAGCATTACTGCTACACCCCGGAATGGTAGTGACTGTTACACCGTCGAATAGTTCTTCCCTGGCTAAACAAAAGCAATCTACATGCACCAGTTTAAATAAAACATTCTTGCTATTATTAGGAACTACGCTAGCATTAGTGACGGTTGCATCCACTCATATGCAGTTACCTCACGTTACAGTTCAAACAATATGACAAAGCACAGTACAAACCATATCAACAAGTCATCTATTAAGGGTACACTACTGATAAAATCTGAAGGTGCTTAGGTGACATTTACCCATCTGAAAGAATAAATGAAAACAAACTGTGGTTTTGCTGGTCTTCAGTAGCTTTACTCTAGGTGTATCTGCCAACTGAAGAACCAACTGTTTATATACTCAGATTTGCTCTCGTGCCTTTACTCAAATCAGTTCTGCTTTAAATTGAATGGGGGGTATTTGTATGGTATCTGTAGATACAAAATCAATATCATATGCATACAATAATGTCACAATTGAGTGGGCATCGCCACCTACTGCTTTGACGTGTATTACATCACTTGGTAACGGGTTTTGCAGTTTCGTGTGGATATCATATTTTTTTTTATCACACCACTCGTGTAGAAGAATTTTTTTGGGAAACTGGAGGCCGAAAAACTTCGGTTTCAGAATTGAACTACAGAACTCCCACATTGCTTTGCAAGCATACTAGGCTGATGAGTAGAATTTAAGAAACAGGCTAAATGACATGATGTTGCACACTCTTGTACAGTAGGTGGCGGTATGCACCTTTGAATTGTTTGCAATCCGCCAACTGAGAGAAGAAGAAAAAAAAATGCTTTGCAAGCTGTCATTCCGATTGAGACTGGCCAATAGAGACGTGTCTTACAGCTTTCAGTTTAGGCCCCGCCCACCAGCTTCAACTTTGTATTCGCAAGGCTTTTTGACTTGCAAACAAAAAAGGAATGACTCGCAAACAAAACTTTTGTATTTGCATTTTTTAATCAATCATTTTTTTTACTTGCAATAAAACATTTTTTGATTGCAATATTGATACTTTTGCTCTCAAATCTTTTTTTGATTGCAAAACCTACTCTGTTTGATTGAATAATAAAGAAACAGCTCCATAGAAGTGAAGTATTCCTTTAAGATTATACAAATAGTAATGACGTAAAAAGCGCAATTAAAGTACAAGTCAGTATTTGAAATAATGTAGGGTAAGAAAGACTTTTAAAACCTTAATTTTGTTCACTGAATATACCATATCACTGCAAGTATAGACAGTGAGTCAAGAGTCTAAGTTTTTTACAACAGTAAATCTAACACTTCACAATGTGCTCTATTGTAGCAAACAATTATCTCAACATTTTGACAGTAATCAATAAGGAAATAAATTGCATTTATTTTTCCTCTTAGTTACCAGGCATGTTGCAATTCCCGTCTGGAGAGTTAAAAAAAACAACAAACAAACAAAACAAAAAAAACGGAAATGCCTGAAAATACCTGATGCATTGATTCAGTGAAGTGTACAAATAGTAATAAGCATTATCTTAATATGAGGCCACTGCTTTTTGAGGTCTAATCATGAGATTTATTGTTTTTTATTTTGTTCGTAAGGACCGCATTTTCTGTTTAAAGGTGAGAAATTAACAATTCAGTATTTGAATTTGGATCTTTGCATGAGGAGTTTTGCACATTGAAACGCTGTTGTAAAAACAGAGTGAAAGCAATCATGAAATACTGTAACAGATGTTCTTGGTGTCATTATACAGCATGTACAGCTGTCACACAGTAGGCATTAGATTAACATGTTAGCTGCAATTTAGTACCTCTCATTAGAAATTGTGTCTTTAATTTTGTCTTGAACTGTTCCCTTCATAAAATAACATACAGGAATACAAAGAAAACTTAAAAGGATTGGATATTAAAACACATACATTAAAACAACATATAATTCATCATTCACCAGTCCCTGTACATGGCTTACTGTGATTTCTTCATATTTTATCTTTGGCATGTGTTATTCACCACGCTGACTGATTATCCTCCCTGCTGCAGTACTTGGCATCTCTGGGCATTCAGTCTTTGGTCCAGCAGGGGGCGACACAGGGTAAGACAGCCCACAAACTGATGGATGCACTTAAGGACACGGACATCCTGCACTGGAAACACAGTCTGTCGGAGCTGATAGAGATCAGCCTGGCTCAGACTACGTCCATATGGAGGATGTACGGCAAGAGGTCAGTCTCTTCTGCTCGCCACCCTGACACACAGTTGTCAGTTGTGTTCACTGTCACTGACAGTGGACTTCACTCACATTAAATCAACTCTGTAAAACATGGTGAAAATGTCTCATGTTCTTTTGCATGCATTGACATTTTGGACATCTAATGTACAAGGCAAACTTGTCATGAGCATAAATATAAAAACCACAAGTTCAGGTGTAAAAATACATGATTCAGAGGTGTCTGCATGACCAGCACTTTTTCTCCTTATGTGCCTGTGTCCCGTGCAGCACCATGGCTCTGCAGCAGGCCCAGCTGCTTCTCAACATGAGCAGTCTGGAGCCAGTCAACTTTGGGGTCCAGCAGAACAATACAGAGGCGTTCGCTGTGGCTCTGTGCCACCTGGCCGAGCTGCACGCTGAGCAGGTAACACATTTGATTTGATCCCGTCTGTCTGCTTTCTCCCCCGCTGCTGCATATCCATTAGTCAGTAGACCCAGCATTGCGGGAACGTAATAAAAATTGATCAGGTCCTCTCTCCAGCTCCTGGGCAGAGTTCAGCACTTAACACTTTGTCCCCCGTATGGTTGGCTCTGTTGCAGGGCCTGTACTGTGCAGTTTCAGAGATTCTCCAGCATCTGAGAGAACAGTTTCCTCCTCACACACAGCATGCCAAGGTCAGTGTTGCCATGTAATTTCAGGAGAAACTGCTACAGGCAGGTGTTTTTGTTGCTAAAAGTTGCTAAATGATGTTTTGATTTCATTGCATGATGATGTCACTGCGTACAGCTGTGTCATTATGTAATGACATTGTCATGAATACTCAATGACATTACTTAAATTAACTGGCCATCTTAGTGAAAAATATTATTTGAAATTTGTTTTTGTTCTTTTTTATGATCAGATATTTTATTTTTAAACACAAAACAAGATATAGGGTTTTTTATTCATATTTTTCTTGTTACATATTAAAACCTACAATAAAACCACATAATAACAACTGACATAGTTGACCGTATATGTGTATATGTAGCTAGCTAACATTATAACAATAAGAACAACAGGGCATTATACCAGTGACGTGTATAATTATTAAACAATTACAGCTATCAGCTCAAACAAGGTGAATTATATTCTGAACAATTATGGTTATCTGCAGTATATTGGAATAAATGTGTGCATTTAAACGATTTTCAGAGGTTGCAAAAAGTTTTCAAATGAAATTTAATAGTAGCTAAATTTGTTCTTAGGTGTGTTTTAGGGGGAAAAAAAGTTGCTAAATCTAGCAACAAAATTGCTAATATCAAGCATCCCTGGCCATGGTGTGCTCTGTCAATCATACTGTATAATGCAGTGCTGCCACACAAAGGCAGAGAGCATTAACTGCAGAAAGGGAAGCTAAGAGATAAGAGTTTGAAATTTTTGGGCAGTATTCACCAAAATATGTGTATTTACGCATCCTCGTTCATTTTAACGAATTTGATTACACTCCACGGTTCACAGGGATTAAATATATTTGCATTTTAGTGGTGGCGTTAAAAATTATGTTAAAATCGATATAATGACTTAAATCACAACTTAAGTATATTTAACTATGTGAGCTAAAGGTAGCTAAATCACACTAAATCACATCAGTTTCACTCTAGCCAAAAACTTAGGTGGCAGTTGCTGCTACTAAGCTAAGCTAAAGTCGTTAACAGGAGTTTAGCTGGGGATTTTTTTCCTTTATGATTGGATTTAGTGACTTCCTTGTTTAGCTATGTAGAATAACAAACTAAATACTGTTACTACTTAAGTTCTAGCCTTGGCTGGTAGATCAGCTAGCTTTCACTTGATACAGCTGTCTTGCTTTAGTTGATATTTGACTGTCTCTCTGTGGCTGACAGGCCAGTAGGTGCCACAGCAGCTTCTAAGTTATCAACCTAGAGAATAGTTATTGCAATTACGATTGGTTTTTAGCTTTTGTTTTGTAGTAATTTCTATTTTTACTTGCTTTTCTCACATGAATTACATCAGAGTGTCCGCGGGATCTTAAAAAGTATTAAAAGTTGATCAATCAAATGTCGGAAAATTAAGGGCCTTAAAAAGTATTTAAAAAGTCTTAATCGCGAAATATTAAATTTTCTTGGCTTTCAAGCTTTGACAAAAAGTATCCATGGCTGTATAATTTATTTTCCTATTACAAACAACAATGTGTAGGCACACTCGGACTGCCACTCGAGGCCGTGCGCGTACCTGTGTGACATCACGCGACGGCGCACATCCAGGCGCCAAACAGAGGAGCAAAAGACAATAAAAAATCCATCTTATCTTATCTGAGTTCTGCTGTATTTTTGTGCTCCATAGATTTAATTGCAGACTACAACTGTTTAGTAAGTTAAAGATGCGTTGCTGCTAACAACAGCTTGAAGTGGCGATGAGGTCTTAAGGTTTTTTTGGACGGTCTTAAAAAAGTCTTAAAAAGGTATTGAAATTAACCTCAGGATTCCTGCATATACCTTGTACATATTTCTGTAGCATAATATTTTAGTGTAGTAAAATGGAAAAAAGTAGCCAAGAAGTCTAGTTATTGTAAGTTCTTGCATTTTTGTCTTGTAGTGCTGAGGGGGAGATTTTCCTGCTTTATTTTCTGATGTATGGTATGATATACAAAATAATGTTCATTGCTTTTTTGTTTACCTACTTCAGCTCTGGATGCTGTGCGATCTAAAAATCCAGTTTGACAGATATATGAATAAAGGGAAATACCATTTGGCAGAGCCGCTAGTCACAGCAATCTCTGCTTTAAACCAAACAGAAGGTCTCTACAGGTAACATAAAGATACATATCGTCAGTTCTAATCTTAACCATCTCATATATGTGTTATTTGTGTCGGCGTTATAACCATGTGTTTGCTCACAGGAAAGCTCAAGTTCTGAAGGCTCTCAACCGGAGCACTGAGGCTTACAGCATCTTACAGCGGCTGCAGGCGCACTGTGAGAAGACTAAATGTACGGAGGTGGTCATCAAGTATGTAGACACTTCTGTTATATCTTAATAATGCATTTTCAGATGCCACAATTACTTGTTTCCTGGAGTGCAGAGGGGAGTGAACACGCCTTACTTAGCGTACCTTATTTTTGTATTTGTGGAATTGAAATGACTCAGCTATTTTAGGGCTACCATGAATATTTAATGTATGACGTCTGGGGATCAGTCTGAGCTACACTTTTTTCTTGTCTGCATCACTGCCTGTTTATTTCTCATACAGAGTTATGCTTTCTACCGCTGAACTCCACTGGGAGTCGTCTGGCTTCTCCACAGCTCTTCCTCTCCTCCTGCAGGCCTTGGCTCTAGCTAGACAGCACCACCTACAGTCCCTGGCCTCAGAGACTATCCTTCACCTGGCCTTCACTCAGGTTAGCCACAACAGGAGAACAGACTTCACTCAAACACTGTTACAGCTCCTGCACATGCAAAACACCAAAGCCCTTTATTCCAGTATCACTGATGTATATGCAAAATAAAAGCAGCACAACCCACATGATTTCTTTATTATCTCCCTGCCAGCTGTTAGCCTGGGGGAATCGTGCATTTGGCATGTGCATGCGAATGTGTGTATCCATCTGTCCATCGGTAATCTTGAATACTACTGGACCAATCAGCCTGATATCTTGTGTGCACATTTATGACTCTATGCTCAAGGACCTCCTGTGGTTGCAGTAAGTCACAGTTTTTGACTGTTTTTCACCGTCATTGACTGCTGGCTCCTCACCACTCCTAGCCGACCAGTAGGAACCGCAAGTTTTCCGGAAATTGGCCTGGCTAAAAGCAACAAGCCTTATCGTCTGACATTTTGGCCTCGTCATTACTCAAAAACTGACATCCATAGAAAAGTTTGGTCTCATTTTGAACAGGAGCATTTGCAGATTAACCCCAAAGCCGGTAAGTTATGTGTGATATGAGCTCGATAAATCCCTATATTTGTTATCTTTGCCACCATCTTGACTGTAAGGGAGCTGGGAGGCACAACTCCTCAGTGCCCAGCTGTGCCGCATTCCGGCTGCCATGGCTGCACGATGCCTTTTTGTTTTGCCTGCCACACCGTGTCATACCACACTGGGAGCGTTTCAGATGTGGACTGTTTTGCCTCCCCGACTTTCTAGACTTACAGGTTTTGTCAGTTTGGTCATTAGTCATTGATAGTTGTTCATTGACCATAAGTAAGTAAGCAGCCTGCATAGTTAAATTGTTTCTTTTTTGTGGAAGATATGTGTGAAGCATCCATGTTTCCACAGTAATGGATGTAAACTATAAGCGCAGCTTCACTAGTTCTCGGAGGCATACAACTTCCGAGCGGTAATTCTAGTTTTTCTCTCCTCTCTGCAGCTGATGTTGGGAGTTCCTGAGCGTGCTATAAGTGTTCTGCATGAAGCCATTGAGCCTGTCCTGGCCCACGGATCAGTCATGGACAAGGGCCGAGCCCTGCTGCTGACGGCCCGCTGTCAGATGGCGGTGGCTGGGTTCAAGCCAAACGGACAAGGGCAAGCAGGTAACAGCCTTGGCCCCTTCTGCCTCATACTCATCCCTATCTCACTGTGTTGTGTGGCTGCACAGCCTTTATTCACACACCGCTGTTTATTGTCTCCTTGCAGATTTGCATTTGGCAGCTTTGGCTGTTGACACACTAAATGAGGCAGCAGCCTATTTCTCCAAGCTGAACTGTAAGGAGCGGCTGCGGGATGTCCACTACCTGCAGGCTCTGCTCCACCGCTCGCTGGGACAAACCTCACAGTGCAACAAAAGTGCCATGCTCTTCCGACTGCTGGACCAAGAGCTGCAATCACCAGCACCACCGGTCTCCATGCGACTGTAACTACTTCCTTTCCAACAACAAACTGTAGTTATTTTGGCCACTGAAAAAGACACAACACCTCCTCAAACTGCTGAGTTGAGTCACTGCTGCTCACCACTAGATGGTGATGAAGATCTGTCCTGCTCTGTCAGCGCTAAAGCCTTTTATTTGTAAATATTTGGGCAATTGTGAAACTCTTTGCACGCAATGCCTGGGTAATTATTAAAGAGGACCGTGTCAGTAGTGATAAAGAAGGCTGAGTTACCGGTAGACCAAGAATAGATCGGTTGTTATCACTTACGGTCAGATACTGATTTGAATGATGGCCTGATGATAAACATCACGTGTTATTTACACAGCAACAGTCCAGGTTTGTCAGAAAGACATAACATGACTTCCTGTGGTAGAAATGTCAAAAGTTTATCAGGAGCTGTCACAGCCGCGCAGATTTACCCACCGCTTTTTGATGAATGAGGGTAATATCACAGTTAGCTACAAGATGAATGTGTTCCAGTGGCCTGGATGATTCATATTTTGCCAGAAGAATACAGATGAAGCTGGAATCCAGAGGAGGAAATCGTGATCACATTTATAATGTAATAGACCCACGATGGCATGACGCCAGATACTGTATCTGTATTCCACTTACGTCTAACATGATTTGTGAGAACGATTTTTGGCTGATAACATTACATTTAGGTGTCCTGACGGGCCTGTAATCCATTACTCACTGCATTCTTTCAAGAAAATAAACGACTTGTTTCATCTTCTTTAGTTTTCGTTCAGTCTGACAAGTATGAGAATAATTATAAGGGTAATGTATCTGCAGTCGGAATATCTCTGCATTACAGTTAAGTTATGGTTTCAGCAGTATTTAAAGTTGGCCACAGCTTGATATCTCAGGTTGAGATTGTTATGTTTCTCCTTGTGCACAAGCACTTGTAAGGTGGGGTGTGTGATTGGAGCCCTCAGGACTTGTTGACAGGAATTTTTTTTCCTCTCTGACTCGTTTGCCATCTGTGCCGGCCCCCTGAAAGTTCCTGTTGATGAGTTAAAGTGCAGTGTTTGGCTTCATGTTGCTTACTGCATACACTGATAGATCACAGTGGTGCGTGGTAAAAGCAGTCATGTCTTCTATGTAAATATCTTGCAGAATTGTGCGACACACCGTGCCTCACAAGTGAGGCCTTTTCGCTGTTGCTTGTTTTGATGTTACTTCAGGCAAGAGGCCAGATGGTGCCTGTAGTTACATGTACAGCTACCAATGCATGGAGTATGTGGGCTAGTTCACGGGGTCAGTTAAGGTTGAACTAATGCTCTTGAGGACACACTATAAAAGGAGTGTGTGTTAACATAGTGCACGGCGCGCAGTTTGTGCTTTTCCCCGAAGAGTTGCCTGTATAATTTGCTGCAGTAGAATTTGATCCACTCATTGTTATCCATCTAGTTGCACCAAACCATTTATAGCAGAAAGCCTCCTATTTAAATTTGCTGCTGCTGGTTGCAAAGTGCTTTTAATGCAGCAGAGGAATTCACAGCTGTGAGATATTCAATTTCTTTCAAACCTGAACAGACAAAAAGGCAGATTTTTTAAGATTAAACAAAGTTATAAGTTAAAAAAAATCTGACTTTTCTGAGATTGAAGTTTTCACCTAAAGGCGAGGACACAGTCTCATTCTTGCTGTTTTTTTTTTCGTTTTCTCAAAGAGCACACATGGATGAAGACATTTACTGAGTGCTGATTGAAACTCACTGGACAGTGAAAGTAAAACAGGGTCATGGTTACTTCAGGGGTCCTGAGTCCTGCACACATTTTTGTTTACCTCCTTTGACCGTAACTGAAACACAGTCCTGAAAGAAACTTTGTTTACTGTGTTCGTTCTAGTGTTGAAACTGAGTTGATTGATAGGGTTAGTCGATTGACAAAATTAATCGGCGACAAATTTTTATAACTGATAATCTGTCAAGCCATTAACCAAGCAAAAATGCCAAACATTCACTGTGCCAGCTGCTTTTCTGTTTATACTGTATGTTCCCTGGATTAAATTTACTTACCACAATACATGATGCTCAGTATAAACACTGAAGAACAAAATCTGAACTAAAAGAAAAGATAAAATACAGTAGAGTGATTTCTTGCCTAATGTTCCAGTTACAGAAAGCACAGAAATACCCAGAGGGTGCGTATGGTAAAATATAACATCTTTGTTCAAAATGTTTAATAACAAGCATGGCAACAAACATGGCATAAGAACAATGCATGTTTAGAAAAATATATCTGCAAATGTATTTTTCAGAATACACTATACATTCAATTAACCTCTACTCGATATTAAACATTTACAATTCAGAAGTAATAGCTTCACTATAGAGTCACGGTAGAAAACAACACGGTCAGTTTCCTCGAAATAATGCTCGTTTCAGGATCAACTTACACTAGGAGAAGATTTCGGGAGACATTTTCATAAAACAGGCTAACAACCTGAGGTGTCCTTATGTCTTTTTTTAATTTTTTTTTTTTTTTTTTAATTAGTTTTGAATTGATAGTTTTTCACCAGTTTTACTTGACAACCCCACCCCCAACCCCCCCCCTTCTCAGACATAATGTCCAGTTATTCACAATAGCTTTTTCCGTAGACAATAAATAAATGAAAGTACTACATGGACAACCTACAACCACTCAGATTCTTACCTAAAAATGTTTTGAAACCTAAGACCCAGGGGTGCCTCAGAAATATTTTATCAGGGTGGCTAGATTGGGCCCCTGAAAATTTGGGGGTGGCACACCAAAACCAAAATTCATAACTGAATTTCAGGAATTCGATTATGCTGTTGTAGTATATAGGCTAGTTGAAAACTATGTCAATATGAAGAGTTAGAAAATCGCATATTGATGTACTTTGGTTTTGTGTTTTACAGTTAAAGTTACTAATTATCTGATGTGCATAGATTAATATAGGTACAGTTAACATTTGAGATCGACGACAATCCTGTTTTCATGTGGTACGTATCTATACATGTTCATTGTTCTTCCAGTAGGCTGGTTGTCTTTTAAAAAATTACAAATACACAGTGGAGTACATTGAGTGTAAGGAGCAAAACATTTACTGGGAACAAGCCTTCTCAAATTTAGGGGAGACCCATGGGTACACATAGAACCCATTTTCATTCAGACATCTTGAGGTGAGAGTTCAAGGGACCCCTTTCAAAATGGCCTTGCTAGTTCTTCCCTCGCCAAAATTTAGCCCAATTTTGAAGCCTTAATTAGCCCCTTTCCTGACAAGTTTGTCAACATTGTTGGTATCAATAGATGCCTTATGTTCACCTATTTCACAAGGTACCACTACCTTTGTGCTAGCTTAAAAAACAATATGCCACAGCCTCTTAAAAACAGTAATTTTGGCCTCCAATTATTTTTGCCGGGGGGGGGGGGCGGCAGTGAGAGGGCCAGCAATTGTACCAGAGGGACCATGCCCCCACCCCTTGGGGCGCCACTGCCAAGACTGTTTCTTATTATTTGCCTAGTAATTCATATTTACCTGGTCATTTTTTAATATGTTGGACATTGTGTCATGCTTAGAATTATTTACTATATAAAGTAGATGATGATGATGGGTTTCCCCCAAAACATCACCAGTATCCAGTAGTGAAGATACAGGAGTCAAACTAGGTGCAACCTCTTATTTTACTTCAAAACTCAAAAATGATGCCAAAAAAGGAAAGTAATGCTGAATAATTGAGTTTGAGTAAAAGAGGTTTTGGAGTCATTTTCCATGTTTGAGTAAAAGTATTTGGCAGCTGTGTCTCCATAGCTTAAACACTGCTCGAGTCTTCAGTGCAGGCACCTTTTGTATTGTGGCTCTGTCCAAGTGTCTTTGAGGAGACTGTCCAGACTCAGAGGAGCAGGGAAGGCCCCGAAGTCGCAGTCAGTATCCTGCTGGATAGCCTCCTTTCCTGGGGTCGGACTCCGCACAGAGACGCTCTCCCTGCCGCACCACCGCTTGGACCACAGAGTCTGGAGTCGGCAGCAGCTGTGTTACATGGTTCTTCTGGACCAGACCCTCCAGAACACTCTGCCATGGTATGATCATTACACAAACACAAACATATAGAGTCTTGTGCAGAAGGTTAGGGTGTTGACAAAGGGCAATAAAGGTAATAGACTTCTTAAAGGTCTAGTGTGTAGGATTTAGTGGCATCTAGTGGTGAGGTTGCAGATTGCACCTAACTGAAACTCCTCCTGTGTGCCAAGCATGTAGGAGAACTATGGTGGCTGTCACAAAAATGCAAATGGTCCTATGAAGAGCCAGTGTTTGGTTTATCTGTTCTGGGCTACTGTAGAAACAAATAGCGAACTCTCTGAAAGAGGACCCACTCTGTATTTGGATAAAAATGGCTCATTCTAAACTTACAGAAACACAGCAATTCCATAAACACCGCTGCAAATATTGAATCTCATTCTGCCAATATATCCCCCTAAATCCTACACACTAAACATTTAAAGGAATAGATTAAAAGGTTTTGCATCCTTCAGTGCAGTTATTAAGCATTGTGTATCATTAACATTTGTCATTGTTTTTAATGCATGCCACAAGGCTGTGGACTTACTTGAACTTGCATGAATTTGAAACTTGGTTGAGATGGTAATCTATCAAAGTAAACACTTTTTTATTTAA
Organism: Epinephelus lanceolatus; assembly: GCF_041903045.1. Lineage (NCBI taxonomy): Eukaryota > Metazoa > Chordata > Actinopteri > Perciformes > Serranidae > Epinephelus > Epinephelus lanceolatus. The sequence continues at coordinate 34,048,320 of NC_135742.1, forward strand.
TATTCTTGCCGTTTATTTTTAACCATAAGCAGCATTTCCTAAAGGTTGGGTCCTAATAACATGTTTTTTAGTGAAATATCTCAACAAACATTTGATGGATTGCCATGACATTTGGTACACACATTCAAGTCCCCCCCAGGATTAATTACAATAACACAAATGATCCCTTTACTTTTCATCTAGCGCCAACATAAGGTCTTAATTCAAACTGCTCAAACTATGGTTAATGACTTAATACCTGCAAAACAAATTCTATTCCCATCAGCCTCAGTTGTACTTAGCAAATATAAGCATGCTAACACTAAACTTAGAAGGTGAACCGCATTATACCAGTATAGCATAAGCAGGTTAGTATATTAAGTTTAGCATTTAGCTTAAGCAGGTAGGCCTAAATGGAGCTGCTCGCAGAGCTGTGGACCAGGAGTTCTCAAAGTTTTGACTACTGAGTGCAAATTTATGGAGCCAGCATATAGTTGAGGGATGCGCACATAAAACAAAATGTCTTTTTCATCTTACTATCACATTATACTGCCAAGTTATCCACTGAAATCACTAACCTCAGCTAACAGCACTAGCATCGATAACAGAATGTAACTCCAGTGACCTTCACGAGGAGCCACTACATGCCATGTGACCGTAGCTTTCTACAAGTTGCCATTCCTAACCTGACTGTAGCCGAGTAGTGAATAAAATGTAAGCTATGTTAAGTGAAAGTAATGGAATGGACCGCAGATGATTAAAAACATAATGCATGCATGCAAGTTCTTTGTTGGTGCATCTAGATGCTTGAATGCATTCTCAGAGACTAAAGGCAAATAAATAAGTGTTATTATAATCCCAAGTTTCA